>NW_005054309.1:3009792-3122305 GCF_000277835.1 Geospiza fortis | reverse complement strand
TCCCTTCACATCTCCTGGAGCAATACCAGTTTGCTAGAAAAATGCCTGCTTGGAACACGAAAGCCCATGCTCGCTTTAAGTGTACTTGAGCAGGATTAATATCCAATTCAAGAGGCTGTAATTCAATGGAAGAGCTTTCAATGATGTGAAACACAAGCAAAGCTTTAACTCAGATCATAATTACAGCACGAAACACTCACCAAGCAATTAGCTGTAACAAATCTACTGTTAGGGAAGCATCAGCCTGTGTTACCTCTTGTTTTACAGGAGAGAAACTTTAGGCGAAGTAACTTAACCTAAGCCATGGAGGAAGTCTCATGGGAGAATAAGAATGCAATCAACCTTTTCCTAGGCTCAGCAAACACGTACATAACATAACCTGACCTTGCACTGAAGGTATTTCAATTTATTCTACCTTACTGAATTAAAAGAAACCTGTTTCCAACACCACAACAGTCTTGGCTGATTGCCTCCTGCTTTAACATCATGATTCCTCTTCACCCTCTACATGAAGTATAAACCTACTGTCACAAGGCACAGGAGTTTAAGTTATAAATACACATTTCCTTTTTCCTTAACACGATACGGTCACAACCTGAAAGGATTCCCAGTAATTGCAAGCCCAGCATTTAACATACAAAGATGTCACAATTGTGTCACACTCAGAGAGCGAGATGTTCCAGCAGTGATCCCAGGGGCTGCCCAGAGGAAGTCTGGCAACAGGATTATTTCCATCTCTTTCTGACAGAGACACGGGATGAGAGATTTCCCTAAGCACATCTTTAATGTCCAGATTTGCAAAATACCAGAGTTGTGTAGAATTGCCTTGAATAATCCAGAGGTTGCCCGGCACCTTTTTAATGCTCTGCCCTGCCCGTGACTGTCTGCCAAGAGCCAGCAGTGGCTGCCAGCTGTCCTGTGGAGTGCCAGGGCACACAGGAATCCAGCCAGTGAAATGCTGCTGAGGGATAGCACCTCCAGTGGGAAGTGGTTTCCTTGGCAAATTGCTACAGATGTGCCTATGTTGGGGATCATCACATCATTCAGCTTGATTTTACTGCAGATGGAAATCAAGTCACCTGGGCTTATACAGGGGTCATAAACCTGGAATAAAGGGTTTATAAATGCAGCTGAATCTAGAAATGCAGTTGGAGAGGCCCAGCAGGGCTAGGCAAAAAATTTTTACAATGTAAAAAAGGAGCTACACTCCCCAGGAAATCCTTTCTAATGAATATGTCATAGAAACCAGGGCTTGGGTGGTGAGAGCTTGTTTGGTTTTAATCCCCCTCTATCACTCAGGCTAATAAAAGACATCATCTCTCCCCACAAGCCTAGCAGTGCCCAAGAGATACTAGAAAGGGCACTTCTTTGAGTGGAAGGTTGATATCAATGCTGGCAGCTGCAGGTCTGCATTTCAAATCAAACCACAGAGAGAGGATTTCTCTCTCCCTGTTTCCAAGTCCTAAATGCAAAATCTTCAGCACTACTCTCAAGACTAAGTTGTCCAGCACTGCCTGACAGCCTGCTCCATGCTACTGGTTCTCCCTGCAGGCAGCCCCATATCCCAGAAAGCCAAAGCAATGGCACCACTGGAAAACCAAAGTGAGAGAGGGCACTTCTGGGGCTGGGGGGAAGTCCTACACACCATCATGCTGGCATTATAAAACAGAAGCATCTGTGACCATGGCTGGTCACATTGCTTAGCAGCTGGCTCCTCTGCAGGGGAAGATCCAAACCCCTGCTTGTGAGAGCCCTGGGGTTTGTTTTGTTTTGTCTCTTCAATTAATAAAGTGCTTCCAGAAACCAAATGTGAGTTTCCAATCTCAGACTCATTCCTAGGGAGCTGGGCAGGGGAGGGAGCAAGCACATGCATGCTGAGATGATAAGAGTTCTTGTTCCCTATAAAATCAGAAACATCTGCTGCAGCCAGGACTAACTCACTGGCCAGGTTCAGAGCAGGTTAGCCCAGAGCAGCTCTGATCAGTGGACTCACTGTAGCAACTTTTCAAAGAACAGAAGGGGAAAACTGGTCAGCCAACCAAAGGGGAAAAGGAACAAACCCTGGTCAAGCATAATCCCCTATCTTCACAAAGTTACATGAGCAGTTTTGCTCCCTTCAAACTTCTTTCTGCTGGCATCCTGCTCTGGCTGCCCCTTAATTCTTGGGTGGTTATGACCACCACTGACTCCCAAGGTGATCCTTCTCCCACAATCAATCCAATGGGGAGGGACTGTATTAACCAAGAGTTTCCACTAGAGCTGGTAGGAGAACGCTGAAGTTCAGCAGTGGAGTGGGCTCAGCAAATCTCTTGCTTGTACACTAAAAGTCACTCAAAGGAAATAGGCAATTTATTTATGAGCCAAGATTTCTCCTCAGGAGTTGTATCAACACTTCCATGAATTCAGAGTTCGAGCAACTCTTTGTTACTCAGCCTGAAATTATCAAAATATCAACACCCTGACAACCTGCTGGTGTCAAAAGTGAATGTCTTGAAGTCCTTGGACTCAACATGAAGACAGGCTTACAGTTCTGATCTTTGATCTCCAGTGTAAAACAGGACCAGTAAAATATTATAGGGATTTATGGCTGAACTCTCACTCAAGCTGCTTCACACCTAAAATAACACTGTGAGATGTGCCAAAAAAGAGGAAACTGTTTAGGTTTTCTTGCTTCTTAAAACCTGATACATTCTTATTTCAAAAACTTTTGACTTGTATTAAATAGACCACTAGCAATTACACAATAACTCCCCTTCTGATTCAGGAAAATTAAATATGTGGCTTTATTTAACTTCTTTTGGAGAATTAGCAAGGTGCTAACCTCTCGCAGAATCACAGCTGTCTTAGGAAACAGTTTCATCAAAGGAAAGCATATTTTCTACAAGAGTCATGCTACCATCTTGTTTCAGACAGCCTGGCTGTATTCCTTTGCCCATCCCCTCGCTCCTTTTCATCTCTTGCAATTAAAATATTTAAAATTTCATCATCTAACCTAGTTTGTTATTTTTAAAACATGTTTTCAGCAGGGCAGAAGTGTGGGTAAAACACCAAACCTGACGGCTGGGCCATAGTAGGTGAAGATGAATTGAAGATTAGGGGCAGCAGATAACTTATGCTGGCATTGCACAGGACTGGCAGTGCTGCAGGGAAAAGGCACTTTGAAAGAAAATTCAATTAGCTTCTGCATCCAACTAGATTTTCATGAAAAATGTCTCCTTTCTTTATAAAAATCTTCCTTCTTCCTTGACTAAAAGAATCACATGGCCACAAACCACCAAATTTTGACTTGGAAATGCTGCCACAAGATCCTCCTGGAGTACAGTTTTGCTGCCCCCAGTGACATCCCCCTTAGGCCAGCCCACACCTCCCATCATCGAGTCATCCGTCAGAGGGGGAAGCCAAGGGCTTATCACTGGAGAGACTGCAGGATTGGGAAGACTGGTGCCAGAACTGCTGTTTCCATGAGATATACTATATAATATTCCATTGCTTCCCACTTGTGGAGAACAGCAAGCACAGGAACTGGGCTCTCTCAGCACAGAGCAACTGTGTGCTTTTGGTGTCAGTGCCACTGACCTGGAAGGGACACTTTGGCATTGCTGTCACAGTGGTTCCACAGGGAGCTGAAACCCACCAGACTCCCTGGGACCCCCAAAGCTGTGCCTTGCTGCTTCTACCCAAAGAAAGCTATGGAACAGCTGCTAAAGGTAAACAGCTTGATATCAAACCATTCCTTTGACTCCACTAGTGTAACATAAATCATTTTATCATCCAGAAAGCGAAGAGAAGACACAGGAAGCTACTGAAACAAGCATCGTTACAAAAACCTCCCCAGATAACAACCCTGGAAACATCCAGGAAGGGAAGGGACAGGAAGAATCACTCCTAATCCTGAGTACCAAGTAGGACATGTTTATTTATTATAGAAAAGATGTCCTGTCATTCCAGAAGGGGCTGTGGAGACAAGGACTTCAGCCTGACTGAATGGGAGTGTGGGGAGAGGCAGATAATTCTGCCCCATGAAACTGCTTCAACTCTCCATGCAGATGATGCCCCAAGCCTGCACAGGACACTGACAGCCAGGTTTTCCAGCTTCCACATGCACACAGTGCCAGTGGTATCTGATGGTCCACAAAGTGTTTCTTCATATTCAACTGAAAATGAGACAGCCACAAAGCCTACACATTTCCTTTCCAACAATGTTAAACCTGAACCTGTTCATTTGTAAAGCTTAGAAGTCAACTTTAAACTTGAGCTTAACATTTGATTTTGATAAGCTAAAATCAGTATAATTTCAAGCATCTCTTCATTGCATGATGAAAAAACACCATTCCTCCATTATTTGGGATATCCAGATAAAGTAAGAGTGTGAACCTTTTGTTTTACCTCAAGATGTATGTTTGTTTGTTTGTTTGTTTTACATCCTACTCTGACACAAATCCATTTCTCTGAGGCATTAGCTGGACTCTTGGACCGAAGACAAGACAAAATCCTCCACATCTGCCAATCTGAAGGTCCCAAAAGCAAACCAGAGGAGCCAGCTTGGGTGGGTCAGGCTTGGCTCAGGTCAGCACTGACCAAAGTCAGAGGGTCACAAGCTGCTGCTCCACCCCAGCCTCTCACCATAAGCTCCAAGGTAATGAGAAGCTATACCAGCTTCTGTGTTTCCATGAACTTATTCATTTTTGTACATGTCCTGCAATAACAGTCAGATTTTGATTGTGAGCTTTTGAAAATGAACCTTGAAAATGAATTTATGGTAAATGGAAGGCACAGTCATCAGACAGACAAAGGAAAAGCTGTCCTTACCTTCTGCACCAGATAGACACTGGTGGCCCTTTCACTTGCTACTTTATCCAGGGCTGTCTCTTCCAGTACGAAGTAGCTCACATCTGCAATGTGGACTCCCACTTCCAAGTTCCCTGGAATTGCACAAGAAAGTCAAGTAGGCTGTGAGCAGAAATGAACTGATGACATATTTAACCCTGTCTCCTCTCCCACTCCCCCAACCTTTTTTCTTTACACTGAAATCTCACAAAACCAATACTTCTTTCCACTTCTTCCACCCGGGATGAAAACCGTGGTCCCTCAGGACACTCTCAAATTCACCACCACTGTGGCTACAACATACAAGTGAATGTACACAGAAGTGAATCCTCAAGTATAGAGGAAATGTGAAAATCCTTCAAAATCATGTGGATAAATCTTTCCAGTTAGGAGCTTGTAATAGTGAGTCCAATCCCCATCCCTCCACTGCCAGACAACACATGAAAGAAAGATGGAACCCCACCTCACAAGCACACAGGCAGTGCAGGATCCCATTTCCCTGGTATGGAGCAGTCAGTCCCACACACTTTTGGGTTATCAGAACTGCACCAACCTGGTTGAGCCCAGTTTGCTGCTGGGGGCATGGGAAGTCTTCAATTACTTTGGATCAGGCTATGCAGAAGTGCAGCTTTCCACCAGAAGAATATTTCCACCATTACCCTGCCTTTCCTTCAGATTTGGCCTTTTATCCTTTAATTATAGTCCAGTTTAAAAGCATCTTAAGTCAAAGTTAGGCTGCAGAGGAGCACTACTGAGGTTTATCATGAGGTTTTGGCAGTAATTCAGATTTGGAAGTAGTGATCATCCTCAGCTTTGGAAGTAATTAGCACCTGGGTCCAAGAAATTCGGGTTTGCTAATCCTCAAAGCAGCCTATTGACCTTTGTTTTCTCTGGAAGGACTAGGCTGGATTTGAGGTGCTTATTTGTAGAATAGTTCTAAGTGCAGTGGGTTCCTAATTATAACACTTGGTTCTTTAGAGGAATTCACTAACTTCTTGGTATCTATAAATATTTTTTCTTTCCTTAATTTTTTTTAAGAGACTAAGTAATAAGATCCCACACTGGTGACAATCCTGTTTATTTATACACCTTGCAAAGAACATTATCAAAGCCCTTCTCTTGAGTGTCACGTTTTTGAAGGATAAATGGTTCATAGCTGTTGTCATTAAGCAGTACATGTGCCTGTGTGCCCTTCTGATGGATACCAGAACAGGATTTCAGCAGAGTAGGAGTGGAAACAGATGAGGAGGAAGCACGAGAGGGTTCAGCCTCCTATTAGTGGGAGACACCCAGCCCACTGTGGCCCAGCTGGGAACTCAGGGAAATGAGTAGCAGCCCACCCTGCAGAGCTGCCTGACTTCATAACAATTTACCCTCATTAAGCCATGTTTGCACAGCACTGTGAGCACGTAAAGCATAACCTTGCTTTTTGAGCAGTCTTTGTGCACTCGACAGAGCACAGATGTAAAGGCAGCAGAAACACACACAGAAGGCAGGAGGGATGGGGTTTAGATGTGCCCACATAATCTCCAGCCACTGGAAGGGCCTGCAGAGACTAAATATGATGGCAGCAGGGAGAGAGGGCAATAATCCCATCGCACACCAAGGAACAAATTCCACCACTTGTCAGGAAGCTGGGAGCAAACACTGCAGATTAAATGGTTCACCTCAGAAAGCTGCCTACAGCTGTGTTGTGATATTATCACATGCCTTGAAAGCTGCTCTACATGGATTAGGCATCCAAGCCTGAAACTACTTAGACAGTAAGTCCTAGACCAACAGTTCAACCAACAAGTTTAATATTACACACGCTCGAAGCCAACACACTCAGAAGGTAAAAAAATATTGAATACTTTGAAGTCAATATTGTAACGTATTGACCCTGCAGGCAAATATTGACTAAAGGAAAAGGAGAGGGGGTCATTACATCATGCCTTTAATCGCACTCTAATTCAATATGTGCACTGTTACATACATGAACTTTTTGTCCTCGATAGAAAATCGACAAACCAAGAAAGATCTCATTGCATGAGATAATAAAACATGGAGCCAGCCAACGAAAACACACTGAGCAGAGTTAAATTTCATTCAGGTTTCCCACCAGAGCTTCTAAAAGCCGGGGTCAGAGTGAGCCCCTTGCTTTTGAACTTTTAATGGAAATTCTATCTAAATATTTTCTTACATACATTGACATAATGCAAACTGGCAGCTCTTGGGTTTGTCTTGCTCATGTATGAATCACCCTATCTCCCTCACCCCCAAAATATTCAGACCAAGAGAACTTGAAGATACAGCACAGTGCTCAACCAATCTGATTTCTCTCAAATCATTGCTTTTGAATGTGTTAGACAAAATACCAGCCTAAGCCTGCACAGAAAGACCTGCCTGCTGCTCTCTCCCTGGTTTATTTGCTGATTAAAGTGAAAGAGCATTGTGGATAGAGAAACACTATTCACTAGAATTCTGTTCCAGGTCCACAAACTGTTTTTCTACTGCCATTAATTTTTATGACAAAGTCACAAAAGGAACATTTCACACTGTAAGTCTCATGTTATTTCCCAAGGAAAAAAAAAAAAGATAAAAAGTGGCCTGAAAGGGAAAGTGAATTTAACCAGGAGTCATGGAGTAAAAAAGTCTTGTCAAAGAGATCAGAGGGAAGGGGTAGAGGGTGGACACCACATGGTCCACACACCATAGGCCACTACACATGGTCTACTTGACCTCCATTTTGTTGAAAAAAATATGCTTTTCCAGCAAAGAGAAACTACAAACCTTGCCATGTAGTTCTCCATTGTGGTAGACTTTTTATATCCTAAATTTCTTAGAGAAACAAGTACTTTTACAAACTACAGATTTTTTTCATCCCAAATTCTCTAACAGGGAACTTAAAGCTGCACAACAACTCCTTATGCTAGGTATACACTACCAGTATAAGGTTAAGGTTTTTTAAAAGGAGTTTACATAAAAATGTACAGAAGATTAAGCCAGACACTTCATATGCTGCTGTTAAAGCAATAGCTGCAGGGAGCATCTACTGCAATGAAAAATGCTGAAGGCACTTGGATGGCTTCTTTAACTCAGGATCTCTGGGACTCTTTCATTTAAAATGATTTCATCTGAAAGTGGATGCAAAACTGTCGTGCCATTCAAATTCTACCACTGCAAAGCTGCTCTTGGGAGATGTTTAGCAACAGGGAATGCAGTTTAGAAGCAAGCAAGGCATGTTTTATTAACCAGCTGAGCCCTGTAAGCTCCTCTCTGCAGCCACAGAGATGGAGACAGGAGCATTGTCTGAAATCACACCCCAGCACTGCAACACCCAGTGAAGAGGCCCTTGGCAATGAGGAGATCTCTTGAGATCTGCAAGCAGAAAGGGAAAGGGATGGGCACTCAGCCACTGAACCCCCCCCCGGACCAATGCTCTGTGCCACAGGGACAGGACTTGTCACCTACTGCAAACAATACAGCTGTGATGCCACAAGCAGAGAGGACAATTTCCCTTTCATTTACCACCCTGTGGCTGAGAGAATGGCAGAACAGAATGGACTTGTGTCTCACCAACTCTCTGGAAGCCTGAATCCCCTTCTTGGAGCTCACCAAATGACAAAGCCATGAAAGGCAGTTCTCCCCCAGCACAATGGGTACACAGTTGTTTTGGAGAAGGTTCAGCTCCTCAAGCTGAGGATCTGGCTTGTTTGAACCCACCCCAAAATCCCCTGTGCGTCAGTATGATGCTAATATCAAAGGAGAGCAGTGGCACCTTGCAGAAGAACAAAGAACAGGCTGTTTCTTTTTTTCTGCTGATGATCTCATTCTCTATGACAAAACAGCTCAGAGAACTTATTTCCTTCTTTATTGAAAAAATTATAAACAAAAAGGGATTAGTAAGAAGGAGCTGGAAGAGAAGGAAAAGGCATTTTCAGCCTGTAAATGCTTCATAACAGCTGTCAACCCAGCAGGTCACGTCAAGCACTTGCCCCTGCAATTAGAAAGTTGAGTTGAATGCATTTGAACAGTATGTGAGGGAACACACTGGAAGCAAATCCCTCTTCTCTGTCTTCAGCAACCCTACTCAGCCATAGCACAAATCCAGAGACAAAGCAATTTCACTTCAAACCCTAGCATATGTGGATTTTAGGGCCATATAACTGAAAAACACAGCTCTTCAAGGATAAAACATCAGAAAGTTTTATCAGAAAGTATTTCTCTACCATGCAGACACTCCCCCATTTATTTCCATTTCACCTTCAAGCATCATCATTCTCAGGAGGGAAGTCAAACATGAGCAAACGTGTTAAATCAACTCAAAATCAAATGCCAGGGTTTTTGGTATATACTGTTTCCCACACTGTCTTCACCCTTCAGTGAGATACAGAAGAGTTCAAAGCAAATTGCAAAGTGTTTGCTCTATCCAGAAAACAGCCAACTACCCACCTGCTGCCTGCAGTTCAAGGCAGTCCCAAGCTGTTCCCTGGTTAGACCAAACTCTTGCAGCAAATAATTACAGCTCTCTCCCATTCCACAGCCCTGGGGGTTTCATGCTGCTGCTCTTATCTGCTAAGCAATATTTAGCACCTTGCAAAAGTATGAAAAACTTGCATAAAGAGAGAGAAATGAAGCCTTTAACCTACATGCACATTTTGGTGCTATTGGCAGTGCTACAGAAGATCAGGAGTCTATCAAGGGGAAGGACAGAGTCTGCCACAGAGGGTCACAGTTACAGAGGGGACAGCCAGAGGGGCTGCAGACCATAAAGGGTGGACATAAACCCAGTGTAAGCTGCACTGAAGCAGAAATTGGCACCAAGACTTGGGGAAGCTGCTGGAACCAGGAAGGGGCCATCACAGACCTTTAACACACACCTTCAAATGAATGACATGACCCAAATATTTCTGCTTCTCTTTGGCATGTGTATGAACACATACACCTCAAGGGTTATAGAAGTGATGATCTTGGGATAGAGAGAGAAGAATTGAGAGAAAAAAGAATGACCGATTAGGAGAGAAGAGCAAGTGGGAAAGCAAAGAAAGTGCAAGATGGAGAAGTGCAGGAGAAGAGTTTAATTAAAAATGAAAGTGGAACCATGGCAAGTTTTTTGTCTGCTCTGGAGTCTGAAGACAAAGGTGGGTGGCTTTAATTCTCAGCTGAGGTTACTTTTCCACCAAAGGAAGCCAAGTTGTTGTTCAAAAAAACAGACAGTGTGTTTTACTTATTTTAAAATAACAAGGAAAGTGCTTAAATTTCACTTGTGTGCCCTAGGGCCATTTCGCTTTTTGAAGACACAGTGCAACTGAGCATAAACCCATTAACTTGTTTACCAAGAAACCAAATTTTTTAAATTATCACATGATGGCCCTTTAGCCAACTGAAATGCAACTAATTGCACCCTTTTTTGGGCAAGCAATAGTTTTTTTCTTCTCTCTGGCAAAAGGATCAGATCCTGTATCTTCAGAGCAGGACAGGTCCCCTGGGCACAGAGCAGCAGCTTTTCCATCCAAACATTTCCATCCACTTAGTAAATGTTGCAACAACTTCAAAACTGAAAAACTGTCTGCCCAAACAAACAACAAACACCTCTAAAGGGCAACAATCAAAAAAATGCTGCATGCTATCAAACCCCTCTGCCACTGGTTTGTGTGAAAAATGTCCCCAGAAGCAACCAACTTCACCTATCAGTGACAGAGAGACTTAGACCATCAGGAACAGCCTGGTCAAGGTTTCAAGAAATCTCAACTCTTCTTTGAACTATGCTTGGTCACTTTTTTGGAGTCTGTAGTGCCTGGAGAGGGGGCCATGGTCAGGCCCTTAACATTCACATGGCACACTGTGGGACATGCACTGTGTCAGCATCAGGCGCTGGCTGGGTCTGGGCTTTGGCTTTGCTCCTTAAATCACAATTAAAACCTTCAATCTTCAGCCTCTCCTTGAGGAGCCAGGCTGATGTAAAGATAATAAAACCTGTGACTTTTCTCATTTAACTGCTCAAACTCTGGAGCTGGGAGATGGACCAAATCCCCAACATGAGCAGAATTGAGAATGGCCCCAGTTACTCCAAACTGAGAAACAGCATGAAATCACAAGAGAAGGGAGGAAAAAACCCAAAAACATCTTTACATGTTAACTCTCCCCATACTGAAATCTAGGCACTTCCTCAACTTTCACAAGCATCTGAGAAACTACGGACAGGAATGGTGACATTGCAGCGATGCTTTTAGCAGTTCTAAGAGAATCAAAAAATATTCAGAGTTGTTCACAAAAATAAACCATAACAGGGTATTTGTTACTTTTTTTTCTTCTTTAAGTTAAAAGGTCAATGCTGGACATCATTGAGTTTAAAATCCAGAATAACATGATTCTTGAAGTACTGTTTTACTCTGGTCAGCAACTCTGACCTTTGGCCATTTTGTCCCTTGCATCAACAGAGGCAACTACAATTGTACAAACCAATTTGTACTGGCTCTAGGTGAGGTCCAAAACAAAACCCATCTGTTCATTAAGTGCAGCAAAGGACAAGCGAAGATGAAAAGCTGAAATATTTTCTAGACTGCTCCATGAGCCATCAGCAATCCTTAAAATAGTTTCAGAATTATGAGACTATATCTATTACTAAATTAAATTCTGGAAGCAGGTCTTTCATGTGAATTGCATAAAATTTTTGTCTGCAGCAGCTAATAAATTCAGCAATGTCTGAAAACCACCTTATATAATTTTAAAGCCACATTTTATACCTCAAAACAAAGCCAGGACACCTTCACAGGGTGGTACTTCATGTGCTGTGCACTACAGAGCCCTGAGTTTTACACACAGACCAGCACAAGCCCCTGTAGGAAAGGTGACCCCCCCACATCTGAAGGGGATGCTCAGAGATGGCTCTTGGTCAGCATGAGGCTCTCTCAGGAGATCAGGAAGGTCAATCCTCCCACGGGAACACAGGGCAGATCTTTGTGCTGGTGGTGCTCTCCAACTTCCAAACTCCCATGAGCTGGAGACAACGATGCTGGCACCAACCAGCTCCAGATCTCACAGATGGTATCACATCACCAGGCAGAGTAACACAACGAGCTGCTTGATGAGCAAACAGACATCAGCTCTTCATCACCTTGTGACAGAAGATGCTGTCACCCAGAAGGCACCTACTACCTACACCTGTCCTGAAAACTACCTTAAAACCTGATGCAATAACTCTGGAGAAGAATGAAAGAACTCTTCTGTGCGAGCACTGCTATGGCACCATTAAGTTGGATACTTACACGAGGAGGGAATTCTCCTGAGGGAAAAACACTAAATTCTCAGGACAGAATTCACACAGCGTGCACAAGATAAAACATTTAATTGCAGACTGAAGAACACAGGCAATGATATCCAATAGAATAAGCACACTGAGTAAGGATTTTTTCACACTGCTGAGCAAGACACAAGCAGGAAAATACAGACACAAGTGGGGCACAAGTATTGCAACAGTAAAAATCAGGAAACAGCACAGAACAATTGGGGACAAACAGTGTAATGATGGAAAACAAAGGGAATGTGATATTCCTTTGATATATCAAATGTGTCCATTGGAAGACTGAGACCAGACACAGTGGTTCCAGCAGTGCCTGTGTCCCACCTTCTGGCCATGCAGGTTTTGTCCCCATTCCTGCGCTGGTACCTGATTACACTGCAGAGGTTCACAGCAGAGCTGGTTTCCACTGTGCCTGCATGAGTGATAAACAGACCTTGTGAGGTGACAAAGCCAAAAGTTCCACTATTGTAAACTGCATCGATTTCTTTGCAAGACTCAAGGAATGAGCAACTTAAGAGAAGCTGCAAACTCCAAACACATCAGATTTATCCACTGAATGCCATTACTAATTATATGGTCACATCTGGGAGAACCTCTAGATGACTACTTAAAACTTAGACCCAGCATGAATCTTTGTCATGCAGACTCAAATTCAACACCTGGAGGATGGATCCTCCACCCTTCATCAAGACAAGACGTCAAGACATCAGCACACAGAGGCAATGGCTGTGCTGCTGTGACTCAGATTCCTGGCTCAGAAAACAATCTCTGCTGGTGGGGAAGACTGACCAAGGCAGACTGTGCTGAGCTCTCTCAGCAGCCTCTCAGCAGTGAGGTTTGCAGCCAACATGATGAAGGTAAAAGGACAATTTCTGGTATTCACATCATCAATTGTTTGTATTCCAAGACTGATTCAAGAGGCTCTATCAGGAAATCAGCAGTCTTTGAATTTAAAGAGATGGGAAGTGACACCCAGCAGCTTTGAGATGTATTTTTGGGTGTAGGATATCATCCTGTTCCTGAAATGAAGGTTTAGAGTGGGGAGGGACCAGCCTCTCTCTACTGCTAGGTCAGTCCCTTTTGTGATATCTCTACTGTACTCAGTAATCCAAGGCTGAGTGAGCATTCCAGGCATTCAAAGAGACCTTGGGATGTAGTGCTAGGCCAAACACATACAATGTACTTCCACAGAACAGCCTTGACATTTCTTCAACTTCTTTGGAAATAGAAGGAAGTCACCGAGATTTCAATTTTAGCCATCCAACTGTTTTGTTTATTTTGGAAATATTTCCAAAACATTTCCATCTGCACTTGGTTTTACTCTTTCTGTGTATGCAGCATAACAGCCGACTATCAAGAAATACTGCAATGAATTATAGTGTAAGATGTTTTTCCTGTTCCTCTGGGCTCTGAAACCCTGCACTGCAATACATAACAAGTTAAAACAATAACCCAGCGATTCTGAGGGATCCTGCTGTTTCATAAAGTTGATAATGAAGACAATATACAGCAGTAACTCCTTTGCTGCCTACATGTAACAGAACATGTGACTGCAGATAACCATGTGGGAATGTACTGCCAGCTATTTGTACCCTTCTAAAGTTTATCTGCCTCACATAGCTTCTGATTTTCATTTGCTACATTCACTGAAAAATCCTGTTCTCTCTACATCTGTCTGGTCATCCCCTATCATTTGTGGTTCTTATCCAAAGACTCTCCTGGTCCTTGGAATTCTTTTTCATTAATGGAAATTGTAGGCAAAATGCTTTTAGGTCTGTTTGCACAAGAATTTCTGGATCTTCTTTCCATTATCTGTCTACTTAAAGGCATTATTTTTTTTTCTCTTCAATATACAATCAGACACTCTCCTTTTTTAAGTTTGTATCCGCAAATATCAGTGAGATCCATCAGGACACAAAATCCCGCGCCTCTAAATCTTTGGGGAATTGTCCCAGGTCCTGAATTCATGAACTGAAATGATCCGGAAGGCGGCTTTGCCCAGAGCATCTCTCCTCCCTGCAGAAAAGTAAACTCACTCTTATGAGTAATTCTATTGGTATTTGCACATCTGTTTGCATGTTCTGCAGCCACAGTCTTTGTTACCTTAGTCCTTCTCACACAGTATATCTTTTATTTTGTTTTAAATGCCATGTCTCTTTGCTACATTGTAAAAAAAACCAAAAACCACAAACAACTTTTGGGATAAGGATGAAATATTTATAAAATATTTATATATGGATTACTAATCACAAACACTGCCCCAATTTTGCTTAACCAAGCTTTTAATCAACCCTCTCACAAGCAGCTTTCAAATATATGCAAAATAAAGGTTTTAACAAATTATGTTCTAGCAATCAATGCTCTAACTAAATCCAAACTTCCATAATCACCTCAGTACCTTAACATCCAGTTTAATGCACTTGTCTGGGGATTTGGCTCACTCTATCTCCCTTTCAGCCACCAGCAGTTTGGAGCAACCTGCCCTATTCCCAGGGGAACTGAGGGGAGCCCCATGACATTAAGTTGTCCCACAAGTTTCAAGAGAGATGTTTAGTAGAGAAAAGCTGACTCAATTCAGCCCTGATTCCATTCAACCCTGCACTTGGAAATTGGAAGTGATATGTGTTTCCTCACACAACCCCATGTTACCTCAAACGAGGAGACAAAATATATTCCACACACTGCAGCTCCCTGCATTACACAGAAGCCTGCTGTGGGGCACAGCAGGGATCTGCATTTGGCAGAGAGCTGAGAGCATTTTGCATATTTCAATGAATTTGCAACCACAAGCCCTCAATAGGAAGAAAGAATATGTACCTCTTTCTAATCACTGCAATATGTCTTTTTCACTCTCCTGGTGACACAACAAAACATCCTCAGATTAACCAGCAGGTAACAGGAGAGATGAGCAAATTATGTCTGATACTAAAGTAAAATTTGACCAAATGTTACACACAATCCCAGTCCTGGCAGATTTTATTTTACCAATATTTGACTCCTGCAGTAAACCTAAGCAAATTGCAGTTTATGATCATTTGACATTTGAATCATATGTCAATGTGTTTCTGTCATTTTCTCTGCAGGTCTGGTGTCTGTTCAGCTTAAATAGCTTACAAAGAAGGAAGCATAGTAATTTCATCAATTATTTTTGGTAAATAAATCCATACTCATTTCAAAAGTAATTTTTGATCCAACAATAGTTTGTTCTTCAGTGTTTATCTTACGCAAAGATTTACAAACTTACAAAAATATTTACTCCATTTACAAACTCTCCAGAAACTCTGTCCTGCAGGGACCAAAGGGATTTGCTGAAGGGTCCTGTACCACATTTTGCTAGAGCAAACACCCTGCAGTCCTTAAGTGGCCAGGGAGACAAAGCTGAATAGAAGAGGGAATATTTACGTCTTAAAAATCAAATATAAGTGCACAGAACTTTGCAAAATTACAACATCCTAAGTGTTTGCAAACCATACCAAGAAAGAATGAAGGTCAAAGGAGGGGAAGAGCAGATGGTCTCCTGAGATGGTAGAGAACATCTTGGGGCTGCCAGGGCTCTACAGGTGTTTTTCAACTGCAAGATTCTGGAACTCACACACCAGGAGATGTCCACTAAGCTCTCTAGGTCTAAGAAAAGCAGCCCCAGAGCCTGGAGGTCTGCAGTGGACAAGGTAGAATTTTAACAATATTTGGCAAAACATTAGTTGGCTTTACCAAAACATGTGAAATAGGCTCCTTGAACAGAGGTCAAAGTCTCAGTCTCTGCAGATCTGTTCCCAAAAACTACAGCTCACAAGGAACTTTGTGCTAAGCAGAAAGGTCATGCTGACTCTTCCCAGATTTGGGTCACAAAGAAAAGTTCTCTGCTTTGCTTATACCCCATTATGACACAGAAACATAACGTGTTTGATGTTTCTATCCCATTTCCCTTAGGTACATCTGATTAAAATTCACCAACAGATTGAATGGATTTAAGGGAAACAGAAAAAAAGAGGGGGCTGCACACTGCAGAAGCCTCATTTGTTTAGGTCATCAGCAAACACTGGGAAGAGTCAATGATTGTATCTATTTATGGTCTCACTCCAAAATGCAGACAGCCAGTGTCACTAAGGACATGGAAGCCGGGGCAAAGAGTCTGTAGAATATATTTCTATTCTGCAGTACAACAATTCCTTCTAAAAAAGACATAAATTACTTGAGCTTAAATTACTTTGTAAAAGACTGTAAGAATACAGGAATGAAAGAAAAAGCACAAGTGAGAACCATGTTAGTTATTAATATACAAATAAAAGATGTACAGAGCTCTGTCAGTACAGCCCAAAGCACTGCTTTGAGATCAGCAGCAAAAGACAACCCCTCAGAAATACCTCCCCATAATTTCTGCTGCATCTTTTCCCGTCATGGTCTGACCTTTCACTAGAAGGAATTATCTGCCTTGAAATGTGCCAAATTCCATTTCTACTCCTACCAGTAAGCGGCCTTCAAACATGACTGCATCAGTAGTGTACATTACCAGAAATACAAGCACCACTGGCAGAGAATGCCCAGAAGAGGTTTGGAAAGTGTGAGAAACATGCCTGGCATCACTGGGACTCACAGGTCACCTGCCATGCTGAGATCAGAATAAATCTTTAAACCTCTGCACCCTGGGTGAAAACATTCAGGCTTGAAAATAGTACAGCTGTTTTCTGCAACACCCATACGACCTGAGAATGGTTCTGCTGTGCCTTCCTGGCTGCAGCAATTTGCTAGAAGACGTGCAGAAAGGATCACAAAAGAGCATTGACTGAAATGAACTTGTTTAAAACCTCAAAGCTCTACAAAGGCTGTAGAAACTTGGTGCAGGCCAGAGCCATCTTTTACTCCAAAGTTATGCTGAATCATCTAAATGGAGTACAGTTTGTTCATATTTCTGCAGCTGTTACATAAATAACCCTATTTTCCTTCTTTATTGGAGCTGATCTCTTTTAAAATATACACTCTCAAATGTGAACAGCAAGCTCACCTCCCTACTGCTATCATTAAACAATAACGAGGAGCACGGCTGTTAATCAGAAACAGACTCCAATACAAAATTCTCTCAAAACCAGACTGGCCCACTTAAAACATATATCCCTGGAAAAGTTTCCAACTGCTGCAATATCCTACTGCAAGCTCCATTAAAAATACAGCTCTTCCCACAGCCATCCCATGCTTCCTCTGCTAGTGACAATCTGCTACTGGGTAGTGCTTCATGATAGATTTGTGAACTACTTCAGCAAAAAAATTCCTTTCCACCTTCAACTGAGGATGTAGCACAGGTGAAACCACCATCCATTGACCAGATCTGATAAGAGGAGGATGGAAACTCCACAAAGGTGCAAAGACAGTAGCTTATCTCTCTGCTTGTTGCCTAAGATTCTTCAAATCAAAGAAACTGTCACAATCTTGAATAAATTAGCAATGAATGCTCAAAGACAATTTAATTCTCCAAAATCTTCTGAAATGCCCTGATTTAGCTGTCTGATAGAGAAAGTGTGGGCAATTAATGTGGTTTTTTGTAGAAATTCAGTGTGCCATACATCAACAGAGAATTCTGAATTAGGTTCTGCATTCTCTGTTGATTTTTGGAGATCTCCTGACATCATGAGGATGCCAAGATATGTGGTTTGCTCATGTTGGGATTTTTTGTGAGGTTTTTTAAAGTGTTTTACATATGGGCAAAAGGGATGGAAAAAATAATAATTTCTTGTAACCACGTTTACATTTGGAATAAAAGCTGCGTTAACTCTTAACACAACTTTGCCCTCATGAGAGATTCAGCCTTGCCAGACCTGGACACGCTCTTAACTTCCAAAACAGCTCTTTGTCATAATAATTGCAGCCATCATAGCAACTTTTAGAGCCAAAAGTTCTCAGGGTACCTCCAAAACATGTCAAAAGGCTCTACAAGCACAAGACTGAGGTTCCCACAGGGGTTCTCCTAAACACCAAAGAGCTGCAAACAGCCACAGTTTTGTAAGCAAGTGAACACAAAGAAGTGACCCCAAAGGACTCCCAGCACTGGTGTTGGACCTAAGTCTGGAAATTCCTGAAAAAAATTTAAGTCAAAGTACAGATGCCTTAGAAAATTTCACTTATGCTGATGGACTTATTACCCCTGTTTTCTCCAGCCACATTTCATGGGTTTACAATAGTATCCTACATAGTGCCACAGGGGCCAGTGGACCACAGACTGAAAATCAGTGAGCAAGAAGTTAAATTCACACCAGGACAAAAAAGTAACAAGTCCAGAGAGAATCAATTTGCATTCAAGAAAATGTCCCAGGAACTTGTGATAGGAGATAGATCTGGGTGTCTTCTGCCAGCTGCAGGTCTGGGGGCTGAAGTCCCCTGTGCCAGAAACTGAAGAGAAGCATGTCCCCAGCTAGACAGAGCCCAGTCCCAGCCAGGAACAGGCTGATGAAATGAACTATTTCTAAATTCCCCATCAGGATGCAAATTAAGGACTGTGGCCATATCCCTCATCACTATCTATACCCACAAGCCCCAAGCACGAGTGGCAGGGCTGCCATGGCTTTGCTGGCTTTCTGGCAGAAAGAATTCTGAAGAATTCTTGTTCACACTGATATTTTCTTTGAACACTTTCTCCAAATGGCTTATGGGTAAGAGAACAACGCAGATGTATGCACCACAAAGCAGCTCACTGAGTGCTTCCTGCAGCATCTAAAACCCACATGTATGTGAACAGTAAATGGTCAGAAGCCAGAGTTTCAACACTTTAGATCTGAGGACCTGTGGGATCACAATGCTGTCATAAAACTCCAGTGATTCAGATGGCAAAGTGGAAAGAGGGAGAACACAGCTCAGCTTAGGATCTCTCAAGAAGACTTTCAATTTTCTGTGAAACAGAATGGCATTTTGTCCTTAATCTTGCCTCAAAACTGCTGTTGCAGAGTACAATTAATTTTATTGGCTTCAAATTGTTTTTCACCTCTGTTTTTTTCAATCCATTTCATAGCACTGTTATAGTACTCTGTATTTGGGTCTAAATGACATTACAATTCATTGGCCACATTGCACAGTATGAAATCAACTTTAAAAAATGGAAATTATGTCTTGGATGTCATGATATTGTGCTGATAAGCAAGAGCAAGAAAAACTAAACCCACACCAAAAAAACCCACCAATCTTTATCTTCATTATTAGGGGTGGATAGGTTAATGTAATCATGCAATATTTCTAACCAAGCCTGTTACTGGATCTTATCAAACTAAATGAGCTGAGCTTGGATGGCAAAGTAAGCTTACAGGAGAAAAGTTCCTTTGGTCATAATCATCAAGATTTGGCTTCTGGAGCTTTACTTTCTGTTCTGTTGGCTTACGGCATAGTAAAAGTACAAATAAGGCAGAAGAGAAAGCTCAAAAGGCAATGAGAAGAAAAACACAACTTATAAGGCACACTGTGCTCATCTGACAATTCCCAGCATCCCATAAACACCAAAAAACAATTCAGGCAGTGACCTTCAAAAGACTGGATTACTTTACCCACGGGCTGTGCACACAAGGTCAAAGTTCCACTTGACTTTAGCCTGCAGAAGTGGTGTATTAGCTATTCAGCTGTAACTCCCATAATGACAGGAGACAGCTGAGATCTGCTCAAATCAAATTACAGCTCTGATTATGCAAAACACTGTGGCTCTGCATTTTCTAACACCAGGTCTGAGTGCAGTTTGAAGACATCTGCTCCAAGATTTCTAAAAACAAGCAATTAAAACAACCAGAGAAGAACTAGTTTATTACTCTACTTATATTTGGCAAAGAATGCTTCAGAACAAATTATAGATACAAGTGTGTCAACAGCTGAATACAAACACTAGAAGTATTTTGTAAAATATATCTCATACCGTCAGGGAGTTGTTTACAGGACAAAGCATCATCAAGATCTCTGGCAGTTGATGGGTCGATGGTGAAAATGCATTCTTTCCTATCCAAAGAAAAAAAAGAAAAGAAAAATTTATCTCCCAGTCATGAAGAAGGTATCAAAACACAGAGCCCATCAGAGACATCCACACAACAACAACCATGTTTTCAGAAGACTCTGCTGAAACATCTCCCAATCTAATCTGAATTCTAAATCTAATCTATTTTTTAAAAAACAGTTTAGACAAGTGAATCTCCTTGGGTATATTTTCATTTTTCTTTGTGGTTTAACTGCTTGGTCTTGGTAGCTTTCATTTCATTACAGATATTCCCTCACAAAAACTAAACAATTTAGCCCATCAAGTTCACTCCAAAGAAACAAGCAAGAAAAAGTCTAGATGCCTTGCAGCTAGAGTAAAAATAGATTGTTCCTAATTGCTAAGTCAAATGGAACACAAATAACCCTCATGCCCATGCCAAAGAGTGGATGTCACAGCATCTGACACTCCATGAGCACAGCTAGCACAGAGCAGAGGCACTGAAACATGTACAAACTGAGCTGCATGTGACAAAACTGAGTGAGAGTTTTAGTCCCAGTAGACACCCAGGAGATGCAGGACTTTATAAAACCTACACTGCCAATTACAGACCAAAGGGAAAAGTAGGTTCAGTAGGAAAAAATGTGAAAGTTATATGAAGGGCAAGCTCCAAATCAGCTCATTAGATCTTACAGATCAACTTGGTGCTCAGGAAAAGCTGAACATCCTTTTGCATGTTCTGTACCAGGTGGCACCTGGAGTTTGCAGCCCTGCCCTAGAAGGCTCACATGTGTATGTCCTGCAGCAGTGGGTGGCAGAACACTGGGAACACACCAAGAAGGACCACAGATATGGTCTGTGGCCACACAGATGGGACAAATAAAGCATCTGACTCAGGAACCATCACGTTTAATAGAGCAGAGCCTGGCACCAGTGAGACACAAAACCTGAAGCATTCAACAATTAAAACTTCCTGAACTCCTCCTTCAGGGCCTCCCTTCATCCCAGGCTGTCCTACAGTAACTTCTTTCCCAGACCTCTGGACTACAGCAGAGTTTTCCCAAGCACTGTGAGGAATGTGAGACCAGAGCTGAAGAGCAATGAGGTCAGTACGGTAATGGGTTTGCTGGCTTATTTTACTTTTCTCTTAACTTTTAGAGTAAGTTCAGCCCCTCCCTAGTTAAAAGATCCCCAAGCACAATGGCATAGGCTGAGGCTGCCATGGAAGAGATCAGACTACTGCTTTCCTTCTTTCCTCTTTGCCACAGAAAGACTCATATGATGACAACTCCCTTCTAGAGATGTATAATGCAAATACACGCTATTTTTCTTACAGCATAACCACTGGTATTACTCCTGGGGTAGGAGAGATGGGAGGAGAAAATTACAGTGAATTCTTAAAGGAGCAAGTGTACATGAAATTAGAAAATGTTTTTGTATGGGTGCTATCTCAGTGAGAGCAGTGTCCCCAGCTTTGCAGACCTACCACTTCCATACTGAAATGCTCTGGGTGGTATTTGCTGGTGTCAGACAGCTGGCAGCATCTATCTATGTAATTCCACCAGGCACACTAAATAGAGATTTTCAAAGACATAAAAATCAGTAAAGCACTTCACTGCCTTCTGAGACTTCGAAAATCTTTTGGAATATGCTGGCTTTCAGATTGGATAGCAAAACTGCCTTAATCCCCAGATGCACATTAGTTTCTGATCCTTTGCATGCATCTAAACAAATTAAGAGACTGTGACACTGAAAGATATAAAATCTTTCAACTACACCGGGACTTTGATCTGTTGGTGCCAGCACTAAAAATCAACCAATTTTTAAAGGTTTGCAAACAACCTTAATTCCATAAATATCTATTCCTTAAAATTCCACCTAAGGATGGAATTTCAGGATACCACCACTCCAAGGCACCATGCAATTCTCTTCAGGGAGCTGTGCATATGCAGATAGACACTCCTATGCTACAAACAGAATGGGGACACACACATGTGCCAGCCTGCATGTATTTACACCAGGTCCAATTAATGCATATATAAAGTGCCCTCCACAGCCATATCCAGTAAATCTTTAAGTTATTTCATTTAAAAGAGTCAACTGAATGGACACAAACAGCTTGCTTTATCTAGCAAGTGAGCAAGAAAAAAGTTAAGACCTGCTTCAAAGAGAATGTAGGTTCCTGTGTCAGGGGAATACAGAGTTTACCCCAGATGTTCAGGGCCTGATATCACAAGCATCTGCCACCCATTGTGAATTGTAGCTCCAGGCAGTTAAAAAAATAGCACATTGGTTTCAACAAAGTGCATATTTGCAGCCTGCCCTAAACAGAGGTGAGCAGAAAAACAGGGTGCCAAATATTTTGCCACATTTATACAATGGTAGCAACTAATGGGGCTGTTTTACTGAGATGTATTTGGCCAGTCAAGTCCACTGCAGAGGCCAATGGTGGTCCCAGTTCAGAGAGTCCAAACCTGTAAGTCTGGTGGGGCAGCCCCAGCCTCCCTTTGTAGTCAGCCCTTGGGGACACATGGCTGGCTCTGAGCTGTCTCTCAGCACAGGCATGGCCAGCACAGGCACAGCTCACAGCTGTCTGAGATCCATGAACTCACAGAAGCAAAGGTGAAGTGAGATCCAAATTCTGATCTAGCATTTCTCACCAGCTCAGATATGCTTAAGCACCAGGCTCAGATCTGTTTCTCCTTGAGAACTATTCAAAGGACTTGGACTTGTAGCTTGTCACAGGCCCTTTATTCTGGGCACAGACTGCAAGGTGAGGTAAGAAAGTCACTGAGCAGGTAAAACACGGCATGATACTCCTTGGCATAAGGATACTGCAGAAGTGTTGCAGAGCCAATGGCCAGGTAGTCAATGGGACAAGAGAAGCCAACCTCAAAGCGGAGCTCCAAGTCCACGGCAGTCAGATAATCCTGGCACAAAGGCCTACACCTAGATGAAATGTTCTGAGTGAATCCAGCTCACCAGTAACAACATTATTAAGTGTGACAACATTATTAGTGGTATTCTGGTTTTCAGTTTTTATTACTGAAGAAGTTTCAGATGGCCATAGGAACAAGGGCTGGCATGTGGGATCCATGGAATGATGGGACTGCAGCTCTGAGCCTGAGGGCTGCACCCTGCACACATGCTCCTTCAGGGCACGGTCTCATGTTCTCAGCTATCTCCTCCTGCTTCTCCTCCAGGCCCAGTGGAATCACTTTTCTCTCCAGGATGCTGCAGAGAGCTGTCTCTCATCATGGAGAATCAGGCAATGCAGTGGAAGCAAGGGTAGGAAAGGCTGGGTGTGGGCAGCACAGCCTGCCCTGCAAATTGTCACCTCCCTTGGCACCTACACCAGCCACCCCTGCACAGCTGAAAAAACCACCTGGGTGAAGAAACAACACTGCTCTCAGCTATGTGGCAAGTATTCCCTGTGAAGGGGAAGGGGCTGACCAAATTCCTGCCCTGACTATGCTGTCAGGCTGTGCAATACCCCAAAGGCTGTGGCAGGAGGGATCTCAGAGAGGTCAGACCACATTTCTGACTGCAACCAGTAACAAGACCAGCCTGCAGCAAGTTGATTCATTAAACCACAAGGGACAGAATGTTTCATGCACCTGCTGAGGAAGATGTTACTTAAATCCATAGCTATATGCACACACATTTGCACTGATTAACTACAGGTAAATACAAACTGGCAGTGTCTCCAGCTTCTGGAGGGCCACTAAGGTGACCTTGTGGGTTAAGAAGTTTGGTCATCCCCCTCTCTCCCTTCTTTCAAGGCCTTAAAGGAAGCATCTCTCATTGTCATCACACCTAATAAAAATCAGGTTTATTCATTTCAAATTGTCAAAACATACTTGTAAAAGTAATGAGATGATCTAAGTCCACTTGTTCCAACATACACACAATTTGGTTAAAAGAAAATGGTTTAAGAGATAGAGACACAGAGAGTGAAGAGATTTTCTGGTCCTCATGCTGGAAAGGACTGGAGATACATATGTGCCTTTAAGAACCCCTCAGCACTGGTCAAAAAAAAAAAAAACAAACTAACCAAAACCCCAAAACATTTCAGTGTGGAAACTTCCACTTTTTACAGAACCCTCTTCAAGTAAAACAGATGTCTAATGCAGGTTTCAAGAGGTGAACTTGCTCTGACATGGAAGAACAAAACCTTTCTTCCCTTCTCCTTGTTTCAGAGGTTTCAAGCACCAGAGCAAGGCAATGCCTGCAAGACTTTGGGAGGTTCAGGGGAACTACTCACAACTGACCATGGTGGACCTGCAAGCAAGAGTCAGGAAAGCAGGAGCCACCCAGACTGCCCAGACCCTGCCAGCCCCCAGCAGCACTGGCCAAGCCACCTCCAGCCCCATGGCAGTGACAAGGGCCCTGCTGAAGCTGGCTCTGTCTGGCATCCTGCAAATGAACCACCTGGGGGAAAGAATTATAGAATAGAGCACTTAGTTTATTACACAGTAATGACAGTGTCAACCTATACAGGCTGGTATATCAATCCTAATTTAAGGAAAGCTAATTAAGTGCAGTGCTCTTTGCGCAGCTTCAGGAAGACTAATTAAAGCAGACAAGCATGTCTGCAGAGCAGTTAGTCTTTTTACCTTTAACAGGACCTAAAATAAATGGCTGGTGCAGCAGCAGAGGTAAGATAAGTAGTCTGTTGGTGAGCTGGAATCACCGTCATGGTAATTAAAATGTTCACAGACCACAGGATTGCAACAGCAGTTTGTTTTACTTTGTGCAAATACATACATCTATGTATACATCTATGCTAAGGTATTCACAGGCATCAGCAGAGAAAACACTGCACAGTTGGTGCCTCAAAGACTGGTACAATATATTCATTTTTGCCAGTTAAACTGCTCAGAATTAAATATACCACTTAGTTTAACCATAAAATATGAATACCTACGACATCAGGAGATTACAAATTCCAGTGGTCAGGGCTCACTCTTTGCTCAAGACAGAGGCCACCTGCGTCAGGATGAAGCATTGCAATGGTAAGCCATGAGTTCAGGCTGTGTTAGAGGCAAGGTTTCTGGCATGACCACCCAGCTGGGCAAAGCTTGGGTGTTAACAGTGCCATTTTCTTGCTGCTTGGAGAAAGTGCCAGTTTTGTACACAGTAGACAAAGCAGCACTCTACAGATCCTCCTGTATAACTCAATGATCTTCCCAAGCAGCAGCACACAGATGAGTCAATTCCCCAGTGGAGACATGGAGCCCAGATTTTCACCACTAATAAATGCCAACAACATGAAATACCAGTCCAGAGAACTGCATTGTACCCACCAGAGCATCAGAAAACCCTTCATGAAGCAAGACATTGTCCTTACCAGCTGGTGTAACCTCTCATGGCAGGCAGAGGCCTTAAGAAGCAAAGCATGACCCAGATATTCAGGAACCAGGATGGAGGAATTTCATCCCAGGCAACACAAGCACAAGTCAGCTGGCAGCCAAACCATGTCCATGCTCCTGTGTGACACAGATCACCACTCCTCCTGGTCCTGGCAGCAGCCACCACCATCTCAGGTCACTTGGGATGAAGCCCCAGCTTTGGCATTTGTCTGATCTTGGGCTGCTCAGGAACGAGGCTGTGGGCAGAGTTTAGACTGCCAATTCTCATGAGAGAAAAAGAGAGATTCTTTGCAAGCAAATCAAAGCACCTAAGGAAGATGCTGAGCAGGGAATCACTGGAAGTCTTCCAACAGAAAGCCCAGACACAGGGGCTGGATAGAAGGAAATGGAAGTGAACGACGTGGAACAGAATAGAACTGTTTCAGTTGGAAGGGACCAACAACAATCATCTGGTCCAACTGCCTGACCAATTTAGGGCTGACCAAATTAAAGCATGTTGTAGTTAATGGCTTTGTCCAGATGCCTCTTGAACATTGACGGGGTTGAGACATTGACCATCTCTCTAGGAGACCTGTTACAATGTTTGACCAACTTCTTGGTGGTGAAAGGCTTCCTAATATCCCGTCTAAACTTCCCTGGTGCAGCTTTGAACCATTCCCACATGTCCTGTCACCAGGGAGAAGAGATCAGCACCTCCCTCTCCACTTGCCTGTGTTAGGAAGCTGACAGAATTAAGGCACCTGAACTTAAATACCTTATTTATCCCCCACCATTCTGACTCCCCTCCCATGGGCAACTTTCACACCAAAGCAGTCTCCAGTGATGCTCACTAGACATTTACAAAGACCAACACATCCAAAACAACTACAAAAGAGAACAAAGAACACACCAGAAGCCTGAAGGTGGCTGAAACCTGCTGTCTGTGAATTCCAGCATTCAAGACTCAACCAGCTCATTGACATCCTGCCCCACCCCAGGCTCAGCTGTCATGGCCCACAGTCCCTCCAGTCATCCAAAAGCCCCTGAAGCACCAAGCTGAATCTTTTGCAAAAGTATCAGCCCATTTTCCAAAGTCCAGGCTGCTTCATCTGGAGGTGAGACAGGAATGACCATTGTTTATTAAAGTTTCAGCAGTGCAAGCCTTCTTTAAACTTGAGTAGGTCAGTGCTAAGACACTCACAGTACAACTGACTGCATGTCTAGACACTTGCAGTGCATTTACATTCTTCTAGGGACTCCTTAGATTGTCCTGCTCTCTTCACTTTGTGAATACATACAATAGCCTGGTGGGAGTGAAAGCTCAGCCTCCTGGTTTACCCTTATTGACTCCAGCTCAAAGCTGGCAGTTTAAAATTAAGCATAGCAAAGGCACTTTTAGAATCTTAAAGCTCTTCAGGTCATTTCTAAGACCCTGCTGAGCACCATCTTGCAAAAGCTACGCAGACACCATTTCTCAGAGTTGGAAACAGTTGTTTTAATTTGAGAACAGGCATCCTAGAGCTGTCAACTCACTCCAGTGAAAGCTACTAACATTTTTTCACACAACAATCCCATTGTTATGGCAACCACAGAAATCAATCTCATTCTTCAATCACAAGTAAACCCAGCTCGACCACAGTGTCAGTGCAGGTTTGTTACAAAGTGCCAATAAGCAAAGGATCAATCTGCCAATATTCATCACTCAAATCAGGACAAAGTACCCTTTCTCCAAGAGCAATTTCAGAGACCAATCAGTGCCTGAGCATTTGAGACTTCAACATCTCACTCCTAAAAGCATTTATTACTTGTAGTGTCTACCACATTTGTCACACTTGATACTGGCAGATTTTAGTTAAAACCCAAGAGTGGCTGCTTCCAAGACAGCCTCTTAAAAGGAATATATTTTAAAAATATGCCTGCAAGAGAAGTACCCTGACAAATCTCTGATGGCACTCTGAATGCCTTGTAAGAGACTGACAAAGATACTTGACACATCACAAAACTCTTCTGGCATGGTGCATAAATTTAAAAATGAACTATAATTATAAAATAATTGGAAGCAAAAACTAACTCCTCCAAACACTGAGCATTATAAACCCCCAAAAAAATCCAGCAGAGCACAAAATACACTGAAAGCTCAACTTCAAACCAGCACTACTCTTTCTAATTTCTCTGTGTTTATGTTTTAGCTAATGTCCTGTCCTGGTTCAGAAAACAGACCTCGGTCCAAGAGAGCAGCTGACAATGACTCCTGGTGTATTACACATCTACAACAATAAACTTTTACATTTTCACCAGGGACTGCTCACTGGATTGCTGAACCAGAACCAATTATTCCTTCTATTTATCCTTCTATTCTTTCCTCCATATTTATGGCCTCCAAGTAACAGGGAAGACAGAAAAAAAAGCACTGCAATCTTATACCTATATAGCTTGAAAAGCCAAAATATGCTAATAAAAGAGATCAGAGTCTCTGGGAGGCCAAGCACCAGCAGTATTTCCTACAAGTCATCTGTAATTGTGCCACAAATATAATGAGTTCTCTGCACCACCACTATCCCATGCAAGAAAGCAAAGTGTAATTGAAAATGCACTGCATTATATAAACTATTTGAATCATAGATGCACAGGGCTAGAAATGAAAGAGACACTAGGTCATCCAGCCCCCATAGGTGAGAGCCAGACTGCTCATGACAATACATTTGCAAGGACTTTCTCCTCTATGGTATCAAGGATCTTTAGTGATGGAGTTTCCAGCCCCTTAGCAATCTACACTACAGTCTATTTTGGGTTGCACAGGAAAGGCTTTCTCTTTGTTTTACCTTACTTGTCCTTGTAACACCTCTTCCTACCCTCCCACCATCGTAAATGATTCTCATTTTTTCATTTTGGTCCACATATTTTTAACTATCAACTACTATATCTTTCACAAACTTCTAGTTTCAGTGTTGGCAGAGACACATTGAACAGTTAATCCTTCCTTGTAAATCAATCTCTTATCTCCCAGAATATTTTTGCTAGTCTTTTCCAGACTGTCCCACTTCTAATCCATGCTGTGATATCTCCAGCACAGCTCTGCCTCATACACTCACATTTGGGCCATCTATGTTACGATTTATGGGTTGGTTGGTTGGTTGGTTGGTTTTTTTATGGAGTGATCTGAGAATAACCTGGTAACAAAGATCCAATCAACCAAAAAGTGAGACAGATGGACAGGTTAAAGCATGTTTCAGATCACACCATCAGAGTGGAACACAAGGAAAATACTGTTCCTTGTAATGACCAGCCTGTCCCTGTGATCAGCTCTGAAATACCACAGCAGGGATACTCCACCTCACCAGCTGGAGTGGTGCTGGGTTTCTTCAGCTACAGAACCAGAGACAGAAACCTGGGCTGACACCAGGACCTGGACACTCCATCTCTTGTCCACCCTGTGCTATCTGATCTATAGGGAGAGCAGGGCACCAGCAAAGCACTGTGATATCAAGCAAAGGGGCAGTACTTGGCACATCTGAACTGCCCCACTTAACATACATAAACATGAGAGACTATGGCACTTTCCTCTGCTCATCAAAACCCCACCTTATGATCCAGTGGAATCCAGTAAGAAACAGAGACACTGTCAGACTTATTTAAGATTTTATCCTCATCTGCCTCTGTTATTCCCTCTCCACTTCTCTCCATGAAATAAATATCCAGGCAAGAACAAGACTGCATGCATAACAATCTAGGTGCAAAAGTTACTGTTTTCCCCAGAAAACAGATTTCTAACAAAGCAAGATTAGGTTTGATGGCCTACAAGATCAGAAAGTAAAAATTCTATCCAACCACACACTACCAATTCTGTTTGAAGCTGCACTTCCAGTGATCACATGCACCTTCCTATAAGGAAAAAGGTGAAGTTGCTCTGTCTCTCTACACCAGGCACTGATAACAGCATCTGAGAGCACAGAATATGCATCATTTTGTTCAAAAGAGGGCCACCAGATTTGCTGTAGCTATACTGTAGTAGAAAATATTATGAAAACAGAGAGGAGGACCAAAAGAAGCCAACCAGAAGCAAGGAGCTGAATCACATCACTGGCAACAGCACCTTGAGAATATTTACTCCAGGGCTTTACTTACTCAGCTAATGGCAGAGAAAGGAGCTAGCATGAGCTCTCCTCATCAGTCCAAGAATGGTACAGTCCCCCAGACTGCCTGGAAAGCAGAAGTAGCCAGAGCAGGTACAGTCACCATCACCAGGTTCTGGAATCAATCCTATTACAGAGGAACTGGATCTGATATGCTTAGACACCACTGAATAATCCTTTGTAAATCACCTATGTATCTAATCCAATGTATCTCTCTATGGAGAACATTTAATCAGTCACAGAACAGCTCAGTGAGAGCAGAGATCACAATCTGGCCCTTTTTGTGTCTCCACTCCAAGATAACAGTCAGTTCTGAAGCAATGTTGCTTATACATTTGCTAAACAAGTCATTTCTCAGTTTCCATCAGAAACCAGAGCATATTTACATATCCTATTATAGCTGAGTAAGACTTGCTCTACTTAACACTAGCTTTTTGTAGTGGAAAATCTCCAGGAAACAAGCTGTTTAACGATGTTTTATCTGCCCTGCACTCGTTCCTAACTAAAGTTGTCCACCTGCCTTGGAAAGACATCTGTTTCAGAGGCTGACTGCTTTCCTTCAACACCCTTGCACAGCTCAAGGCTGCCATTTTTACCATCACCTCTAATTTTATCAGCCAATAACGTCCTCGGGCATCTACAGCAAAGACCATGCTGTCAAACCCTTACTATACACAGTGCTAATCCCTGTTACCAGCTGTAACACTCCTTGAGAAAGAAATAAATGCAAAGTAGAGCTCCAGTGCAGGTACCAACAGTGCTGCAGAGCCTCCCTCCCCAGTGAGCAGAGGGACACAGCAGAGCACCTCTGCTCTTCTTCCCTTATCAGCCAAAGGAACGATGCCACATTTCTGAAGGGGCAGCCAAAATTACAAATTTGGCCTTCAACAACTTGGATCAGTTGCAGTTGAGGTCCTGTGCTGAAATAGCAAGATTCAAATTTTAACTGAAAGCTTCATTGCATTCATTTGCCTGTGAGAGCAAAGTTCAGTATCTCTGCCCTGCAAGGGAAGCAAGTGAGCTCTAATTGTCTCCTGCCAATGCAGGGCATCCTGGCTGGCCCCCTCTGCTGCCCCTGAGAGGGACCTTGGCAGAGAAAGGGTCTGATGGGAATCTCATGAAGCTCAAAGGGAAAAACAGAGTCCTGCACACAGGGAGGAATAGCCCCATGCACCAGCACAGACTGGGGAAGAACCAGCTGGAAAGCAGCTTGGCAGAAAAGGATATCCTGATGGATAAGTTAAACATGAACCAACAAAATGTCACTGCAGCAAAGGCGGCCAAGAGCCTCCTGGGCTGCACCAGGAGGAGTGCTGCCAGAAGGCCAAAGGAGGCATTCCTTCAATCCTTCCCTTCTGCCTGGCACTGGTGAGATCACAACTGGAGTGCTGTGTCCAGTTCTGGGCTCCCCAGTACCAGGGAGATGTCAACAAAGGGCTGCAAGTTTGCTGAAAGGTCTTGATGATGATTAAGGAATCAGAGCATCCAACCTACAAAGACAGGTTGAGGGAGCTGGGACTGTTCAGCTTTGAGAAGAGAAGGCTCAGGCAGGGAGATCTTTTCAATGTGACAATACATCTGATATAGGGAGTAAAGACAGTAAGACAATTTCCAGTGGTATCCAACAGGACAAGTGACAATGGGCACAAAACACAGGAGAATCTACTTGAAGGAAAAACCACACGTTTTTCTGAACCCCAGAACATGTTCCTCAGAGGGGTTGTGGAATCTTCATCTTTGGAGCTATCCAAACCCCAAATGGGCACAGCCCTGAGCAGCCTGCTCCAGCTAACCCTGCTTTGAACAATAGGGTTGGAGTAGATGTTCTCTAGATCTGCCTTCCAAGCTGAACAATCTGATGATTCTTCAGAGTTTAGCCCTGCTCAGCTGAAGTCAGTTTCTGCTCCTCAGAACACATCCATCTTGTAGATATTTCAGAGTTCCCTGCCACAACACCCTTTCTCTGCTCAGTATTTTTAGCTCATTGTTTTGTATTTTGCCAGCTGAGAAACTGCAGTTTGTAATTTTACCTTCAGCTTCATATTTCTTCTTAAAAGTGAATACAATGTCCTGTTTATAATAATAAAATCACTAGTTGGCAGGATGACATCAAATGGAAAAAGAGAAAGCAACTGGAAAATTTAGAGCAAGCAATTTTGAGTGCCAAGTTTCACATTTGTAATAGTCCAGCGGAGGTCAACAGGCTCACTTATTACTAGGCAAATGGTAAAGAAATAGATATCCTCTAGTTCTTCCATGTTAGACTATATAAACAATCTCTACTTGAACAGGTTCTAACACTTTCCAAAAAAGTGATGTTATACATTTTCCACAGTAACACCAACAATGGGAGACAAGCAAAAGGCAGAATTGCTTTGCAAAGAAAGGCCTTTTTTCTCTCTCCAATATTTAGGTTTTTGTTTCCCACTATGATTGGACTTTCCTGGCTTTACTTTCTTGTCCCAGTTAAGCAGTAAAGGAAACAAAAAGATATGAATGAAATTAGAAACATTTGGAATGAGTCTTAGAAATAGCTTTTGGGTTTCTTAGATTCCTGGCTAGACCTCTTCAAATGGCCTCCTCCTCCTCCCTCTGCCCCTAGCTCCTGCACCCACTTCTGAAATTTGTATTTCCTTCTTTGCCCTCACCCCTCTTTTCTTCAGGGGCTACATTTTGTCCCAAAGAAAACATGGAAATGAAAATTACATGTTGTAACACTGGAAAAGACCGGAAAGTGGTTGAAACTTTGCACCCATCAACATTTGTCTCTATGACATTAATCCTCCAAAGTTTCCCTAAAAGCAGAAACCAAACACTTCTCAAACTTCTAATGAAACAAATACCAACTCCAGTCAACCTGAATAATAAAATGAGCACTCCAGTCCTATCTGTATTATCATATTTTAAGTCTCTGGAAGGGAAGTTTCCTCAACCACACATTCTGATACTTCATGAACCTTCCTGCTCCCTCTAAAATTCAACTGCAGGATGCAACACCAACACCTAATACTTGCCCAGTGCTTTTCATTACAAGTTTTGGGTGCTCTTTAGAAACAAGTAAGCTGGGAATGCCTGTGAAATACTTGTCTAATTTTACAAATAAACCCATGCAGGTGAGAAACAGATGTCCATGGCAAAACTGTGTAAAAGTGGCAGAGCAGAGTGCTAAGCCAGTTAAATCATGTCAAAGCCATCCACAAGGTTTGGATCTTTTCTGCCTTAAGTAATATTGAAATATTATGTAAACCTTTCTTTGTGAGCTATTACTGGAGAAGTGAAGGAAAAAAAAGATCTCTTGGAAGCAATTCTACACAGGCTGTGTAGGTGAGATCACACTTGCTGTCCAAATAGAATATGCATGGCAAGAACAGGCTTCCTGTAAAACTGGAAGACTTGCAGGAAGATCAAGGAACATATTTACAAGATGGCATGGTTAAAATGCCTTTCCCTCTTGCCCAGCCTCAGCAGCTTGGTGAAACACATTGTCTCACTTGCATCTATAACCACACTGACAAACACCTCTGGTGCAGGGCGCTCTCTGCACGCTCCAAACTCTGACTCCCAGACCATACCTCAGACACTGCTCAGCAGAACACACAAACTGCCTTTTGAGGAGGAAAGGGTCATTTCCCAAGGCGAAAGAAAACAAGGAAAAGTTATCTCAGGAAGAGGAAACACACAAAAACACAAGAAATTTTTTGGGTCTCAGTTCCAAATCCAACTTTTATACATGACACTAGAAAATTTACAGCCCTATATTACAGAACTGCAGAGGATTTACTAGAGGTGGAAGTACTTTAAGCTAAACTCTAACATGTATTTACTCTAGTCAAGCAACCAATGTGTAAACTGAATTAGATGAAGTATTTACAAGTGTTAACATGGCTGTTTTAGGAGAAAAGATGAGTTTTAATTTCACTGTAATGACTTTATATCATACTCTCAGTCTACTGTACAGTAATCTGGGAAGCCTGAGAGATCACCATGTACAAAGTACAGAAAAGATGGGCACTCACAGAGGCAGGTGTGTGAGATCCCCTGGGAAACAAGGCATAACTCAGATGTGCACCCAGAACAGACACCCAAATTCAGGTGTGTTCCTCTGGATGCCGTACTGGCCCTTTGTAGGACAGTGCAGACCACAGCACACTTACTGCTGACAATATGAAAGTTGATATCTAATAACAAGTTAAGGCCAAGCTACCTTGGGACTTGTCAAAAACAGTCTCAAGGTCTCCTGGTCTCACTCATCAGAGATACCAGCCAGGTCTCCAACTACCTGACACCACCTCCCGACAATTCACACTGCATTTACTAATAAAATTCATCTTCTTTCTGGGTAGACAAACCCTTTTCTGTGAGGAAATTACAAGGAAGACTCACTTGTATTTTATTTTCCATAACCAGAAGTCTCATGTTATCTCCATATGTGCTTAGACCACAGACTGGTTAGTCAGCAGCGTGGCAGTTGACATTAAAAGGATTAGCAAATTAAGCTCAAATAATTGTCTTAAAAATTTTGACTGTTAAATGTTTATATTTGAGAGGATCAAAAGGAAATCTACTTTGTAGTGTGCACTGTGGTCAGGAAGGGGCAGAGAGGGATTTAAATGGCTTAACCGCAGAACTGTTATCACCTTGATAAGTCCCAGTGTAATAATTCAGCAATAAAAGCAAGAAATGCACTTGGAATTTGTTTCCAAAACTGACTGTCTGACTGGAGACAAGTCAAGCTCTTTATTTGCTTAAAAGAACTCGGTCAGAAGAAACAGAGAAGGCTACTGAACTGTAGTCAAGAATATAAAAATAAGCACTTTCAAGTGACATCTGAACAGCAGCATTCAGTGTCTACTTTTTTTTTAATGCTACCTGAAGCCTGCAGTCTGAGTCTGGTATCTGAGTGTTAGCATTACTCGGTCAGGAGTGTGATTCTCTGCTGAATTATTCCACTGTAGGGCAGTGGAAATCCAGAAAGCTGAAACAGTAAGGAGGCTGCAGGCTCCAGAGCAGAATTAGGTCCAAAGTAACTCCTAGAGTACAGGTACAGATACGAACACACTTTCAGCCTTGAAATAAAAACAGCTGCAGTTTATCAGTTTATCTGTTCAAATTGCTAATGTCCATACCAGTAACACAGATAAATGAAGAGGAAGAGGAGCTTGCTGCATAAATACAGGTGTTTGTACCAGTGCAGTGTCCAGAGGCATCAGCCTCCTAGGGCTGCTTCATCTCCGCATTACACATGACAACAATGAATCTGCCAACTGAGTCAGGATGCTCCAGCATGAGCAAGGCTGGAAGCAGAATACACTGTGTCTCCTTAATAATGTATTTATTGTTTGCCTGCATCATCCTTTATTGCAAAGTGAGGTTCTAAACAAATAATTTTTCTTTGGTCTTCAAATCTTTTCTAGTAAGGATGTCTCTAAAATCTGACACTTAGAAGTGTAGCAAATCCACTAGTTTTGGGTAGACCAGCAATGTCAATGTCTGCCACTCAACAGGCTGTGAAGTTCCTGAAAGCTGGTTGGGAGCACCACTGAATTGCAGGGATGGCTGATGTGAGGTAGGTGGACAGTCTTTATCTGTGTCTCAAGTCTCAGAGCAGCAACATCTCAGATCAATCATCTGCCAGGCATTCAGAAAATCTCTGCTATAAACCTACCACTAAAATGCATAATACATTCCAGACAAAATCATAAAACTTTCAGATTAGGAGCCAAACATCAAATTTTAAATTTTCAATAGTTCTTTTGAGAAAAAGCCTCTCTGTCTCACAGAATACTTCTCCAAGTAACTGATCTTCTGGGTTTTCAGTACTTTCAAAAGTAGTTTCTTTCTATGCTTTCTAGCACAGCTAAGGTATAACATGATACATGTTATAAAGTCAGTGCCTTTACAAAATGTGATGAAAGCAAAACAAAATAGCACAACCCTGCATCAACCCAAGGAGTGTTAGACCATGCTTTTTGCTATTACCTTAAATCTCTTCTTTTGGCCAGCTCTCCTGGTGAGATAACCCAGGGCAGGTTCTGGGGAAGACAATCCAGAACTTCAGGGGAAAAGTCAGAGAAATCCACACCGTACTCCGTCAGGATCCCTTCTGATTCCGGCTCGATCTCTCCAGCCTGTCCAAGACTTTTGCACAACTGCCTGCAGAAAGAAAGGGATGCTTTTTTAAAGTGTATAATTACTACTGTCATATTGTTACTGTCCCTGCAGAGAGGCTGCTGAGCCCTCAAATACACTCTTTTACCCATTCACTTCTCCCTGAGTTTTGGTAGAGGACTTAGCAGGAATTCAAACCATACCATGACTTGTGTCTGCTGGAGATACAAAACACTCATCAAGCACTACCCTGGGCTGTTTTTGTGTATCTCATTTGAAATAGATGTTTTAAATTATTAGGGTTTTTGTGATGGTAAAAAGTTTCCAATTTTAGAGAAAAATGCATCCAACAGGGATATGAAAAGCACAGCCATCCACACAGGCAGCTCTAGCATTACACATGGCTGTCTTGAGACCCTCCCTCCTCTCCTCACTCTCCTCACCACTGAAAAAGGTGATTCACTTCTACTACCAAAAATGAAGAATAGATCCACACCAAATACCAGAGAGCTCCACGGGGAGCTCAGTACACTGCTCTCCATCCCAAAGGATACAGAGCTCTGCCCCGGCAAACCAAGGCCCTGTGAAGACAGAGGTGTGAAGAACCCACACTGCCTCCCTGACAGGAGTCACACAACATGCCCACAGAGCATCTTTCCAACCATCTCCCAGGCTCCTTACAGAACCTCAGCATTCCCAGTCATTTGTTCCTCCTCTCATGGCTAAGCAGAAGCCTCTGAACCCAGAGCTAACTGGAGAGGGGCCAACGATCTAGAAACAAGTCCCAGACAGGGGAAATTGTCCCCCCCCCCCCTTATTAGATGAAGTACTCTGCACACATGTAGATGAAGTTGCTGCTCAATTGTGCTTGTAGAAAGTTTCCATCTGCTCCAGTGCAAACCCCGGCATAGATCTGTCCAACAGCTCTGGTGTCAAACAAGGCTCAGCTCTGGACACTGTGCAAAGCAGAACTCCAAAGGAGCGAGACATTTGTTCCCCCTCCAGCTGATTACAAATATCCCGTGAGAACCCATGTCACACGGTGGCTCCCCCTGTCCCCTTTGTCACATTTAAATTGCTCTACAGTACAGAGTTAAATTACCTTTTTATTTTTTAATATACTGCCATTAGGCCAATGCACATTACAGTCAATACAGATAATGTTCCTGACCCAAGAAGATTACAACTGAAATTAAGGCGAATCCATCAAAATATGACACAAAAGAGAGGGGTAATAACACAGCACAAAAACAGCCACTCTAATAAGTGTTTTTCCACTGCATAAAATACACAATCATTATATTGATCCTTCTGCTTTAATTCCAATGAGTGAGAACAGACACTAATTACTTTCCTAAATTAGGGCCAAAACAGTGCACTTGTTATTTGGACAAGCAAGACGGTCTCAAGGCTTCAAATGTGCCATAAACCCACAGAACAAACCCCAAACTCTCAGCACAAGCGAGCCCATCTTCTTTATGGGAGCAAAGCTCTTTCTTCACAACGGGAAGGGCTGTGTAATAAACCTGTCACATTGTGTAATATGCTGGAAAGGATTGCTCGCTTCATGGTGTGGTAAATTGTAGAGTTCACATCGTCTAGCTTTAAAATAAAAATGAAAACAAGGATAAAAGATATTTCCCTTTATTGTTTCAATTTTATGTACAAACTGTATGGCAGAAATACGTGCGCATTTGGCATCGTGGCTGAATTCTCTGTTCCTGCAGCTGGGTCCCAGTCTAATCCTTATTTTAATGTAAATAAATGAGGCATCAGTTTTATCTCCCTCTCTCTCAGCAGTAATAATAAAACAGAGAAATCACCACTTCATTTCCAGCGTCTGGTGCAGAGCTGGGACTGAGTAAGAATGAGCCTGTGGGTCTACAGACCCACCAGCGCTGCCAAGGATGGAAAAAACAAAATAGGAAAAGAGAGGACACATTGCCCTATCCAGCAGAAATGTCAAGAACTTGAGCCTTAGGTGTCCCTTCTCTTGGCAGGGCAGATCTGGGAAGTGCACGGGGAGGGCGGCTGGACATCTACAGGACAAGCCATGGAAAGCACCTCTGAATGCCAGAGTGCTTTCCAGCTCACTCTTCAAACCCATGCTCCTCTTGATCCGTTTACTGAAATTAGATTACGAACCATAAGGGGTTTACCCAGAGGTTTGATATAGGACTAATATTTTTTAATAGTAATTAACATTTGATTTACAGTGTTCCAGGGAACATTTCCCAAGTACCTTGAAATAAAAAGTGTATAACTGACTTTAATTGGGGCCATGTTACAGTCACCAAGGCATGATGACTTGCATCAGAGCAAAATCTGACAGGACAGCATGTGATCAAAGGTAATGCATATAGGATCACCAATGGCCCCAGAGTAACAGCCAGGCTGCAGAATCATTCCTGGGGCTCCTCGGCCACCAAGGGTAGCAAGAATAGTTCAAGAGGCTTATAAACAACCACGGGCACTGGGCCCAGCAGCGCTCAGACGTTCACTCCCAGGGAGTCACGGTGTCTGTGACACCCTGGGCTTGCGTGCATCTCTTTTTTCTTTTTAAATGTCAAAAGGCAAAAAAGAGTTACAATGGTTACAGACGTAAACATTTCTTTTCTGTGACGCTGATGAGGGAGCATTACCTTGAATTCCCTGAATACCCCTGGATTGATGTCAGACATGGTGTAGCATGCACTGACTGCAGCATGCCATGGTTGGGGCAGAACAGGCTATTACTCCAAATCAGCCATAGCTGCAAGATTGCTGAACTGCTCCAAGGTGCCCACTCACCAGAGTCTAACTTGCCAGGATGTGCACCTGGGGCAGAGCCACCCCCAAGCTGCCATCTTCCCTCTCATGGTGACACTCATCATTCAGCCACCCATCTCTAGGAACATCTGAGCTCTCTCCCCTCCACTTCAACTCCACTGAGTTGAAATTGGCCTTTGCATTCAAAGGTTACATGATAAGAACTCTCCAAAAAGACAAAGCAGGATTACATAAGGCTCGTTTCCTTTGAAAAGCCAGGCAGGCTCCCACATTGGAGTGAATAACCTTCACTGGGAATGTAACACCCTCGCTCAGTTTCTCCTGGAGCAGATTTGTCCACAGTCATCCTACATGGAGGGTTTCTTTCATCAGCAGAAAAACCCCCCCCACACAAGCCACCAGTCCTTAAGGAAGAAGCCCCACTGGGTGCTCCCACTGCCCAGGGCCCAGAGCTCACAGAGCTGCATAGGCTTGAGAAAGGCCACAGGTGCCAGTGGAGATGGTGAGAGGGCTGCAGGGCTGAGCGTCAGAGGGACAGAGAGCTGTGCCATGGAAGCCCAGTGCTTGAGAGCACAGTCCAGCTCTGCTCCACATCGTGGAGCTGCCTTCCTGTAGCTGCCATAACATTTCATTTTATTGCCGTGTCCCATCGGAGCGCAGGAGCAATGTAGTGCTCCCAGCACGGATGGGGCTTTCCCACAAGGTGGTTAGTTGTGCCAAGGGAACAAAGCTTTACTGAGGGACATTCCCATTTGCAAGAAGGTTTTTCAACAGAGCTACACTGCTCTGTTGAGAGGATTGGACCTTCCCTTGAGCCTTACACTGTACCACCCAAGGTATCTGGTTATTACCCCTCACAGGAAATACACTTTTGAATTAAAAAAAAAAAACGGAATAAAATGCCAGAGATGAAAAGAATTCCAGCCACTCAAGTGGCTTTGGAAACAGCAGCAAGAGAAATAACACCCTGCAACATTTCATTTTATTGCAAAAGCTGGAACAAATCATGTCACCATGACAGACCAATATCTAAGATCCCGAGCTAGAATGGTCACAAGCCCAATGTGACACAGAGGGAGTCAGTGATTCCATGCTTTTCTATTAGTTGTTTTTTAATATAGTCTCATCCATCATCACGTGTGGGGACAAAAAAATTCCACCTTAACCATCTGCAAAAGTGCAGAGACATCTGGACTAACACTCCAAACAACACTGGACTCCAACACTGAAAACAGTCCCCAGAAAATAACAGTACTTGGCAGTACTTGCAATATTTCTCTGGAAAAGGAGAGTGTCTTGGAGCTAATTTGCTTTACCTGTTACCTGAAGCAGGTACAGTTATGCAGCATTCCACTGCCAAGGTAAAGTCGCTTCACATGCAGGAGGGAGCACAGCAGCTCAACTCTGGGCATGGCCAGCATGACCTGGAGCCATGAGTTCCTCCTCACTCCTTCCCAGCACAGTCGGGGTGACAGGGTGGCCTTCAGAGGGGACAGTGTCACACTGGTGACCACCAGGTGGCAATCATGACACAGAAACGCACCCCCCTCCCCAAGGGACCTCCATGGACTCTCAGGTTGCCCCTGTGTAGGTGACCACCCTGGGTGGCCAATGCCACCATCAAACTCTTGGCAGAGGCATCTCACTTCACCACCCACACATGGTCACTGTGAAGGCCAATCTGGGTCATTAACTGTGCTTGGAAACCTGGCACTGAATTTCCCAAGGGAAAAGGAAAGCTGAGGAAGGCGCATGACCAGTCTGGGAGAGTTCAGCTGCAGGATGGAGAGTACCTAGAAACACCCAAGGCATCCAGGGGACACTACTGCCAACTCTGGAGGGAGTTTCCCTTGTCACACTTCCAGCAGACAGTGCAGGGCAATGACCAACAGGCTCTCTGTCCAGACACCTTCAAAACCATGGTGGTGGTGCCAAAGGCATATCAGGAACTTTGTGGGCATAAGTAAGGGGTGCACAAAAAAATTCACAAAACAAAGCATGTAAATAACTGCAGATCACATGCTCTTCTCTCCTTCAGGGAGGCCATGACCAGCAACACAACTCATTATAAACAAGGCAACATGGCTTATAAATGAGCTTAAAAACAAGCCCAAAAGCAAACAGAATCCTTTGGGACCTTCAAGAGGTTTCCTTGTCTTTCAGTACTTAAACAAGAATTACTTATGGCAAAAAACAAAAGGGGTCACCAAGGTTTTATGCTCCCATCTCCACAAGGCACTTACTGAAGTGCAACCAACTCCCAGAGGAAACGACTATGTATGAACACAATCATGGACATTTTCTTTCCTGACAACACCCTTTACATCTTGGAAAGGATCAAACCAGACAGATGAGACTATCCAATATTGTCAGAAGTACAGACTAAAGACACACACATTAGCCAATAAAAAATATATTAGCCCATCCTCCTAATTTCCCCTGTTTCTGCTAAAAGGGGGGGTTGTTCATGACAAGAAGCCAAGCACTACAATCACCCTCCAGTCTTTTCTCAGTTGGAGTCAAAGAAGACAAAGCAAATCTCTGGCAGTAAGAAACTTATTCTCAGTGAAGTTCACAGCACAGCCAGACCCAAGTTAAGTGGGGCTCAAAGGGAGGCCACTGCAGTTCATGCACTGCAGTTTATCTAGGAAACACTGAGTGACTTCATGGCTCACGTGGCTCTCAAGGAGCACACATGAAACTTGCTATTACTGGGCATACAAATCAGCTACAACTGATAAACTCTGTGAAATGGGGACTTGAGTTTACTTTTAGTTCTAGGGCTGATAGATCTGTGCCATCACACTTTTTCTTAAATAAGTTTTTTCTAAGTTTTAAGCTTTACCAGCAATTTGAGCTGAGGATTCCCAAACCTGCAGTGCTGATACTGTACATCAGCTGTGCTACCCCATCAGAACTGCTTTGCAAGGGGAAGAGAAAACTGGACTTTATGAAAAACTCCCACTACTGCATATGCTCCAGATTACATCCAGATGCACCTGTAAAATCTGACCACAGTATGGCCACAGAGTTATCCACTCTGGATTACGAACTAAACCAGGACTACTAAGTATTCCCAAGATAACTGAATAGATTGACCAACATCCTCCATTTCTTATTGAGACCCATTCAATAGAAACAGCCTGGCCACTCCAGGTGGGAGTTTGGCACCCTACAGTAGTTGCAAAGAAAAAAGTGAAAATGCTGAAAACCACTGTCTTCTTCATGGAGAGGCAAAATAAACTTGCAATCTGGATCCAGTCCAGTATAGGCCATTTGTGTAGCACTGGCTTAAAATTTCCTTCTTCACAGCACTGCCAGCAATTTGAACTCTGGACAGTGATGACTTTACACTGCCTGATGAAACACACAGAGTACAACACCCTTCTCACATGCTTCAGGAGGGAATGAATCTTCTCTTGATTTCTACTATTCCTCCTTGAACCAATGCAACATTAAAACCACAAAAATCTGTGACTTCCTTCTAATTCTTACCAGCAAAGGCGTAAAAACTAAAGATGAGCCTCACAGCCACTGATCTTCCCCTGGCAGAAGGGAAATGTCTGCACATTGTGTACTACTCTTCCACACAGGGAGGTAAGACAGGAAGGCTGCCAGCACCCCATGGTGCTTGTGCTGGTCAGGCTGAGCACGTGTGTTCCCCCTGGACCATGCACTCATCAATGCTGGGATGCACCAGCACTGAAGCAAGCACTCAAAGAACTTAACACTTATGAGATTAACTAATGATGAGCTGCCCTTCATCCCAACATAATTTATCCATCAGAGGGACACAAGACAAGCAGCTTGTTAACAGATTTCTGCCTCTACTGTTTGTAACAAATTAAGTGAAAACAAAAATTCCAACTAGAAATGTCAGTCATCTCTAGTTCTGATGGCAACCACATACCCTGATGCAAAGTTGCTGTCTTCTTTCCAGTCCACGATGCGACAGATGAAGAGCACCTGTGAATAGGCCTCAGGCTTGCTCACAAAGTCTGGAGGGCAATCAGCCAATGGCACATAGACCCTGGGCACTCTGTGGTCCACAGGTGAGAACATGGCACACCTCTTGAAGAGTTCACTATTCCTGTCAGCCAGAAGTTTGATGAAACCTGTAGCTGCTCGAGAATGCTTCTTTTCCAAAATATACACCACCTGGGAGAGGCAAGTTTCTACAATTAATACCTTCAGGGAAACTTACTTTATTCAGCAGAATGAGAATACCCAAAGGCTCAGCAGAGTAACTGGAAAAGTCACAAGGTCTATATCTTGTTTTCCCTGTATGTGTATATGTGTGTGTGCACTTTTTAACTGAGTACCTATTTACAATGTATTTTCCTTGCCATCTTGCTCATGGCTATAGAAGAGCTAAGTGCTTTCCAAGTGCTAGTTCTCTACAGCAATTTTCTTGATTACAGAACAAAACCAGACAAGAAGCAGATGCTTCCAAATGCAGGGAATTAGCCACAAAATACAAGCAACTCCTGTAAAATCTTTCATTTGTATTCTCGGCCTGTGATTTCAACAGTCAGCACAGACCAGGCCAGTCCAAAAACGGTGCCGCTGGCAGATCCAACGCTAACCACAGGAAAGGATGTGCTGTTGGGAATTTGGCAGTTCTCTCCTTCTCTCTGTGCCTTCTGAAGTTAGGGGTTATTTTACCTTTATACAAGATGGCTTTGAAAAGAATAATAAATTACAATATCACTAAATAATTGTTCCAGAGAGGTGTTCATCCAGGCTATATTTTTGTAGACCATAATAAATCACTGGATAACAGAAACATTATAGCCGATTTCCTAAGCTTATACAGAAGAGTCCTTCCAAAAGGTTTCAGGAGCTGCACCTCTGCACAATTCTGAGTGCTGGAATTGCCACACTGGATGAGACCAGAGCAGCCCAGCCAACAACAGGACCAGAATCAGAGGCTGCAAGGGAAAGCACAAGACGTGGAAGAGACCTGACCCAGTCTGACCCAGCAGCCCTTTTCTGGTCTCTTAAAATTCGGAGATTGACTCAAATCTTGAATCAACAGTACTAGCAGCCTTTCCAAAGTCTGTAAGAATTAATTCTGACAACTTTGGATATCCTGACACTCATATTAATATCCAATCTTTTTCCTGAATCTTGCTAAGTAATTTTGCATGACAAACAAAGGGAATTTAACCTAGGAAAATTGGTAAAAATAACAAGTCACTTGATTTTTATCAGATCAGACAATTACTCTCTCTGAAATGGAGAATGAGACTCAAAGATCAACAGACAGAGGCTACAGGGAGGCCAGGCCTGGTCCCCCTCAGCCTTTGGGAGCACACACGTGCTTACTTGTCACTCTCCATGGATTTACCTTGGCTGTCCTTTGAAGAAACTCATCTGGGAGGAGCCTGGGATCATTGGCCTTGGGTCCATCATCTTGCTTTATTCTGTGCACCCCAGTGACCCCAGCAGCCTTCCCTGCATCAAACACACAGGACAGTTACTGTAGCACATTTCCATGACAAATTTGTCCCGGGCCTTTGCTCTAAAGTACAATACAATATGCACGTAGTAGACTTATTTGAAAGGAAAAGATCTCTCAGGTGTTAGAATTGCCAAGCATGAAGTAATTATTATTTCTCTGGACTACAACAGATAGCAGGTACATGTTCACTTACCATGCAGATGTGCTGAAAAACAACAAAAATCAAAATAAATCCCAACTTTGTAAGGAGGACTATATCAGTCATAACAGACAAAGTGGTAGAAACAAGTTCTGTTTATTAAATATCATGGGCTAAGAATTTTGTGGCATTTCTTAGTTGAAGTCATTAACATTACATAAGCAGTTCTTTCCTGCATACATTCATTTAATATTTAATTTCCTTTAAAAACATTATATAGGGTTATAAAATGTGTGTTTATCTTTGAAAGTGAAATCATATCTACTAAGCTGACCCTCTTCAGCTGTGGACCAGGCTTATGAAAAGCCTTACAGAACTAATCACTACATATGACCAAGAGCTTCCTTCCCCTGAGATCTCTGGACCAGATGCTGATAACATTAAAATCAAGTGTCAACTAATTTCTAGTTTGAAATTTTCAAATATTCAGGTATGTGAGTTTGGGAGCATCTACTGCAGGTGGCTGGCATTTAATGTTTACAAATATCCAAAGTGATCTTTGCCATGGAGAAGGCTGGGACTGGGCTGTTCTTGAGCTGCATCCCTGCTGAGAGCCTCTGGTTACTGCTCTGCCAGAATTTTTGGGATGGAAGCATCCATGTGCTCTTGTCTGGAGGGCTCAAGAGAGATGGCTGACTTTTTCCATTTGTATGGTAATCACATCCATCTTGAGCACATGTGCTAAAATCAGGCCTAGAGTGTTCAAAAGAAATCTTTCTTTCCTAAAGAGAAGTCGTGGCACCGACTGCAAGTTCCAAGGGACGTAGCTGTCACTGCTTCCCTTAGAAGACACGAGATAAAGCAACGTTTTGCTGAAGCCTGTGCTGCAGGAGGCCAGCAGCACTCACCCATGTGAGAAAGGCTGCAGAAGCTCTGTGGTGACACACAGACCCTGGTCCCCAGATGGGGGCTGTCTGTCCCACAGAGCCCCAGACTGGCTGCTGGTGACATGAGGGATGGAGCAGCGCCGGTGGCAGGACCAGTGCTGGGGAAGGGGGGCAGTGGGACAGCAGCTTCCCCAAGGCTTTGGCTGTGCCCCACCACCACCAGGGCACGTTCACAGATGGCTGTGTCCCCACAGAGGGACACTGCACTGCCTCCAGGCAATGCTACCCCAGCTTGACAATGACGGCTTTGCTCTAATGACACACTCTGGTTCTCATATGCTGCTAATTATCCTCAGCTTTGCCTTCTGATATGCTCTTCCTCTCCCCAGAGATCTTTTTCTAAGTGACTTTGCTTTTATTTTATCTTCATTGACTTGCTAGCAATGCTGAGAGGAGAACAAACAGGTATTCAGGGGTTTAAATAAAAATCTACTTTTCTTACAAAAGCCCCAATAATAGAAGCAGCAAAACCATTTCTGATTTACTTCTACTGAAATGATCTCAGACTTGCCAAAACCAGTATTACTACAGGATAAAACCACCCAGAGTTTCATGGTGACAAACATGGTAGGGAAAAAAATTGCTTGTAAAATTGTAAGCAGTTAAAAAGTGGGGAATACCAAGGTTACCCGATTTGCTTGCCTCCTCTAAGGTTTCTGCCAGCTAAAGGTCATACCAGGCAATCATTTAGCAAAGAATGAAAGCCAGGAGCCATTTTGTTTTCTTATAAATTTTCGAGCGATCAGTTTATGGTGTGTCAATCATAAAGACAGCCTGGGCAAGGAACAAAATGATCTGGAACAGAGGAAAACTGGACGGGGCAGAGGACACAGGGAAGTTGGGAGCCTTCCAAAGGCCATGCCTCCAGGCACACCTGCCACAAGCCCAGGGCTTAACTGGAGTGAACCCTCCCCAAGGAACAGCACACACTGGTGGGAAGAGAAACCAGAACTAAACGTGTTTTGGAAAAAGCAAGAGCTGCATTCACTGCTCTCCCAGCACAGCAGAACAGCAGCAGTGACAGCAGGCAAGACTGAAAAAAGCACCCAGAGTCATGTGAGGAACATGTCCTTGTTAGCACTGCCTTTTTTCCACTTAGCCTTCCAATGATCATCCCCCCAGAAAGTCACTTAGACATTTTCACTGAAGCAGTTTTCTCTGGTGAAAAGAAGCCAGCAGGGATGTCCTAGGGAAGTAACACACACACACATGCAAAAGCACAGGAGCACCAGGATACAGCTGTCACAGGAGAACAGCAGATGGGGGGCCGGGCCTTCCTGGGCCCATGTGAACCCAGTACAGGTATCAGAAAGCACCCAAATTCCCACCATGGCAGATGATAGGACTTGCCTTTTCCTTCATGGCCAGCATCAACCAGGGCCCTCTGGCTGGCTGGAAAGTGTCTTCTGTAGTGGTCTCTCTAATTTCAGCATCCCTCCCAAAAAATCTTGGGATTATGAGAGACTCCAGCAGGTAGAGTCTGGGATCTACAACTACTCCATCAACAGAAAGAAAAAAGGAAGCCCATCCTAACTATCTAGTTCTTCTTACCCCTCTTTTTAACCAATTTCAGTATCTTAAATAGCATCACACACATTTACTAAGGGCAAATGCTCCTGAAACAAAGGACAGGGAAGAAGAGACATGAGGAACTCTCTACTCCTGGAGCTAAGAGATGTAGACTTCCCTATAGCTTGTAGCTGCTCCTTTTGAAGTCAAAATTCTGTTGATATCAGGGCTACATCTACTGCTCAGGGGTCTAGAGCAGCAAAGCATCAGCCACGAGGAATCCCCGTGACAAAACCTTCAGCTCAGAAGAGACAACTACCCAGATCCAATGTCCACCTGGCTCAATTGTCAAAGTGCTGCACAGGAATCTCAGTCACAGCAGCAATAATCTGCCACCAGAGTATGAAACCTGAGTTCCCTGAATACATCTCTGACAGTCCCACTGCCTCATTACACATCCTCCTCCCCTTCAGTGGGGCTGAGCACAGAGGGGCTGTAACAGGGCCCCACTAGAGACTGGTGGTCTAGAAAAACTCAGCTGGGAGATACAAACATCTCCCACAACAGGGCAGAGCCATGGAGGCAATCCTAAAGGAGGTATAACTTGTGAGAGGAGCAGCATTTTGTGCTGGGAAGGTGGGAAGAAACTCCTTGCATTATGCCAAACTAAAAATGAATTCTTCTGACCCCTTTACTGCAGTGGTTATCCAATGACCATTCAATATTTCCACCCTAGGCAAAGACATGTTTTCTGAGAAAGATTTACTATGTTAGCTTGGGCAGTACTTCATAAGCTTATCTTACAGTGAAAACACACTTCAGCAACCAGGATCCAGTGAAACTGCATTATAATCTCAGTGTTTTCCTTTCAGCGATTATCTGACAAACCAAAACTGTAATAGCCTTACTTAAAAAAAAATTAGGCACTAGACACAAAAAGCAATTCAAATTAGTTATGTTATTACCAATGAACAGATCCAGGACACTTGGAATTTGCCTCCCTCTGTAAGAGATCCATTTAGGCAGCTTCAATACACACTTTGATTTGCCTGACAGGCTTTCCTATGTCAAACATTACTTTTTTTTTTAAAGCCCCCCGAATTTCCTTTTACAAATCAATTACCATCACATTAAAAGGTGGCCAAAGTGGACCAAAAATCATCAGACTAGAACTCTAATTTCTTATGACAGATCCAAAATTATTTTCACTAGGTTTGCATTGGTCACTGTGGAAATTTGCAATTCTGTCCAAAAAGAATACAATTAAAGATGCAATATCCACTTGCAAATGAAAATATATCATCATTTCAGATCTCAAACACAACTTACTGAAAAAAAAATCTCCCTCCCTGAATGGAAAAAGCCAAGTTTTTTAAGAAAATAGTTCAATGTTTGCTACTTCAGCTAGAAAAAAAATGTACTTGAGAAGCAGGGTTACTCTACATGGGAGCATTTAAGAATCCCATCAGAAAATACTGTTCCTCAGCTCAGTGCTCAGATACCAGCAGAGCTGTAAACCTTTCAGTGGCAAAGCCAACTACTTACTAATGAAGCAACAGCACTCAGGTTCTCTGATGTCTGCAGGAGCAGTTTTCAGGATATTACGCTTTAGTACCAAATACCTGAGTGGTGTAAAACAGACTGATTTATTATAAATATCTCCTGACACAGTGCCACACGCACAAAGGATGTGTTTTTGCAATTCTATCTATAGCAGCACACAACAGACACTAGGAAATGATACTCCCTTCAATCCAAAAATGATACAGGCATACCCAGAGATTTGCTCTGGGCTACACTATTCTGCTACAATCTTAATTTTTAGGGATAACAAGAAGGAAATGTTGCTGTTTAGAAGGAAGTACAAGGACTCTTCATATTCTGCAGTTGATGGTTTCTTGGCACAGAACAGCTTTTTTCTTCAGAACACAAAGCTACCAAAAGGTAGGGAAGAAGGAAAGCACAGTTTCACTTGTACCAGCTACTATCCAAAACTGGTATCTATTTTAAACACCCTGTAAGTAGGGTCACCTAGCAAAGTATCACAGAAAGAGCAGTACTTTGTATTTATACCTCCCCACCCAGAGCTTTCCACCTGTGATGGAGGAAAGACAGATATTTCACTGAGAAAAGACTTAAGCCAACAGCCCTGGAATTTAACACATGCTGCCTGTCCAAAATCAGCCTAACAGCTCCCATGTGCAATGGAAGAAGGCTCTGCAGTTAGAAGCAAAGCAGCTCCAAACCATGCAGCACTCCTGAGCTGTCTCATCGCAGAGCTGTGTGTCTAATGAACAAGACTAACCTCATCAGAGGTGTTTATTTTTGAATACTCATTTAAGCAAACTCACCCTGCCACAGCTGTTCATGTCTTAACACCTGAGCACGCACACCTGCCTGCCCAAGGGCACACTGAAGGGAGGACTGGGAGACTCAGATGATTAGCATCAAGATTTTTGGAGATGCACAGGCAGGAAGAGACCCTCAGAGAGGGAGAGGGAAGGCTTAATAGAAGATGTGTAGAGCACAGACAAGCATCTGCAATAGCAGAGCAAAGGCAATGTGAAGAGGTGAGTACAGCTGGCTCCCTCAGACATGCAAGGCAGCCAAGCATGTAATTATTTACTTATATTTAGCCACCTCCACAAGGAGGGATGGAGGAGATGGCAGAAAAATGAGACAAGAGTGTCACTTTTTCTTAGAACCCTCCAAGTCTGATGCACAGCAAAGACCAACATAATTTTGGGAAGCTGCCTTCTAGCCCAGCAGATAGATCATAGCTGTCTCAGCAGCCACAGAAACATTGCTACAACCATAGCACGGCTACACAGACCTGGTCGTCCCATGTCCTTGGGAAGCACTCAGTCAGCAGAGGTACTGGAAGCCTTATTGCAACAGAATTAAACCTACAAAAAATCAGGTGGTGCTGCAGCCTACAGAAATACAGTTCTATTACATTAATAACAAGCAAAACTAAAATGTTACAAAGAGAATTCCATTGAGTATTTTGCCTATTTACTTAATGTTCTTCCTTCCTGCAGGTGCATTTGTTCCTAAAGTCTGTGTGTCCAATATTACTATTCCATGGAAAATATGTTAGCTGAATGAATCCTAATCTGCTTCATCCTGGAAATCTTGCTGTAACAATGACCATACTCTGTTTATCTCCACACCCACCATTCAGTCTCAGTATCATGCCCTCGCATTCACTTGACCGAAACATGTAACTCAAAGGAGAAACATAGGTGAACTCAGGAACATATGGTAATATGCTGAACTTAATCTAATTCCTGTTACCTAATTGCCTAAGTAATTTATTTTTTCCAGTACTTAAGAAGTCATTTAGGGGTCAAGATAACCTACTAGGGAAGAACAGTGTAAGGAACTTTCCCAACATTAACTTCCATTGCAAGGCTTCAGCTTTACAACAAAAGAATAACTGGAGCTTTTTCAGCCCATAGCATTTAATCAATGCAACCATAAAGCCCAATTTGTTCAATACCAGTAGAAGACTTCTCTTCAGTTGCTATACTGTTTATTCTGCTAGAAATGTATGCTGTCGTTTAAGAAAAGTTATAGCAACAACCAGAAGAGCTAGATCCAGAGAGCCATAAACATGAACTTAGGATAAGCTAATATAGAGCTGTCTCAAACAGCTGAAACTGCTCCAGCTTCTCTGCAGCCTTTCCAGGCTTCAGCAGAGTGAAACTGATCCGATTTTCGACAGTTCCACCTCAAGGATTTCTATTAAAAGCCATGTAACTGAGACGATTTCCTGGTGAGCTTTCACTCTGCTGTGGCCTAGAAATTTTAAGAGCTATGCAGTGGAGGTGTTCCATCTCCAGAAGGCTGCAGGCTAGGAAAGAACAGTGAAGCTCCTTAAAAGCACTCAGAGTGAACAGGAGCCTCTGCAGAGGAGCGAGAAGAACACTTGTTCCTTCCAGCAGCCAGTGAGGTTGGTGGACTCCAAATATGCCAGACTTCATGGCTGCTAAACTGAAAGGGTGAGCCTGAGCAGAGCAGAGGTTCAGCACATAATCCAGATTTTTGTCACCATAATTTTATCTACCAGACCTGGCCAAGGAGAGGAACAGCAGTAACTCTCTGAACGCTGCCTGGGCCAATACAAGACATTGGTAACCGCAGGACCCCAGGTGCCAGAGGAAGGCACAAAAGGCAAGTAGGCACCTTGTCAAGCTTAAAAGGAGAGAGAGGACACAAAAGCACTAGAGGGGACATGGAAGTGCATGAGAAGTGCAGAAGTGCAAAACAGAGACTAAACTCTGCATTATAAATACATGTTTCTATTTTTCTAGAAAGATCCAAAAACCCTTCTAAGCACTGACCCTAGAACATCACCTCGAGAAAAGAAAGGCTTGATGCCATTATTACACAACCATACAGTGAACTTACCAAACACCACCATTTCAGTTAAGTCAAGCAATCCTGAAATACTCAAAATACAGCCTCCAGTCAGCAGCAGTGTGGACACCAAGCAATTTTAGGTTATAATTTCTGATCTTATCAGGATTACTAGAGACTGACAGTCACATTTGACTTGATAAAGATTGACCTCTCCACCTGATGAATGCTGAACAGACAGGGAGACATGAGCAAATTCTGCAGCAGCTCCCAAATTCTGTTGACCCTACCCATTATCCATTGGTTACTCAGTTCACGTGAGCCTACTCTGCCTGTAAATGAGCTATTTCTGTTCAAACTTCATTACGTCAAGGCAATGAGCAAGCTTCAGACATTCACATATCCAAGTTCTGATTTGCAGTAGGGTAGGTGTAAGTGGAAATCCTGAACAAACACAACTCTCTGATTGCTGCCAGGGCAGCCAGTCCACCAGCTTGATGACTTCCACCCCCGTGGGAAGCAGGATATTTTGTGTATCTGGTGGAGTAAGATCTCCCGTGAGAAGAGCTGAAAAAAGCTGAGCAAACGAGTTTGACAAGGATAGCTTCTGGCATAGAGACACTGTTTTACACACTTTTATTTGAATATCATTTTGCTAAAGAAGGGCTGAGGCACTTTTATGAGAACAGCTGCCATTCTCATGAGTGCAAGTAGCTGCTACTGTTCAATTGCTGATATTTCTTTATCAGAGAAATCTGATTCCAATATTTAACAAGAGACAGCTCACATTTGTAGGAAACTCAAGTGACTCACAGTCTGTGTAGGGATACAGTATCATAAACTATTCTGTACAGAACATTTTGCACTTTTCCCAGGTTGAGAGATACAGAGTTTCCATTTTTTATTACATATTGAAATGGAATATAAAGAAAATCCTCCTACTACAGTGAAAAATCATAGAAGTAATATATTCTAGGTCATCAGTAAGAGATAAAAGTTACATGACCTCCTTTGCAGTGGTCAATGTGAATGAGGATTAAGAATTACAGACCTGGCAAAGGTCATTTTGACTGGTGAATGAGTTCTGTGGACAGTAGTAACACAGAGTAAGCTGAGGTCTCAGGGTACAACACAGAGGACTTGCATGTCAGTACCAAGCACTATAGGGAATTAATTTTTTCAGTGTACACACTGGTGATTCAGACTACTGCCAGGATGCTATTGGCTTGTTCTCTGCCCACATTTCAGTAGGGAATAGAAATCCCTAAGAGGGTTTGAAGGACACTACTAAGGAAGCTGAGAAATTTTATTCAAGGTGCTCATTCTTACTGTCTTTTTAAGGAAAAAAAACAAAACAGAAAGTTTGTTCAGCATATAGATATTTACTCTTTGGAAATACAGCTGAAAATCCAAGAGCAAAAGATACTTTCAACTTTGCAAGACCAAATACCAAAGCTTAACATTCAGACAATTTAACTGTGGAACAGGACAGAATTGGTCTTTGTGTAGAAGCAGGTGCTGGAGAGGAGAATGGCTGTCACTTCCTCAACTGAAGACTTTTCAAAGATGATCTTTAACCCCAACTCTTTGCAAGAAAAGTTCAGATAAGCAGAGCAAACTCATTGACCAGGACATCTTCTGGCAGAGTGAAACCAATTATGAATTTCTATTTAAATATCCTTGAGCAAAGCAAGACTGACTCACTTTTATGAGCACAAGAAAGTACATGGGCTGAGAATTAGGCTGAATGCAATTTTCTCTTCACTTTCATGGACTTCCCTCTTGCTTATCCCATCCCTTCTGGGGACTCAGGAATAGAAAGGCAGGAAGCACAGCTCTCATAACAGCAGCACTTAGTGAAGACAGATCCAACAAGTGCGTCTAAGGCTGCAGACTTGTGCATAATAACAATTTCTACCAGTTTGCCCTAAGCCCCACAGAGGCACAGGAAATCCAAGGTACAATGACTTCAGGGAAATTCAGTCCCTCAAATCTAGGTCATAATCAGTGTACACAATGTTTCATGCTTCAGAGCTTCTGACAGTGAGGGCCAACCCCAAAATTCTTTGTCCCAGCGTGTAACTAGAGATGGAGAGGGTGACTGTGCTCTGAAGAGGAACAGAGCCATGAGAAGGGATGGGACACAGGCCAAGGAAAAGACATCAAAACAGTCTGCGCTCCCAGAGTGCTCTTATTCGAATGACACGTCTACTTTTATTCTTCATGGTTCATTCTGACCATGGGCATCAGAACAGATGAGCCAGCAGAGATATTGTGCAATCCTACTCCTACATCGGGAAGGACAAAAGGCATCTTGCAATTGAGAGCAGAAAACTGCAGGACTTGTGTTCGTGAACAAAGATTTGAGCACAGTGTCAACCTGGCTCTGGGTTTTTTTGCCCAGAATAAGTAAAATGTTCTTTTGATTCCATTGCAGTAGTTATGGATATTTTTCACCTCCAGAAATCTTGTGGGGTTTTTATTTAGTTTGAATTTAGGTAGATCTTATATATATATATATATATATATATATATATGTATATGTATATATATATGTATCTTTTTAAAAATATACACATACACACACATGTATGTAAGCAAATACATACAATAAGTGCACATGAGAACATGACAGACTGTTTCTTGATTTTGTTTCATTAATATATCATCTTCGATAGAATCTTTGGCCAGTTTGAAACCTTCCTAAAAACCCTTCCAAAAACGGAAGAAAGCCCATCACAAACGTTCATTTAAGACTTGTGCTGGCCATAGAAAATTCCTCCTGCTCCCTTCTGTGCTTAAGGCCATGCAATGGGACTGTGTGATAAGCCCTGCAAAGCAATGCTCTCAGGGAAAGCAAGTAAAGCACTGGGTTTGGTGGGTCAGGAAGAAATCCCCCTGTGAATCCCAACTTCCATCCTGCTTTACTGCAGGAGATGTTTCCAGCAGAAGGGATGTAACATGAAGGAAAAGGCTCACAGGCAGAAAGTGCAGCAGCAGCAGCAGCACCAAGCAGCTCTCCCAGGAGAGGCCCACGTTACCCAGGCAAGGGCACCTGCACCCACCACGGCCCAACCCTGCAGTGCTCTCCACCTCCAACGCCAGCACCACCTTCCAGCGCATGGCCTTAGGAAGTGCAACTGATTTTACCCTCTGAGGTTCAGTTCTGCCTTGAAAACGTGTATGTTTAGTGCTTTTAAAAAAGCATTTTAAGCCACACCTGTGGAGGCTGAATTTGCCAGGATTTTTTCTTCTTTTTCACGACAGTTATCAGTGATGCTAGAATAACTATAGCTGTTTTCCAGGCAAGACTGAAAATCTGGATAAGTGATGATATGAGAAATTGTATGAAGGACAGGAAACAAGCCAAAGGAATCATCAACTACTCAAAAACACCTTCAGAAAAATCAGCATTGTAAACTTAATATGTATAAAAAAGGGATGGTATTAAAAAGCAGAGAAAGAAGAAAGTAGGGAAAACTCCATATGGGTTATATGGCCAAAGAATCTGAAGCAAATATTAGAAGAGGTGATAGCAAAACACAAACTCAGCAAAAATCTAACTGGCACATCCACACCAGCCACAAAGCTTGTTAAGGATCAGCATGGAAAGACCTTGAAAACAAAAGAAAACAGTTGGCTTAGGCAACTGCAGTGGAAAAGTTGGATTTCAACTGTGCAGACAATAAGCTGATCTCACATCTGTCCCACAAATATTCTCCAAAGACAAAATCAAATGGCAAAACCCACTCAGATGGCACAGATTTTGAGAGATGACTTGATAACTTCCAACACAGGTCACTCTAGAGCATCTCGAGGAACTGTGATGTACCAAAAAAAAAATAACTCTCATCAACTCTTTAAACTAAAGAACAGTCACACAACTAAAGTAAAATACTGGCTCAAGCCTGTATTTATTTTAGATGCTGGTATCAAACTAGAATGTACTTCTACAATGTTTAATTTGGCACTGCTATCAGAAGCAACAAAGATGCAACAGACACAACATGTGACTCAGGAGAATTGTTGAGTCAAAGCTGCCCAGTGGTGTGCAGCTGCAATAGACTGCAAAACAGCTGGTGTTAAAAACCACCTGTGTACAACATCCACAGACAAGATGAGTAACTCCCAAATCAACTTGTATCCTGGAAAGGAATGGAACAAGATATGAGTTGCTTCATGTGCCTTGGCAGGAACTCAGTGAAGATACCCAGAAGGAAATAGCATCACGAACTGGTAAGGTGGCAGGTCCATTCATGAGGTGAAACCAATGCTTTGTCATAAAAACTACAACACTTCCATTCAAATATTATTTCCTGTTTTATTAACAGATGGGTGTGAGAAATGGAAGTCTACCAATAGTACAGGCAGGGGTCTGTGCATCTTCAAATATCTCAGGAAAACACGAGGTATCAAATAGCACAGCTTTATTACCACCATCAAGATTTGTCAGAGCCCAACAACTGCTTGGTCCTGAGTTACTGCCACCTATTCTGGACAACTGGGGCAAGCAACAGGAACACACCAGAATATCTGCCCTGGCAAACCTTTCATGGCACGTTAAATGTGCCAATTGTCAGAATCCCTTCAACACACAGCTCTTCAGGAAGGGATTTAATACTAGAAAAGACATGCAAAGCGCTGCATAAGCGTTAGTTTTGGGACAGGGGAGCCTATTTTATTTTGCCCTAAGCAACACTTGATGGCTTGGATGGAATTCAGATTCAGAATAAAATAGATTTGCCTTCAAAACAGATCGCATAATTGGCTTTAGGTTTTAGTGCAATTTTCTTTTTAAACAGACCAAATCTTTAAGTTGCTCATAACTCAACTGCTTGGAAACAGCAACAAACTTAACTGCCCCCAAGGAAATATATTATCCCCAAACTGACTCACATAGATTGGCCAATCAAGCTGCAAGGAAGGAAACCGCTACAGCAGCATCTTGAATTGAACAGCAACCAGCAGTCCCCAGACAGCCCCGAGAATTGCAAATCTAAAGGTGTGACTTCTGTTTCGCAGATTTACTTGATTTACTTTGCATCAATCAAAGCTACATAAACCCCAGCCATTAATATCCATTCAAAACCATGAAGACAGTTTAGCAGAAAGGGAGAGAAGTGATAAGGCATTAAGCTTTTACGCCTGTATTTTATATCTCACAGCAAAGCGAGGCAACCAAGTAACACTTCAACAGTTTGCTCAAATAAAGGCCTAAAATCAGCAACCTGATCTACTCACCCTTTTCACCAGTATCCAGGGAAAGTTTCTTAATGTCATCAGTCAACATATCCTGCAAGTGGTCTTGTCCATGCTCTGCATCATTATCATCAAATTGAGCTTCTATAATGACATCTGGACTTTGAGCATCGCCTTTCGCTGTCTCTTGTGGAATGCAAGTCCCCAGCATGTCCTCAGGGACGTCTGATTCATGTGTGACTTCTGTTTCTTTGTCACTACCATCTGGCTTTATTACCTGAAGGAACAGGGGATTAAAAAAACAGAGGCAAGCTAAATCACTGGACTGAAGAAAGAAAACATTATCTTTCCTTTTTCATTTGCATCCCCAAGGAGCTGACAATGAATTGTGGGTGGCTGGTGGCGCACTGCAATTGCCGTGTAATTAGCACAGATATTGCACAATCAAAAGAGGTACCTCAGTAGGATAAAGACTGGAACGGCAGAGCTTTTGCAATACTTCAACTGTGACAATAATGTATCCAAAGTGTATCTAGAGCATAACCATACAGTTCCTGCCAAGCCTCTAATCAGCTCAGCAGAAGTTAGGAGTAAACACAGGCAGGGAGGAGGATACACTACAATTTAATAGGTTGCTTAGACCATTGTTCACCAAGATACACTGATCATCCTGGGATGTCCCAAAACTTAAGCAGTTCCAGTGAATGCTGGGATCATGTCAAAGCTCTTCCACACAATTAGGAACAGACTGAAAAAGCAGAGATTAGAGAACGTGGTGCCCTGTGACCTGTGGAAGAACTGGACTGTGGCAGCTTGGTAATGCACCAAGCTTTACATTTATTTTAGGCCGTGTTTTTATTGTCAAAGGCACTCAGTTATTGCCATTACTTATACAAATTTCCAAATCAAATTACTGAAGAAGAGGCCAACTACCAGTGAAGCAGACACCAGGCCTTGATGGCATCCCTCATTGCATGTGACAGGGGCAGAAACTGTTCCAGCTCAGAATATAATGACCAAAGTGGTTGATACCTTGGACACACAAGGCTTTACCAGCATCCTTCATGCAACCAACAGTGAGCTTGCAAACACCTACACAGCTGGAGAACCTAGACCCAGGTTTCAGTTTCCAAATGTTTAGGTTTCATTCAAGCTATGGTACTTCAGAGTGAGATGAAAATCAGTACAGAATAAGAAATAACCTGCTAAATATTAAAACCACAAAGATACTGGGTGACTCCATTCCAGTGCCCTCCCAGTGACTGAGCTCCCCTCCAGCTGGTGCTGGTGTTTGCCAGGCAGGTAACTCCCCAGAGCTCCTCCAAGATCTCCCAGTCCTCAGCATGATAACCCAGTACATGACTGGAGCAACTCATGCCACTAGCAAGGCAAGTGAAGGGCCCTTTAAATACAATAAAACAAGAGTAACAACTTTTTGGTAACATACTTTATATGATCTATATAGTTGCTAGAAATAAGCATAAATAACCTCAACAGGTGCTACCTGAAGGCAACTGTTCCAAGTAAGAAAATATAAGTCAAAAAAGTTCCACAAATTATTCTTTAGTAACTAAAAAGCAAATAAATCAAAATCAGACCTGTACAGGGAATACTTTTACAGCTTTACATACAAAGAGCTACAGTCATGCTTTCAAGCAATATCCATTTCTTTGTAAGCTTTTCACAATACATAACAGAAATAAAATCAATTTTAAAATGGGGCTGAATTCAAGTCTTTAAAAATAAAAAACTCAAATGACACTGCTTTGAACTCTTGTTACCTTTTGTGACTCTTCTTTCCATCTCTATTTTCAGTTTTTAACATGTATATAATTTGTTACCATAGCAGATTTTGACTCAAACATTAAATTGTGACAAAAAAAGGGGAAAAGTTTGGCAGAAGGTAGGAAAATGGCTGATTATTAAACCTGGCTACATTTGGTACATAAAATACTGACACACAATGGTCTGGGCAAGAACAGTCTATTAGATTAGAGAGCTGACAAGGCTCCACACGCTATGACTCTGCCAGTGTACCTATCCAAAAAGAAAACCAGTGTCAACAGTAATGTTTGGACCCTACCATGGTCAGATGTGGATCTCTTCAGCTCTTAAATTTCAATTGCACCAGATGTGTGCAAGTGTGCAACTGCAGCAGGAGTTCATTTCCTTCAACCTCTTCAAGTTTTGCCTGCAATTTTTTCTGTCCCAGTCTTTCTTTGGAGAGTGTGAGATGTGCTTTGAGTCCTAAATTAGTATGTTTTCTATACGTAAAGCAGCAAATAACATCAAATAGATCTTAGGAAAGGAAACACTTCTCTAAAATGTGGCACTGGAGGGGTTATGCTTGAAAAGTTTATGTGGTTATTAAAGGCAGCAGATACAGATTTCATTTTAAATGCTCTGTGCTAAAATCGCTATGCTTCCCCCAAGCTAGAGGACATACCCTGCTGCCACCAGCAGCACCATGATACCCCAGCTGTGACTACCTAAATCCCCAGTCACACATTTCCTTATGAGTTTTCAAAAGGATTTTTCAGTAAAGTTTTCCAGAGTCCACAAAACCATAACCTCCACGGACAATAGATCAGTAAAATGTCCAGATGCTGGCAAGCCTGGGTGATAGGATTTGTTTTCTTTTTATGGCCAAGATAGATCATTAAGGCTGACCTCATACATAACAGAGCAGGGAACTTCACCCAAAATTTCTTATATCACACCAAAAATTTAGGGAAGCTGTACATCAGAACACTGGAAAGCTGCATAAGACTCTACAAAATCAGGATATCAGTGGATACAATTACTCCATTTAAGATGATCAGAGCTGCTGGCCAGCATGAGCTCATCACACAAATTCCAGAGCAGGATCCTTCTCTCTATGAGCAGCAGAAAATCCAACCATGACATATTAAGCATTTCTTACAAGTGGCATCTCAGACTCAAGAATCTGATGATATTGCACTCTCCTGTTTCCTCTAACATTGCAGCTTATCCATGGCATAATGCACACAGCTAGAACGGGTCAGTTCTGATCACAGACACAGAGTAAAGCAAATACACAATTGGCTCAGTCTATCATGTAGTCATCTGTGCAGTACAGAGTCCCATTCCCTGGCAATGCAGCTGACCCTGCATGGACCTAGAAAAATGGGATTCCCCCTAGTTACATATACATGATATGTATGACACACAAACATCATTAAAGCCCCTTAAAGGACCTTAACTTCCTGATCTGAGAAGCAAAATGTCAACCTTAGTTGTTATTTTTACATGCTCTTCAACAATAATTTAAAACAAGTTTTAATAAACATTTTGATGAAAGCCAATTGTTTGTTTGAATGCCTGATCCTGAAGACAGTGTCCAAGTATGTTTTCTTCCAGCTTAAAACAGACATCACTGAACAAGCATGAAGTAGAAACTTGATGCCCCACTGGTGACTGGTTTAGATTGCAAAGCCATAGCTGACAGAACACAAGATATTTGAATGAAAATCCCATTTCAACCATAAGTATAATAAAAACCAGCTAGTGGGCAAAACCATCCTGGCATGGACCTGTACAATCTGGACAGCAGAGCACCCAGCCCAGTCTTGAAGTAGCAATTGAATGACCAATTGTCCTTACTCAGGAGGAATTTGTTCCAACAGAAAACTGAACTGGGTTCTGTGCATCTAAAAGCATAGGGGTTACCTCATGTGCTACAGAAGAAAAGGCCTCTTCTGCCAGAACCAATCTCTTATCTGTCCTGTTAGAACCCAGCTTTTCACAGACTCCCCACCTAAACCTCTACACAAAATCCAGGCCTGGTTACTCGCAGATCAGGTACAGAGTTTTTGCTGCTGCCTCCTCAATGCCTGTAAACTGAAACAGCTGAACATGACCAGTGATTTTCAATAATCTTTGAGCTATTAACCCCAGGCTCTTTCCAATAAATGTACCAAGCCCCCGAAGTGTTTAAGCCTGACACTAAAAGGTTTGCTTTTCTTTCTTATTCACCTCTGATCCTTACAAGCAATCCATGAATCCTCATAGATCTGAAGAAATGACATGACTGCTAGACTAGACAGAGCTGGATGAATGCACCTTGCATGGCTAAAAACTGCTAAAAACTTTCCATGTAGGGTCACTGCTTTCAATAGAGCCTTGTGTAAAGAGACTTCCTTTGCTGAAAGCACCTGGCAGGTAAGGAAGCAGAACTGTCTTCACTACAGCCAGTTTGGACACAGATTCAATAAAAAATCAAGTTCTTCATCTCACTCAAAAAGCTGGTATTAAAAAGAGTATTTCCAGAAGGATACTGAGGCAGAATGGAGATTGTATTTCTACATAAGTCAGCCAAAACCCTGTAAAGTGTCTTCTAATGAGTACTCAAACCCAGAATGTGTAACTTGCCCAAAACATTTTAGAAGTGACAAGCTATTAATGGTAACTCTCTTCACTAGGGCAGACAGACAAAGAGGCTGCTCATGCTTGTACAGAAAGGTGCAGTCTATTCATCAGCAAGTGGGAGCTGAAGAAGTTTCACAGCACACAAAGAGCTCACATTAAACAGGCAGGACTGAATAGGGGAACAGTTAGAAGAGAAATAAGGTGTTAGCCCAAGTCCACCTTCTAAAGTTTGCAAACCAAGGTAAAATGCCTTTCTTCTGAAAAATACTTTGATCAAACACAAGTTCTGCTTCAGCCAAACACCGTCATTATGCTCAATACTGGGTAGGGAGACAAAGTTTAGGTCAGAGCTGCTGGTGCTCTCTGAAGTTGAGCCTTAGTTAAGCAACAAGTCTCAGAACCAGGTTAAAAGCAGTTATTTCAAAAGGAGGACAGCTGAAAACAGGGGCTTTGGACCAAACTACCATCCCCTCGTTAAAAGGACCGTTGCTACCACAACACTGATACAAACACCACATTTCATACCAGGGCTGTGAACACCTGCATCTATTCCTCTCCCAGCTTCTGCCATATGAAACAGGCTCCACTTAAAAGCTGGTTCCCTAATGTTCCCTCACGAGGAGTGGGAACAGAGCCTGGCTAACACAAGGATGCTGTCACAGCTCCTACACAGATACCAGAGCCAAGCTACCACAAATATTTCAAGGAAGAGCTTTGATTTTCTGAAAAGAGTAACCAAACAAAGGCTGTCTCACTCTAGCTCTTTCTTGGACAAAGAAAGGTTGGCACTTACAAGAAAAGAAACACCTGTCCCAAGCACCCTTCCTTCTTTTCATAATCCCAGATACACCAAACAGTACTGGGAAGACAACAACTCAGTAAAAGTGACTAGTCTCAGTAGGAGCAATTATGGCATTACTTTTAAAATAACAATAATGTTATACTGAGGAGGTTTGTTGAGGTTTGAGATTGGATTTTTTCATTACAATCATTTAATTCTAAATCACTGGAAACGCTGGCTAACAGCCCCCAGGATAGCTATTTTATATTAACAGCACATTACAGTTTACATTTCAGACATCACATTGGATGCAATAATCATACAAACATCCGTATTAAAATCTCTCCCTCTTGAATAGGAAAAGACTACTTGTTCCTCCCCGATGGACTCTGTTGTTCCCAGATGTCACACACAGTTTTGTCACAGCAGTCACTACAATACCATCCTGCTTGAGGATTCAAAGGGTAAATGATCTGAATACACAAAGGCTTCTTGGAAACAGTGACTTTTCAGAATCTGCTCTGACTTGTACCCACTGCAGCAGATGAAAAGTGGGAAGGAAACAAATGAAATCTAAGGCTTGTGTTTTGAAAACAAAATATTGAGACAGATCTTCAGTATGGCCTTCAAGCCTGTTGAGACCCCAAAGCCATCCTGCCTGCCCTGCCCAGAATCCTGCAACTCCTCTGCTCACGCTAACCTGCAAAGTGAGTTTTTTCTGCAGAGTTAATTCAAATAATCAAACTGAACATCCATGTTTAGTCCAACCTAAGTAGACAGTCCTACATCCAGCCTTGTCAGGCAACTGCACGAGAAACAGAATTAACTGTAGAAAAATCCCTCATACCTCAAAACAGCCACCTCAACTCACTACTTCTTTCTGCTTCTACCAATAAACTTCATTCCTGAGCTGTTCACTCATCTCTCTGTGCTTCAGGCTGTACCAAAGCAATCCAGGTTACAGCGTGTTCCCTCCAAGTCCATCTGAAATCCTTCCCCAACCATCTTGCACAAATAACCAGAAAAACAAGTGGAAAAGCATCAACAAGGAAAATTCTCAAGACTGACCTTTCTGAATCCTAAAGCCAAAACAAGAACTGTCTCCTCACCATGTATTTCCACTCCCTATCTCGTCTCTGACCTGTCATTTGCCTCTGAAATCTCCCCATTCCCATTCCCTGGCCCTCATCCCACACCTACACTTTGCCTCCAAACATGTTTATCCACACCTCATTATCACTGACCAGGAGACAGATGCCTCTGCCCCTGTCTCTCCTCAGTCTACTCCTGCCTTCACCCCCTCCCGCCACTTCTCCGTGGTCTCCCTGGACCCATCTCTCTCCCAAGTCTGGCTCTTGCCCTGGGATCAGGACCGTGTTTCCTCAGGTCCATTTTATCTGGTTCTCCTAACAGATAAACAGCTCCATCAGTACAGTCCTGCCTTTTGTACTCTCTAACAACTGCTGTGAAGCAAGAAAAACTTGTCAGAAGTAGCTGTCCCTGCTCAGCACAGGTAGCCCACATTTCATGGATCAACCGCTACTGAGGGTGGCAGTGTCAGAGGTATGGGGAGGGACAGTGTCCTCGATTCCCTTGCAGGGAACACTCTGCCACCTCCTTTGTAGGCAAGCCAGCCCTGTTGGGAGTTGCTACCAAAGAGCTGTGTATTTCTATAGCCAGATCAACAAACTTGTTCCACACTTTCCACTCCTGCTGCCACCCCCGGGATTTGATTTGGTGCTAAAAAAACAGCCTCTATTTTCAGAATACCTCCTTATATTGCACTGACCTTCCCACACACACTTCCCAAGGCACAGAAGTCCCTGGAGCAGAAGTGATCCAGCAAACATCTCCCCTCCCACGTGCTATTCTGTACAGCAAGATGTCACACTGACGAATCCTTAGCCATAGCCCATCTCTCAAGTGAGGAAAGTTTGACCCCAGAGAAGCACAAAAGGTTCACTTCAGCACCCAGACATTAGTAACACCCAGGAATCAACCTCCCCCTGCACACTCACAAAATTCAAAGAAGCACAAACAGCTTCTTCATCTCCTACCAGCAAATTCTTTTCACAAAAGAGGCCCTTAAAACTGGCAGCCTCCCTGCTGGACCCCAGTGAAATGTTCCTTGTACCTTGGGTCTTTGTATTGCCTGCTCCTCACAAGACCTCCCACTTTGGTGCATCTCATGAGCTGAGTGTTGCACTCCAGGCCACAGCGAACTGGAAACAAGAGTGCAATGCACAGGGCCCAGCTCTGAGGCTGCCAGAACATATTGGTTTGAAACATCACAGAAAATATTCAGCTCCATATTTTCAACAGTAGCCAGGAAGAAAATGCATGGAACAGTTTTAAGAACTGTTTTTCAAAAGTCATTTAAATCAAATTATGCCCCATCCACACCGGCAAGCAAAACCCTCTCAACTAACTGGAACTGCTTTTCTTTTCTTGTGTGTGTGTTCTTTTCTTCTTGGTTTAACTTTTTTTTTTTTTTTAAACTGTCTCCCAGCCATCTTTTTTCTGGTAATGTGCACAGGCACTGCAACACTACAAGAATGGGTGCCAGGACAAAACTTATGATGCACAGACCCTAGAATAAATCACTCAAGAGGGGTGAATTAGAAGAAGAGAGTAACATAAGGTTACACCTTCAAAAGTATGATTCTCTGAAATTCCTGCATTTTCAGCAAATTACTGCAAAAAGATACCCAGTTTTCATCTGATGTAAAGAAGCAGACAGGCTTTTGGATCATTTGCAACTTCAAGACAATACCATGAATCAATACATATTTTAAAAGATGCAATAATTACACAGAGCTTGCATGTAATCAGAAAAGAATCTACTTGTGCTGAGCGTGTATAATTTGAAAGTTGCAATGCCAAGCAAATCCACACCGTTGGCTTGCACAAACCAAAGTATTATCCATTACTGCCTTTTTTTAAAAAACAATACAAGCATGTATGAAAAACATATTCCCTGGAAACAATGATACTCTTTGAAGATTTATTCAAGATTTCACCGAACCAAACCAAACAAGCCGGTACCCGCACGTGCCCGTAAGAAGAAAGCGGGCTGACAATGCAAACTAATCAAAAAGTACTGGAAGGGCTATCCAAGATATTTGCATACCTATACTTCCCAAGGGTTGGAATTTTTCTTCAGAACTGTATAAAAATGATTTCCCATGTGTCCAAAAAAAATCTCTTACTGATCAACACTTTAACTCACCAAAGCAGGAAACAAATCAACCAAGCATCTACATGTTGGGGCTGACACCTTCAGCCCCTCACTTGCAATTTTTGTTCCTTTTGATTGGGCTCTTAAGTGCCAGCTCCCAGGGGTCTCAGCCCCAGGCATGCTGGGACACACTTTCAAAGCCCAGAATGGGACACCTGGGACAAAGCACATACTGTTCAGGAAGTCCACAAGGGCCATGAAAAGCAATAGAAATTTCCACAGTTAACTTGCATTACTGGTTGCTAGTAAGCCTCTTATTATGAAAACCCATAATTGGAAAGTGTCATATTATAGAACAATTTATGGAAGTTTTAGGACTACGTATGCCCCAATGGGAACTTCCTTTGACTGGTGTGCTCCATCAGCCCAGGTCTGCTTATTTATTCACACAGTGGGATAAGAGCATCAGGAACCTAAACACGTCATCGCTGAAGCGTCACTGAGACTCCCACTCTAGAAGTGCTTCAAATAGTTCTTCATTTCTTAGCCTTTCCAGTCATCCATCTTCAGGCTGCATTCAGTCAACTGCTGGACAGTCCTGTCTTTATATCTTTTCATCTTCTACAGGAACATTCTTGCACTTGTTTTGTGTTCCTCTGCTCCTCTGAAGATATGGAAGGCAAAACGCAGCTGCTCTGGGCTGAGTACATCCCACTATGCCTGTCTCAACCGCATCGAAAGGGCTTGCCAAAATCAGTTCCTACTCCTATGGTCTCTACCTTGTCACACCAGGGAAGCTGGCATCTACAATAATTTCTAAATCAGATTTCAAATGCATTAAAATATGGCTCCAGCCAAGAACAACAGCCTCCCCCACTGCCAGCACGATACCATTAAAGTCACCCACACAAAACCACCCAGTGCTTCCTTTGCAAATAGTCACAGTTTGGTGTGAAGGTAAGGAGATCTGGTAACAGGTGATGGAGACACATTCCAGGAAACTTTTAGCACAGAAGATTGTAAATCCACTTTAACACCATATTTTCCATGCAGGAGCCAGCAGGTACCATCTGACAGAGTGGTTCTAACCATGAGCAGCTCCATCCTCTGGGAAATGGGCTGAGCCATAACTCTACCTGTGTCCTGCCATGCTGTGCTGCTGCCACTTCCAGTCATGCATGCCAAGACCTCAATCCAGCACCCTCCCCATCACTCCAGGACAGGCTGGAAAAGATTTGTGCTCAGGGGAAGCTGTGGCAGAACAGGGGCAGCCAGGCTGAAGAGGACCACCCACAGATGAAAGGAACTGGAGGAGATAATCCCTGCAGGCATGGTAAGTGGAGGAAAAGAAAAACAGATGATTCACTGAGGATTAAAAGCGAACAGCTTCCTCAAATGTTGAGACCTTTCTGTGTCCCTTCAAAGTTGTTTCTGAAGAGAAGACAAGCTGTGAGGTTAATGTACTGTTTCACTTGACTTGGTATCAGCAAATTCTGTCCCTGGACAGAATCTCACTACAACATAGAGCACCAAGGGACTGTGGAAGAGAAGAGGAAGATGACAGCAGCACAATTTTGCTCAAAGATTCCTGCAAATACAGGAAATACAGGCAATACAGGCTGGGTTATCATACTGGGAAGGTTCACCTGTGAGCTAAAACTGCTACAAGTCCATTTATTTGGGCAAGGAGTCTTCGAATGCCAGTTAGAAAGTGCAGGTGGGACTGATTTCATATTAAATCACTATTACTGGCAGGAAATCCCAGGCTTCCATATCCATCTTAGACTTGCAACAAGTTCCTTACAAAGTACATAAGGAAAGTAATTCTGTTCAAGGAAAATAAACCTGCTCTCAGTTGCCCATGAATTTTGGAAACTCACTCAAGCCAGGTTGCCCAGTTTGCAGCACTTGACACTGTGCTGGGCAGACCTGCACACTCTGTCCTGAAGATGTTACACCTGAATTTCACACAGCTGGCAAGGCAAAGTCCAAGTGTGAAAAGACAGCTGAAAATAGCAAAGCATGCACATGTGGTAAGGCAGCAAACACAAATATCTAAACAATTTTCATATATTAAGTATTTTAGGTCACTCTGCTCCATAGGTATTAAAGAAGAGCAGGCCAAAAAAAACCACATTATGAGGCAGGTATCCCAGGAAAAATGAGGGTGTACCTCCTCACTCAGAAAATGGGGATGATATTGGGTTTACATGTACATGTGAAGATTAATGTTTCCAAATACTTCAAAGCATTACTTCACTCATGAGGCCTTATCAGAAACAATAACACATCAGTGAGGTTTCTACAAAGAGAGGAAGGCTTTCCCTCTTCTTCCCACCCAGGCACCAAGGCTTAACCAGAGATCATGTTCAGGGTTTCAGAACCCCAGATTTCACAGCAGAAACTCACATAATTAAAGACCAGCATTAGTTTATTTACAGCTGCTGCTTAAAATCAAGACAGAATAGAAAGCAATGTCACACAGCTCTAAAAACAAAACACCAATTATATTTTATGTTGTTGGGATAAAAAAAATATTCTTATTTCCACACACAAAGTTAACAGGCTCATCACTAAACAGAGCAATTATTGAATTCCTATCTAAAGATGACCTGAGACATCATTCAGTTGTATCACACTTGGAAATATCACTAGAACAGCAAAACAGAAGCAAAATCAGGAATGACTCCACACTTATAACCACAGCATAGCTATCTCTTCATAATTTTCAGGTACTTACTAATAAGAATTTTTGACAGTTTGGCTATTGACACCTTTCCAAAATTAGTTCATACCTTGGACAAAACATTTAAAACCAAAATTTTAACTAGTTTAGAACCAAATTATCTGATTCCAAAATGTTTAGATAATTATCTGTAACAATAACAAAATCCCTTGCAGTTTTCATTAAATTTATTCACTGAACTTGCCTCCAGCAGCAAAACTAGTTCACCAAGGCATTCTCCAGAACCTTACTGAATGATTTTTTCTTATTATGCAGCTTCATTGATAAATAAACAATAGCAATGGTACCAAAAAAACTGATCTCTTTTTAAAAGTGAGCACAAAATCTGCCACAACAGAAGACATTCTAGAAGGAAAGGCACAAGAGCACCGTCACTGGTCTGTCTCCCTACCTCTGATAAAATGCACCCTTCCCAGGGTTATTTGTTTTTCAGTTGTGCTCAGCTGTCCCAGTCAGAACCAGGCACACACCATGCTGAGTGCTGCATCAAACCTACAATACATTGTGGATGCTCAACAGAAGTTTTAGGAAGCTTCTGTTAAAGACAAAGTACATTAACAGAAGAAAATAGAGGAGCACAAGGTGACACAAAGATTGCATTTGAAGGGAGCCCATCTTAGCGGAAATTAAAGTGAACTAGGATCTCAAGGCACAGTAAAGATGAGTGATGCTCAACATTTTGCTGAGGACTTATCTTGCTGCAGTGTTTCTTCTCCTTCAAGTGAAAACAATCAGTATCACCAGGTGTCCTCCTGAAATAGGGCAGGGAATGACTGCTGGCATTTGCGTCACCAGGATCTGCTCACATTACTCAGTGACGAATCTCATTAACCAGCAGCACCTCAAGCAAAGAGTCTACAGCTCAGTTTGTTTGCATTTACCTTTAGCAACATGGCACACTTCATTAAATTTTGAAGCAGTGTTTATTAGAAGAGTAAAATGCATCATCATCCACCACCAGGCTTCTCAGCTTATTTTCATGACGTCAATAGTCAGATTTATTTAATCCACTGAAAATATACATTGACTGAACATGGTCTCAGAGCATCTTCTGCAGCACTGAAAAATGGACTCAATAGGAATGGCGTATTTTTACTGCTTTCCCTCAGAAATAGATTTACCATCACCATAAAAAAGCCTTTCCAGTGGTGGGAAGGGCTGGCCGCTACAGAGTTCCTGATGGCAGGTAACTTCTGGTCTGTTTTTCCTGCCCAGCAATAAATGCTGTTCTGTCAAAAGCTTTTCCACAGAATGAATCAAAAGTTACACTCAATTTTTCTAACTCAATTTAAAATGTAATGCAGGACATGGGACTAACACTGGGGGTTTCTGTTATGCTACTTCCTTACAAGCTGAGTTTTGTTAACAAAAGATTTCAGGGCATACTTCACCTGTGTAACCTCAACTTACTAAGTACTTCAGGTTTTCCTTCCCTCTCTCAAAATTCATTAAAAAGTTTTACTTGAGCTGAGATGTTGTACACAAGTTCTCTGCCAAGAACAAATTTTTACAGCTTAGTTTTAAGCTCCTTTAAAAAAAAATCCAGAAATTTATAATGGAAACACTGACAGTGCCCATAATCACAAGTACAGAAACTTTATTCCAATAGGTAGTTTGCATTCCATCCAAAAGGAAAAGTTGGTCTCTCAATCAAATTCCACATGCATTCTGTAACAATGACCAATTATGAGATCAGTAAAAACAGGTGCAAATAAAAAATACTGGGGACTTAACCAGTGACAATGGCAGCATAAAGCCATCACCTTGGTCATTAAACTCTGATTGCGCAAGAAGCTTTTTTGTTTTTTAGAAAGTCTTGAATTACTTTATAACTCACTTTTCCTGGGCAAACTCTTCTCCTAGTGATCATCAAAGGCTAACTTGGCAAATCTTTGAATCATGCTTCCAAGTCCTAACAGCTTGGCCATTCCCAGATATTAGTAATACAGGATTTATTTTCAGTTTTGTCAATTATGCCTCTTGGTTTAGCTTGATGAAGCCCACCACTACACATGTGCAGCTCAGTCACACAACAGCCAGATATTCCCACTGACAGATTCTACCCTACAACTTATTCTCCCCAGTTCTCCCCTCTGCCTCAGGAGACTTTCTGTGTGCCATTAGGAAATGGATGGCTGTAACCTGCAGCAAACTGCATCTCACAGGCTATGCAAAAGCAGTGATGAGCTTCTTACATGCCCAGAAGAGTTAGTTGTACTTCAAACAGAAAGCATAAGGATTCACCTTTAGCAATACATCCCTCTCAATATTCTGAACACACTTCCAAGTCTCAAACATGCAGCAAAGACTGAAACACAAAATGCAGAAATTCAAGAAAAATTATGCACGTGGTTACAGTAAAAAGGTACAAAGCCAAGGTGCTAATGGGCCACGTGGGGAAGCAGAACAGCAACAAGTGTTAAGGCCATTCAACACTCTTACAAAATAAATCTGAGAATCACAAAATTCAGAAGCACGGCTCAAAAACATGTGACTGTGAACTAGCCTTGACACCTGCTTATGTCATTAATAAAATATTTAATATATGAAAAACACTGGGTTTTCAAAAGTGCCTTAACCAGCACCGAAATGCGTTAGTCATCCAAGAAGAACTCTCACTTGAGCACTGGAAATTACAGAACAAGGAAATCAAACCTTCACAAGGAAGCCAGCTCAAATGCTAAACCTGGACTGTGCTTACCTGCAAACATTCATTACCAACAATGACAGATTGCTAATCCGTTTAACCAGAAGGGAAAAGACTATCCCTCCCCTGCAATACATTGTGTACAATTATTGGATCTGAGACAGGCAGCTACACTGGGCTTTCAGTACCTTTATTAAACAAGCCCAGGAAATTCAAAGTTGCTTCATACAGATCAAATGAACTCAAAAGCAATCTTCACTTCTTCAGTCTTTCCGTCTGGGTAAAAGTAAGTATGGGATGACATTTAATAATTTTCCTTGCCTAGAAGTAGTTATTTGAATAATACTTAGAAGTTAAACTGCTAATATTTACTGTTAATACAGTAAATATGTTAATGATAAATTGTTTAAGCAATTTGACAAAAGGAAAAAAGCACCCAGCAAAAAAGGCAGGCTGTTCCAAGAAATTAGGAAAGGAAATTTATGTTCATTACAACTATTTAAATATAAATTAAATAAGCTGATTCCATAACAACTTCTCCCATGTAACTTAAAAGGTCTTCAAAAGTATATTCTTGAAACTCCACAAGTGACAGCACTAAATCTCAGTTTCACTTCATCTCAGGGAAGTTTGGAAAGCAGCCTCTGGAAACAGTACTGCTGCTCTGCAACTCACCAATGAGTTTATGTTTATCTTGTTAAGAAAGAAAAAATTAGCCCTTTCATACACACATACTTTTAAGATAATAGGATTTTCTTCACAGCTTCACGTTAGGCACTGAAGTACTTTGTTATGATTAGTTTTATCACATTGAATCCAAATGCTTTGGATTATTAAGCAACTCTTCTGACAGATCTCCAATAATGAAACACACCATACAGCTTATACTGACTCACCATTCATCTTAGTTGATAAAACAGGAAAGGAAGATGGCCAAAATCTCAGAGCCTACCCAGGCAGTCCACAGCTTTAGGAAACCCCTTTCATTTGCTTTCTCACCAGCAAAAGCAGTTTATTTGTTGGCTTTAACATGGCAAACTTCACATTTGCCTGCTCCCATTCCAACCCATGATGACAGGTACCAGATCTAAGACTATCAGTAGCCAAAGAACCTACATTGTCTTAAGAGCTAAGGGCATGTGAAAAGCAAGTTAATGCCCTCTCAAGAAAAACATTAGGTCCACCACTTCCTTGTTGCTTAAAACCTCCTTAAATTCTCTTGTTTTGAAATACCTGTTGACCCTTGAAGATAATTTGCTGGTTTACTATGTACCCAGCTACAACTGTGCCATAACACCATCAGGAAAAGAAAACACTTCACACAACAGTTTGTTCTCAGGCTGCTGAGGATCCAAACTGAAATCCCACTGCTCCATTTGGGACCCAAGTTACCACTTCCACCTCCACAGTTTGGCCATGCTGGGCCCTGGCACTGAGGGATGGAGATGTGCAGAGACAAAGTAAGTGAAGGAAGTCACAGAGGGATGGAGATAGGCAATGTGAAGGTTGAAACATGCACTCCCACCTCAGTCTACCCATCCTCACCCACAGACTGTGGAATAAAGCACTTATAACCCCTACTGCAATTCCACAGCACTGGGTAAAATCAAATGACACAAGGAAGTTGCATGTAAACCATTGGTAACAACTGCATTTCTTGTGCTTGAGCAACTCTAACAAGCTGGCGAATACTTGCCCCATCCCTGCAACACCCCCTTCCAGACACCAGCTTTTATAGTCCCTGATCCAAAACAAATCCAAAGGGACACAAGGTACACAAAATCATCCGGTGATAAGCATTTGTTCACAGTGAAACAATTGAGCGGAAGGATTTGTCTCGTTAAACACACAAAAGGTTATCGAGAACCCACCAGTTCACACCAACTCTTCCAGCTCCAGGGAGGGACAGGATCCCACCCCACAACAATCACCTGCGCTGCCAGTCATCAGCAGACACGGCCAGGCATCTCCACCAAAGGCATCCTTCCCCTAAGGATTCAAACATTCAAACCCACCCAGAGAAGCTTCTGCAGAACAAAGGTTATTGGCAACACAAACTTCACACCAAGTGCATGATCAAACCTGCTTCCTTGTAAAATGTTAACAGCACTCCACCAAAATAAAACTAAGCAACTTCTCAGTTCTTAACTAATAATTTTCCTTCTAATTTGACCACACTGTAAAGTTGCCTTTAAAACCTCCCACAAGTTATTTCACTGCACCTTGCAGAGTCCTTGGAGTACAATTAAAATCTTCTACCCAAGCTCTGGGTTTGAATGGGCTTCATAATTTCTTAACAGAATATTACTTGATTTGCCTAACACAATCCATATAACCCCAATTTATCAAACCTTTAGTCTAGGCTTGTTAAAAATAAAGCCAATACTTGAGAAACTGGATGAAAACCAGTTTCACTTCTCACACTATTCAACTGTGGGCCTCTTGTTTTCTTCTCTCATCATGGCTTTATGAGCTGCTCCCCCCAAATTACACTGCAAATGACACTGAAGAAAGCTACGGATCTGTAATTAAAAGATGCAACTCAGACATTTAACTGCTTCAAAACTACCAAGAGTATTCAACAATGAGCCAGGATCCATGAGCCCTAGAAGCACTGAGACCTGACCTAAAGAAAAACAGAAAGCTGCTATGGTGCTTTAGGGGTTAAGGTAAATTAATGCATAAAACAGTCTCACTAGAGAAACTTGTATACAGAGAAACCTGTATATTTGCAACAAGTCATATTTTATATGTGGATATTGCAACTGAGGTACTGTGAAACAAGTATGCTACAGTCCTCCCAGTACAAAAAGTAGTCTGTCTTTGTTTAATGGTAAAACACTGAATTTTTAGTAGTGCAAGTTAGTACAGCATACAAGCTCAAAAACTTGCAAGCTTCAGTTCATGCAATTATGCATTGTTTAGGAATTTAAACCACTATTGTTTTCTTGGAGCAGTCAAAAATTGCCACACAAACACCAGTGTACTCTTGACCTCCACAGGGAGTGGCTCCCATCTGACATGCCAACAAGCTGCTCAGGATGAAGTTTCCCCATCACTGGCCTAACATGCTCATCTCTCATATCAACACTGTCACGTGCATTTGTATGATTTACTACATTCTAAAGGTATCCACCTCTAATGAACATTAACTTTTCCAAAGCAACCCCCAAAAGTTTAAATACATCCTAAAGACTATGAGTATTTCCTTCTCTTTTCTTCCCCTCATAGCCAAGTGCAAGTACATGTGTTAAAATTCCACCCCGCAGTCCCCAGCTGCAGTCTCATAAGAGAAAATTCTTCAGGTAAGTCCTTCTACAGGTACAACATGATGAAATGAAACATTTCAACATACAGCATTTTACTTTAATTTGAGAAAAATCACAGAGTAGACTTACCAAACTTTGTCCATAAAACACTGACTTCAAAACAAACCTCTGAGCTCAGTTTTCTGCCCCAAACAAGCTTTACTGTAGACCTGCACTTACCTCCCTAATCTCATAACACAGAAAGGTTGACTAACCTCAGCTTTAACTGTAGTGTTAACACAAGCATAAATATCCTGTAATGTGTAATGCAGTAAGGCATGATTTAAACATTCTTCAGCAAAAATTTAAAAAATAATCTCTGTCCATATTAGTTTTCAATTGTCAATGATACATAAACAGCTCACTCATTTATTTTGTATTTATTTCTGCACAGTGAGAATATCAGAGCAACTGTGCTTGAAAAATCTGACAATTTTGGGGTAGAACTTTTTTCACAACTATTAATACTTGGAAGCACGTATTTTCATTGTGAAGAAAAGGTTATGTATTCCCAGTAAAGAAATATGCAAGAATTTAAAACTGAGGCACAGTGCAGGGCATGGGCACTGGGGCCAGGAGGAGGGGTAGGAGGGAGCACACCCAGCCTGCTGGGAAGCAGAGGTGTTGAGGCAAGTCATGAAGACAAAAGGATCCGGATGTCAAGTATCCGAAGGAAGAGTATTTGACAAATACTTAGTGCTTTCTAAAGTAATCAATCCTGAGCCGGTGAAACCACAGTGTTTAATCAGAGGCTGATGCGCCAGTGTTGGGAGCTGTATTTCCTAATACCTCAAAGCCCTGCACAAAGAGTTATGTCTATTTTGCTGTCTGTCATTTTGTACAACACCCTTCCCTCAAGCACCGGTCCTCAGAATGCATTAGACATTGTTAGAGGAGATTAATTTAACTGCAGATTATTTTTTGATTATTTTTTCCTTTTTTTCACAAAGCACTTAACAGAAATCAGTGCTTGGGAACTGGAGCTGTGAAGCACAGTCTATCCGTTTATTTGTGATCATAGCAACTAATTGCTCAAAGACAAGCCTCAGGCCCCAGGACCATTCCCATGTCACTGAAGTTGGCTGCTGCAATGATGTGCCACTCATCCCCAAAAGAACAGTGTTGGTGAAGTGCTTGAGTGGCTTTGCAGGTCCAGAGGGCAGACAGCTGGAAAACTGACCACTGGACAATGCTGACTCCTTCAGTGGCAAAAAGACAATGGCGGGAAAAATAAAAAAATCAATTCTGACATGTGGTAGTGGTTTTTTGTTAGCAAAAAGTTTGCCCAAGGTCTCAATCAGCTCATAGGAAATTCCTGTGTAGCTGGAGACACTGCCCTGACAAGGCCAGCCTTCCCCTCCCAGCTTTTCCTTTACTTGACAGCCACAGCTGCCACCACACCTAGTCTCTGGACTCCGTTATATATCAGCACTGATAGGAGTCACCCCATGGGAAAGTAGGATAGTGGGACTGATGTCAGGTACTATGAAGAGCATTTTCCTTTTCTGCTTCAAAAATTTTGAAGCTTACAGGAGCCACCCGCTCCTATGCTATTTTTTGAGTTCCTACAAACGAATTTTAACAATGCATATCCTGCCAGGAAACGTTACCATGCATTAGTGATAAACCATTAGATAAAAAGGTAAATTAAGTTTCCAAGACACGAATCTCAGCTGATAAACATATTACATCCACAGCTTAACAATTGTGCAGAGAAGAAAAGGAAGAAAGCATTTTTAGAGAAAGTTTCAGGAATCGGGGGGAAACAAGAAAGAGTAGATAAAGTAATGCCATCCTGTCAAAATACTGCTCAGACTATGCATGAAGGACAGTTATGAAATTAAACCAGATTAAACTAATGGCCATCCATTAACCTTGGGTATGTCTACAACACAGACCTGAAGAGCAGCTCAGGCACCAGCTGTCTTGCCAACACAGCACTCTCTCATGGCACCAGCTCCCTGCTCAGCTGGATAAATAAACTAGAGCCAGATGAGCCATTCATTCTCCTTCAGTGGTGATGCTGCACAGCTCTGCAGCCCAGGAGGGAGCAGCTCTGCTCCCAGCCAGGTGACCCAGCCAGGCACAGTCACCAGAAAGGAGCGCTGGGACATTCCCCCTGGATGCTGCTCTAATATGGAGATGGTGCAAGGAAGCTGCCTGTCTAACACCAGAAGCCAGTTGTACATTTAAGGGCCAGCTACATGACAAAGGCTGAAGGGAAAGGCATTGCAAAGCTTTGCAGCTGCCAGACTGCTCTGCCCAGAGCACGAGCCTAAAGGTCAGGGCAAGAAAGAGACTCTTCAGATGGGCAGAGAGCTGTTCCCAAGGCAGTTGAGCTGAGCAGGACATGGGTCCCACAGGATTGTCAGACACAGCTGGGCTATGCCCAGATCTGTTGTTCACAGACCCTTTGGAGAGGATGCTTGTCAAGGGATAAGCTCACAGACCCTCATCAAAGTGAGAAGAGCTACAAGTCCAAACCTAAGCCAGACCATCACAGCAGTTGTAATTACTGCAGGAGGCTACAGCAGCAAACTGGATCTTCACAGAAGGAAAAAAAAACCAACCTAACCAATTTGACATCAAAAGGAGTGATAAAACCTGCCGGAAATTTACTTTACTGCAAAAAAATTCAAGGAGGGCACAGAGGTAAGTGACCTAGCTACCGTCCTTGAGACTTTTACCAGAACTCCCCACGCCCTGAACAGTCATTAGGTCAGGAAGAAAGAAAAGCTGCTGAAATATTCCTTCCACTTCACACAAGTCCTTTGGACTTTCCCCAGACAGCACCAACCTGGCAAACATTACACCATGAGGGATTGAAAGAGATCACAAGAGAGATGCCAGTTTCTATAGAGCTTGCCAGCAAAAGTAGCCAATGTTCATTCCAACAAACAAGCCAAAAGCAAGGAGACTGAAAAGAAAAGGACGTCCTAGCAGCTAATTAGTGAAAGCATAACAGTCAAGACTTCCAAGCACCAACAAGAACTAAGCAGGATATACAACTTTATGCAGGATTATTTTCACACAGAACAGAGAACGTGTCTGGGGAATTCTTCACGAGTCACTTTTTGCGACCAAAATACACAAGCACTAATTAGATCATGCCAAGACTTCATTTTCACACTTCCAAAGCTGCTCAATTAAAAGTATGTGTTTTGGCACTGCTCTCTGTTTCAAAACAATTTAGACAAAGCTAAAAACAAAGAAATGCTTCAACCCCAGGAGGTGACACAGCTGAAGATGGATGAATCAATAGCATACTGGAAACCTAAAAGGCTCATAAGCAACACAGACAGACCTACTTTCATGAAGCAGATATTGCCTGATATGACAGAACACAGAAAACAAAAATAAACAAACAATGAGAAAGAAATAAAAATAGTGAGAAAGTAAGGAAATTGCTTTTTTCAGCAAAGTTGGTAGATCAGCTCTGCCTTGCAGTATTTTCTTAGATCGTTACCAACATTTTTAAAGAGCCTCCAGGTAGTTAAGGCTGGGGTAAAAACTGGAAAGTGCAGGTAGAACCTGGGACCTTCAAAAGCCCACACCAGATGTCTTACCAGTGAGCACATGCTGGGGAATGATGTCATGTCCACAGCTACTGAAGCTGTGAGGAATTTGTGGGAAAAGATAATCAGGAGGAATTTTAATTTCTCTTTCACTGTTCTGAGTGGCACTTTTTAAATATGAAACTTGATTGAAAGTATCAGTTGCAATTCTTCAAGATGCTGCAGAAACAGAGACTGTCACAGCTACAGGTTCCAGGACATTGATTTGTATATTGAAGGATAATCCCAAATAGCAAGCAAGAAAGGCTTCCTGAGTTAGCAGTGTTAAGAAAACTGCTATTGATGCACATAAATCACTGACCACCTTGGACTGCATGATACTGCATCAAGACCAGACTCATTCCCAGTTCTTGTGATGTGCACAGCAGCTAGGACATAAGCTTCAGAAATCTGAGGAGAAGGGATCCCCCTCAAAGCAAGTAACATCACAAAGCCAGGCCAGGAGAAAGTGGGAGGCCAGGAGATCTCCTCAACCTGGCTGCACTTTGCCTCATCTGGAGGAAGACACAGGAACAGTATCTGGGAGAAGGCAAAACTGTTCCAGCTCTCTGAAGGAGCAGCATGCTGACTCAAAAGCTACCTATTAGACTGCAGATACCTTTATCTTAGATGGTTACAAATTACCAACAACAAATCTAATGCATCCCATCCCTGATGACAAATATCCTTCTTATCTCCAAGAACCACGTGGTTATAAATGAGGTTCCACATCCTACCCCAAAGAACCTGTTGTAGAAAAATCCCTGTCACTTCTCCAGCAGCTGCAATTCTTCATTTACATAAATCAGCCCTATTTTACATTCCTTGTCCCTCTGATTTATGGCCTTAAGAAAAATAAACATGAGTTAAGGAAACAAGGGAAAAGAGTTAATGAGCCAACCTCAGTAGTTCTGACCACATGTAAATACTGCAGCCAATTGCTGTTTCTCTGACAGCCAATAACAAGAGCAAACATGCAAACAGATATGTAGAAGTTTTCCTATTCTTCAGAACTTAGGGATACAGTCCAAAACCACATCACCTCAGGACTTAAAGATCATCATGTTTTTAGTGTCATAGCAGCTCTTCTTTTCACCAGCTATCAAGCTAAATTAGGAATATAGTCTCCTTAAAAAAAACAGAGTATGACATTCACTGTACCAAGTTTAGGCCAGAAGAAATTTTTAGTATCAGTACAGTTGATTTAAATTTATTCCTAATTATGCAGATCAGAAAGAAACCCAGACTACAGAAAATCTGGACAGTCTCTCAAGAAAGCATTTATAAAAGTTAAGTGAGTTTAATGTGCATGACTTTCTAAAAACCAATCCCATCACAACAACAGGTATCCTGACTCTTATAAGGTGCAGGCTCCAAATACTCATGTGATATCACCAAATAAGTCTCCAAACTGGCAAAGAACAAACAGTTCTAAGAAATACTAATTCCACAGGAACCAAGAACTAAGAAAAGTCCAAAATTATAGTGGTTATATAAGAGATTGGATTAAGAATAATCTACTGTGATGTGTGCATATTTACAGAAGACTTGGAAGAACAAAGTTTAAAACAATCACTTGAAGAAAAGTTAGTTGTTAAAGGAAACAATTTGCTGTACTAGATTATATTTATGTGACCAAAAAAAAGTAGTGAGCAGGAGCAGACACCAGGTATTAAATGCTGGCTTGACTCCTCTTCTAAAGTAAGATCAGATGCCCCAAGAGCATTTCCCTCAATGCAAGATGAAGCTCTTTGAGCAACACACACTGCAATTTAGCAGTATCTCACACAGCCTAAACTCACCCCCATCTGCTATTGTTACACTGGGGATGTAACAACTGACCACATGTCATGAATGATTATTTAACGTTTAATTGTTCACCTAAGAGAAACGTTTTTATCTCCTTCTGTGCCTGTGCAGCCAAACCACAGCTGCAATGTGACTCTGTTTGCACTGGTAGGACAGGATGCAGACAGTAAAAAGAAGTTTATCTTCCTACCTAACCAAACAATTTGCCTTTTAATATCACTCTTACTCAGCACAGAATGAGGAAGAATAAAAAGAATATTAGACTCTCCAAAAACTCTGTACTGTACCTTTCTTGTGATTTTATTATTCAGGATCCTGGTTTTGGCTTTACCATCAGAGAGACAGAGGCAGGAAAGGCCCTTCTCAGGAAGGCAAGGTTGTTTGCAACATCCCAAAGACTGGTGTTTCTGCCCTTGTTTTGCACATGCAGGGGGAACAGGGGCTGAATGCAGCACTGGGTCATGGCAATCTCACAGAATCCAGATCATTACAGTAATTATATCATTACACACCATAAAGAGCATGCCAGTGCTTGCCATTAAAACTGGCTGTGTTAAGATGTCAGTTGATGCACTTCAAGCGATATTTGATTAACAAAATGTCATAATGACATCTGTGAGAAAGCAAATGCAATGCCACATATGTCTCAGTGAGCAGCACCTCCTATTCTCTCGGCTTTTCTGCCACCAATCTACTGCATTACTACTCCATACCCAGTGAGTTTGCAGCTCAGCAAAGCCTGGGAAGAGCCGTGCCAGCTCACAGTGAAGGCCCAGCAGTGTGGAACAACATGTGGCCTTCCAAAGAACGGCACAATTAGAAAGTTAGCATGTAATGAAGCTTTTCCAGATTCCACCAATTTGTGGTTTGGGGATTTGCCAAGATGGGGAGGGATATGCACACACTTGTGTGTGACCATCAACTTACAGCCCTCACTGTAAAGCCTACAGCAAAACAAATTTAAAAACCAAAACAACCACCCTTCCTCCCTTACAGCATCCATCAACCTTTCAGATTTGCTAGAGCTCTGCTTTTCTGGACATCTTCCTAGCTGGCTTCTTAGGCTTCCCACTTTACTCCTGAATATCATGAATTACACTTGAATGTTTTTAGTGTGCCAGAACACTTACTATTTCAATAATGACTTCTCCAGAACTTTTTTTTTATTATTACGAATGTAATGTTTCCAAACAACATTCTTGATTGTTAGATTCAAACAGTGTTGCTGTGATAACCCTCTAAGAACCTCATCTCCTCCTGAGGTACTGTTATCCTTGCATTAGCTGCAAGATTTTGAGAAGAAACTGAGTCTCAGAAGAATTTGGTTGAAATGAATTATTATTCAGCAGGGCAAATCCAAAGCCAGCATCCCCTCTGGACAACTAATGCTTCATAGGTTTTCACCAACAGTGGGAGGCAGTGACTTGCCAGGATACGTAGCTCTGTCCAAACTATACGTGGTGATATTTGTCATGACTGCTTAAATCAAATTGTTCCTTCTTCACATTTGTTTGTAATTATGCCAATAGCAGTCACAGCTGGGAAAAGTGAATTGTACTTTATGTCTTCTGTACAGAAAGTGTTTAAATATTTATCTGTGATGTATGGCTCAGAAGAGGCAGCTTGAAGATCTCCTGCTGCACTGCATTGCATCTGACAGCTCAGTGTTGAACAGAACATGTGCTTTCATGAGCTATGAAGCATTACTATTTCTATCACTGTTGGACACTTTGTGACTAAAATGTTGGACCCATTATCCTATTATCCAGCAACACACACTGTACATAATGAACAGCTCCATATCCTTGGCCTTAGAGACCTTCTGTCAAGATCAAAGGAACTGGAAATTGTGCAAAGAAGTACTGCAAGCTGCTAAGGAAATTATTTATAAAACAACAACAACAGAGGTACTGATTTGCACTAATTTCTGAGAAACTGCAAGTCAATCAGGAATTCTTTTATCTGTACATACAGTATATTTATGCAAAACTGGAGACCTCACTGGCATATTGTAGCAAGTAACAGGGAGTTAGACCCCAAAACTCTTTTTTGTAAGTTTTGGGCATCACCAAGTCCTTGTCTGGGTACTATTTTCAGACTAAGACTAAAATTTCAGCTGTAGCGTGCAATACATGAGACGGTTGTCATGAAAAACATTCCACGTTATAAACTACTACTCTAAAAGCACCAGGGATTGGGCCAGGAATCCAAGCCCCAAGTGATATCAAATGACTTATTATGCTATTTCCTTCCACAAAAGAAATTACATCTTGCAAGAAAAATCAAAACAGATACCTGAAATTAAACAAATTCTGTCTGGCAATTAAGCAGGCGGCAAAAGAGAAAAAAGAGGCTGTAAGGAAAAAGAGGTTAGGTTTATCCTCTATACTGACACACTGCTGCCCCCCTTAATGAGCCTACAAAATATTGCTGTAATCATAATATCAACATTTTCTTTGACTTCAGTAATTATACACTGTATAATTGAAGCTTCTCAAATTGATGGATGCACAACTCCATAAAATATACTAAGAACCCAGGGGTGGAAGAAGTTAAGGCAGTAAAAAATCAGTCAAGAAATAAAGCACCATTTTTCTTCTTTATCAGAGTAATTAACAAGGACTGAGGTAAATCCTGTCACTGGCTGTCTTTTATTGTGATGTTCTTCCAGGAGATAAAGGCACAGACTCAGGGAAACCCTACAGCCTGAAATCAGAAGACAGTCTTGCAAACTGCAACGATACTCTGACTTCATTCACTAAGAGTAGGTTAAGTACCTGGAAAAACACCCTAAGTCAAATACCTTACTTTGCAAAAGCTAAATATTTGAAAGTTACCATAGCACCTCAATACTCCCAAGATGTAACACAAGAGGACAGGAGAGGAACTTCTGAAACACGGCCTCCAAATGCGGTCACCGCAACGCAGACCGCTCAAGCCTGGCAGGAAGCTGATGGCCACCTCCTTCAGGAGAGCAAGATAACAAATTTCAGGGACAAAATGTCTCTTCTTCAAGTCTGTGGTGCCACACTGAAATTGTTGGCTCTTGGTCAGAACTAATAGTAAGCGGAGAATTATGAACTGACAAACTGATCATCGCTGAACAGTGCGCAGCTCTCCCAGCGGACGCGTGAACAAACAGAGCTTTAAGAGCAGACAGAAAAAGCACAGGGAGGACCACAGTAGCTCATCCAAGCAATTGATGCACATGCTGGGAAGGACACAATGTTGAGAAATTCAAGCCTGATAAATTTCCCACCACTGAGCCAAGAAGTAGAAGGTTGGAGAGAGAAAATATTGCTGTCTCTCTCAAGAAGATATTACATAAATTATAACCACACATCCAGAGTATTTCACCATCCCCTTACATTTCACTGTGGCATTTATACCTGCGTGTAGGGTATCACCATTACAACTCAGTGGGACACAGTATGTCCCTGAAGAAAATGCTCTCCAGCTGCTGTCTCTTCCCCCACAGGGACTTCACCTGCAATGAACAACTCGCCAGGGACAGGGCAGCTCCTAATTTTCTCAGCAATTCAAGCAAACAGGTTTTTCTGTCCAAAATCCAGAGTTACCAGTCACAGGTTTTCCCTTTTCCTCCCATTTACACATTGAACTGAGGCGCCAACTAAGTCCTGCCTTTACTGGAACACAGCAATACACTGTGACCGCAGGAGAAGGTACATGAAACCACCTGCTCTAGCAATGGAAAGATCTTCCCTCAGAGCATCCAGAGGCCATCCAGGGGTGCTGGAAACCCAGTTTGTCCTGGCACAGTCTGAATACACTGCTGAAACAACAGCCTTATCTTGTGCAAGAAACTGGTACAACAGCAAAAAACCCAGCTCAGTTCTCAGTGGAGCACTGGGTAATGTGTTGGGAATAGAGAACCATAAAAATAATCAGCACACAGATCTCAATCCTAACAAACCAATATGTACAGAGCCTGTAAAGCCTCCTCTGAGAGCATCAGTTATACCACATATCTGATTTACATTTTTCAGAGAAACAACTGAGCTCTTCAGCTTGTTCCAAAGGCCCAATGGGAAGGAGAAAACCCTCAATACACCTAAGTGGCAGCTTTGCAGCAGCATGAGACTAAACAAATGGAAAAACCTAAAATAGGTTGTGACAGTTTATCATTAATCAGTATGAATTACTTGGCAGAAGGCAGTATCTTTCAGTGCAATTTAGTGGCACCTTTCCCAAAGAACTAATACAAACATGAGTACATAGCAAGAGATTTGGGGAGCAGGGGAAAAGGAACGTCATCGCTGATTGAGTTGTTGATGGCAAGAAACAAAAAATGAGACTACACAGGGCAGCACCTGTGTGGCTGAAAAACATGACTGGCATGTTCCAGCTACTTCATTTGGCAAGGGTAAATTCACCATAGAAGAATCATAATCATATTACAAAACACTCAAGTCTTTTGAATAGCTTCCTTGCAGTCAGATACTACTTCTCTAACAGTTCTATTTATTCATGCATTTTGCCAGAACAGGGATACTATTCTGAATGCTTCCTCTTGTATTCATAAAAGATCATTACTGTTGAATACATGAAGGTATGAGAACAGAAGAGAGAGGGAGAGGCATTATCTTTGTTTAGAAACGGATATAAATGGAAAACTGCAGACAAAGCTTCCAGCTCAGGCAATCTCTATCAAGCCTACAAAGAAGCCCTTGTGCTGGCAGGTCCTGGCAAAGGATCCAAGCATCCAAACTATTCCATTTTTCCATCAATATGAAATGTTTTAATACAAAAGGTAACTTGCCTATATGGAACTGGTGACTAAAACACATAGTTATCAAAACCATTTTAGTGAACTCTGACTTGAAGCCTTGAATAGCTATCGAAGAAATTTTGCTTTGACCCTCAAAACTGGTTCTCAGAGATTACCGAGATGGCAGCAGACCTCCTTCTTTTATTTGCATATGGATATGCCTGTAATACCTTAGAACCCACTTAACATTGCCTTTATTACTAGGTTTAGTTTTGTACTTAGGTGTATCAATATATACTCAGGTCATTCATTCATTTTATGCATACTTAAAAGGAAGAGACAAATTCTAATATGTCTCAAACCACCACTTCAATTGTTATTAGATTTAACATTACAGGTAGAAGGTTCAGCAAATGACCAGACTTGGCAAGAAGTCTTGCATTTGCAAGTCTAAAATCACATAGCTTCAAACAAAGACAGGCAGAGAAGGTAGCTACACTGAATAAAAGCACCAGGCCAAAGTAGTTCAGACCAGCCCCCATTCTGCTGGAAATATCCTTTTGTCCAAAAGATCTATGACAGTCTTTAAACCCTTTAGAAGAGTTCAAAAACTATGTTTGGAAAACAATTTGTGCTGATTCTGTCATGCTTACATGTAAAAGACCATGTTAAAATTGCTAACTGTAACTTCACCTCCCAGCAACTAGAGGAAAGGAGCAAAAACTGCCCTTGCATAGTAGTGTTTAAAGATAAACCTGCAAACAAGATAAAATTATCCAGATATTTGAAAGGACAACGTTTGATTAGGGAATGAAGTTTTATCAGTGGGGAAAAAAAAAATCCCAGACAGTGATCTTACTGAAATCCTCAGACACGAAAATGAAAACAATTGTCCCAATTTATATTGCTTCAGTCATTTCACACATGCTTCATTCATATTAAGAAGGGTATTACCACAAAATCTGGAGCTGTGACAAGATAAGCTTTTCATGGACCGAGGACCCAAAAATTAGAGAGAATTAATTATAACTAAAGCTTTGTGAGCAACACTTGTCAAATACATAAGCAATTGCAAACACCTACACAGTGCTATCCAAAACACCACAGCATGAAGACAGCCAAATAGCAGATACCAAAAGTCACCTCTGACAAATTTGCTTGGAATCAGTCTCATCATCAGACTTTCCCACAGGGTGATAATGAAGGCCATTCCATGCAAAGAATGAGGTGTCAACGCCTCAGGTATCACTTCTTCCAAACATTGTAATGGATAAAGTCTTTTAATCAACAGCAGCATAAACTCAATTTAGCTAATGTGATTTGTAGGAAATTCTCTGTTCTCTGTCTCAGGCCCTACAAGTTTAATCATGAAAATTGTAATAAACTCCTTCTCTCTAATCACAGCAAAAATATACTGAACTGACCTTCCACTGATCTCTGGGAAGCAGCTTCACCACCACGATGTCACCATTCAGGGCTCTGTTGCGAGCAACCACTCCATCAATAAAGATATCACGGTTCCCATCCTGGTCAAAGAGGAAGAAAAGTAAGTGCCAGACCAAAACATATTAAATCATGGTTGTTATGAGGTTTAAAACACTGTCCATCAAGAAAGACACATCCTGGTCAGGCAAACATCCTGCAGTCGTGTACAGGAACAAAACAGATTCACCATATGCCCTTTAACATAGAGGATATTTAGCAAATGAGCATCTTTCTATTGGTATGCCAATACAGTAGTTCCACACTATTTACACAAGACAGAGCCAAGCCCTCAAGATGTGCTGTCTAAGTTCCTCTACAGTTACTCTTGGGAACAAATAGAGAATTTTCTGATGTCACAGCTCTTGACACATTAATTTCCCACCTCAAACATTCAAAGCCAGTGTTCAGAACAGACAAGTGTTCAGAACTGTTTACAAGTTCTGCTCTGCAAAGTGCTCCATGCAGAGCTCCTCCTGCTCTCCTGGTGAGCTGGGAAAGCAGGACATGCAGCTCCTGGATCAGCAGGGCACTCTGTGAAGGTGGTCTGGATTGTGGTTAGGGATGCAATCTCTTCTTTTTCAAATGAGTTAACACCATATATTCTGCATTTGGCACAATTTATGTTAGAAAGATATGTCCCAAATAATGACAACCAGATGCCAACTGCAAATCAGGAGATCTTTTACTATAACAGACATGTCAGGACACCTTCTCTGAATATTTTGGGTTAGCATCCTTGCACAAGAGCCTCTACTAATTGCACACACCATGATTATCCACCCCAGACATGTCTGGCATTCGGTTACTCTAGATTTAGTTTGGGAGATTTTCTTCATGGGGTGAACAAAGTTTCCTGAAGATGCCAACACAAAGATTTTAGTTTTTAAAGGATTGCCAGTTTTGTAGTTTTTTTTTCTTTTGATAATTATTGACTGTGTTCTTGCTGCTTTCATTTCTGCTTTCCCATAATTCAGTATACAAAAAATTCCATGTGTCTGTTTACAGTGCAATGAACACATCAAACAATGTGAGCATTTAGTATCAATATGACCAGTTTCAATATTTTTTCTGAAGAGAGTTATCTTTGCATGGTTTTGAGGTACAAAAAAGAAGGTTGAGTTTCTTCAGATTAGTACTTCATTGTCTTTCAAAGAAAAAAACAGCCTCACAAGATTTAAAGTCTTAATCACAACTTCAGCTGTTTCTCAGACACTCCTGAGTTTCATATGCATGAATAAATCCCATCAGAACTACCAGCACGCTCAGTGTCCAAGAAAAACTTCTTTTATAACCTGAAAACATGAAGCCCAAATATCACATAAGTATCTTACTCTGCCTAGATACCAAAACAATAAAAGGAAGAACCTTGCCATGATGTGAAACTAAGGCTGTCCTCCAAGAGACCAAATTACTCTTAGAAAGAAAAGCAGCAGCAGCAGCTCAACAGCTGTGTGAAAGCTGCCTCCCATGACAAGATGCAGAAAAATTGCAAAGCCTCTTGGACCAACATAATTCAAATTGGAAACCGTTCTCTTCAAAAAGCCAGATTTTTTACACATGGTCTTTTTCCTTATTTCTCCCCACCCTTTCCCTTCAGCTCCAACTCTTTACCTAAATCCATCATATACATAAAAATGAAATGTTCAAAGTCACTTTCTAAGGCAAATTCTTGGTTTGGGTTAGGGTTTTTTTTTTGTCTGTACCTCTAGCTGCTCTGTGTTGCAGGACACAGGCTGGCACTCACAATAATTTGCTCTACACCTTTTTTCCTCTTCTCTTATGTCCATGAAAATACAAGACATTTTCTTCCACTTCCTGTAAAGGTGCCTAATGTATCACATCATCTGGTTAAAGCTTCATCTCCACACTCTGCAAGAGTCTTGTCTTTAACTGCACCCACACCCCCTTTCCAAACAATACATGTATATATACATATACACAAATCTAGATCTGTGTATGCACACCTATTTTACAGCAGTTAATTTCAACATCCACAACAAAGCTGTAATCAGAAAATTGCCATCAGTTTTGGCTTTCCCTCCAAAAAGAAATATCTCTATATCTTGAGCTCCAGGCTCTCAACTGTTGGATGAACTTACGCATTTCCAAGAAAATTTGTGCACTTTTTCCTCTGCACAGCTGACACTTCAGATTACTAATGCAATTAAAATGGCACTGAATGACAACAGAACACAATCACTTGCAAAGTTTCAGCTGTCCCTGGGGTGCATCTACTCTACCAGCCACAATGGCCTCAAGACTTCCCCAGCCCCCTCTAGGGAGCACAGGGCTTTTTCTCTGCAAATATCTCCAGCAGTGCTCCCTATCCTCTTCTGACAAGAGATCTGCAGTACTTCCACCTGCTCTGGAAGTGTCTCCCACAAGCACAGCACAGCTCCAGTCACTGTGATTCATGCTCAGCAGCACCATCATTCACACTGACACCTCAAACCACACCACCCTGCACAGGGAACACATGAGATGCAAGGCAGAGATTTCAATTCTTGGGCTGTGTTCTCTGGAAAGCTTAAAGAAAAAAGCTGTGGGCCTTCCCCTCAACTCTTCATGCAACAACTAGATGAGCAGACAGAGCACATGTGCAGCAAGAAACATGCAGGGACTTCTGGTGTCAGAAGGTGAACAGGTGTTGCATTGAACTCCATGAAGCCATGGCCAAGTCATAGCTGAAGTGAAAGGGGTATAATGCCCTCATCAACAGCAGAAAAGAAAGGGTGATTTTTCACAGCTGCAGCTTTTGCAGCATCTGGCAATGATGGGAAGTGCTGCAGAACACTAAGGCTGCAACTCCTCCATTATGGTAAATCATGTTATACAAAGGATAAACTTCCCCAAGCATCTGTCTTAAAGGACTGTGCCTACATAAACCAGAGTTCTCTTCATCCAGGTGTTGATTCTACTGGTTCTGGTATCCATCTCCACAAAGGACAGAAAAGTAGAAAGATCATTGAGATAACCACCTCTGTTAGCCCTCCTTAATGTATGCATTCCTGCACACAGAGCAGGCACAAGGCAACAGCTGGACACCAGAGGGGCGATTAGGGGTAAAGCCTCACATCCAAATCACTCATGAGAGTAGCTGAACTTCTCTTTTAACCTTGTATTCTGTAAATTCAGAGAATATATTTAACAGCTTACACTTACCACACCTACAAGGACACCTGGCAGAGGAAGGATCAAAGTTCCTTTCACTTACACACTTCCCTCCTGATGTACCAGAGAGCTGCTCTGTACTTCTTCCTCTAGCTAATATTAGCGTATTTATTCTCTGCAGCCCCAACCTTTTCCCATCGCTGTAATGTCAACCTTCTCTAACAAAGCTCCAAAACATTGCCCCAAATCAACAACATAAACTAAACAACACCATGAATTTCAAGGCTTTCCCAAGCCCCAAAACAACAGCACTGTCAGTAGCAGGGGGAACAACAAAATCAGTGTTTCACTGTCTCAGGGCAGGCTCTGCCTTCTCATCCCCACACCAGCAAAACATTTCAATATAAAACTCTCCCATTAACAGCAACACTTTGACCAAGTCAGTTCCAGATAAAAAGCTTTGGCTGTGCCAGCTGTGAGGTCACCTTCCCAACTGGAAGGCCCTGAAATTGCAAGAGTCCTTCTTTTCTGTCAAAATAAGGAAAGAAGAGAGAAGAGGTGCAAGGCAGTCCCATGTGGCAGAAGCATATCCCAAGCCAAGCAAGATCCAGCCCGTGCCAAAGCGGGCACATGAAAAGGAATCACGCATATTATTTCTGGAATGACTTTTCAAATTAGCTCATGCAGCAGATCGAAAATGGAGAGCATATTTGTTTAGGGAAGATTAACTTAAATCAGTGGAAAATCTATAAAACCTCTGCAGCCATAAACCAAGGGTTTCTGATTATGCTATCTGGTGGTCCTCAAACCTGACTTCAGCTGGCCTCTGTGGGACCCTGCAGTATCCCCAACTTCAGCACAAGCAAAGCGTTTCTTTGAGGTATGAGAAAGTGGGATTTGGTTGGGAATATTTGGTATAAAAGAAAATCCAGATTGTGTTCACTTCTTCCAACTCATTCACCTCTGAGTGACCTTCTGTGCACAGCTTAACTCCTATCTTAATGCACCTTTACTTATGAACTTTAAAGCATTATAAAATTACACTTACTGGAGATGGAATGAAGGCTTCATGGTACTTCTTGGGATTTATTCTCAAGGGTCCCTTCAAAAAAAGGAAAGAAGGAGAAAGATTATGCCTGAATCTTATTAATTTTATTTAACACCAGTTAAATTAGAGAGCTGTGGGTAATATATCTGCAGTGAAACATGAGAGATACATCTAAATTTCCATTATACATTTCAAGTCTTGACAACTTAGCATCCAAGCAATTTCAAGCCAAAAGGCAGTTTCATGATAGGCTTAAGCTGATCTACTGCAGTCTGTCATCAAAGAGATGTTGAATCATTAGTTGTTGCTGCTACTGGGTGAACTGAGGATCCAAGCTCTCCTGTTCCTTTCACACATTTTCTGCTGAGCATCCACCAGCTTCGTTAACAACTGGATAATAGAAACAATTTGGCTTGCTCTGTTTTGGAAAAGGAGAATGTTGGGTTTGCTTATTTTGGAGGATGCAAGGAAAGAGGAAAAGAAAAGCTGAGCTTGCATGGCAGCAGGTATCATTCTTATGGGGCTCTGGCTGCTTAGGCTGTTCCTGCGAACAGACAGCAGCAGTAACTGTGATAATAAAGTACATTTCCAAAAAAGAATTTAAAGGATTTTCCAAAAATAAACATTTAAAGTCTACAGGATTAAATTCTGTTTAAACATACTTAAAGGCAAACTATCTTAAATACATTTGAAAATTCCATGGTCTATCTATTTCTGCTTTGTTATCTGCCAACTTAAAAGCCAACTCACCTGCAACAAATTCGTATCAACCTTCCAAAGTAAACCAACCAGTTTTGCTGCTTGCACTCATGTCCATCCAAGAGAAAGGCAGAGCCAACCAAAGCCTTATAAGCTACACATTTGCATCCCAAATGTATCCTGGAAATTGGGATTCGGGTGACTCCAGTTCAAACTGACAGCATTTGAATCTTATGGGAATATAGCTTAGGTATCTGCCTTCCAACAGGCTTCTGCTCTGGGAAGAAACTTTAGAAATTTCTCCACTTGTGTATTTGAAGTAATGTAAGCCAATTTATTATATGAACAGATTCCATCTGTTTGCACTTCTGTGTTAAGCAATCATAGGAGCATCTCACAGGAATTGCTTCTTTAAAACTTTACTGCAGCAAATAATTTTTTATGTATTCTGGGAAACACTCAGACAATAAGGAAATCAAGCTGATTACATGTGAAAGTTTTGCTGCCTTGAAGAATTCACAGATTTACAGAGATTTTCCATTGCATTTATTTGCTAAAGTTTACCAGCAAATACAGAATACCAGATTACCAGCAGCATGTACCCCATACTCTTTAGATACTATTTGATTACTTTGCTGCACTAATTTTATGTCTCACATAACTTGTACTAACAAGGACACTTGCCCCCATGGCAGGCATAACCCAGGACAACAGCATGGAAACAAAGATGACCCACTGAGAGAAACCCTGGGGTATTTTATCCTTAAGCAAAGTGAGAGCTGACTTGCTGTCATCAGTTTCTATTAGCACTGGTAACCACTGATGGAAAACTCTCAATGGTTGTCCCTCATTTATTTCCCAGAATCAGTCATCAGAAGCTGCTACAGAGAAAGGAAAAAATGGAAAGGGATTGCTGCTCTGTTTGACAATGGGTCAATTCCCATATGTGGCTCTACCTACCAGCACTAAGCAGATGAGGGGATATCCTGTTTTCCTCTGCACAGTCCCCTTGAATAGTGTGGGACAGCTGTCAATCAGTCAGGTGTAAATGCCAATCATGCACATGAAAAATCAGGGTTTGTGTCCATGGCCCAGAAGGTACCAGAGCAGCAATGTGACCATGGATGCACAGCTCCAGTAAACACACGGAGGAGCTTGGTGTTACCACATTTATTGCGCAGCCTGTTTATCTGCATTTTATATGCACTACCTAATTATGATCAGCATTAGAATTCTTACGTCAAGTAATATTAAAAAACTTCAGCTCTTCCTTTAAGCAAGAAACTCACAAAATTTATCTTAGAAAGCAGATGGGCCCTATTATCTGTGCCCATGAAAATCCTATTTACAATGTTGTACATTTCACGCTGTGATATCATATCTGGAACCAGTCACTCTCCCCATCTGCAATGAACAACTGTTCTCATATGTGTATTAGGGGGTGAGGATCTGGCTGCAGAGTCTCATGATGTCACACTAATGTTGTATTATTTTACAATAGCTTGCAAATAATAGCTGCTATATTTATCAGTGTTTTTCTGTCATTAGGGCTTTTGTTATGAAAGGGAAGAACAAGGTCTGCAGGAAGGTTTCTAAAAAATTTTCTGATGATTCAAGGCAGCTTCACAAGCTCTTGCCAATAAAGTTTCTAACCTTACTGAACTTTCCCAGTGAAACATAAAAGGGTCACAATTTCTCAAGCTGCTTTGCTAAATGCAGGGCAGGCAGTACTCAGACTAAACTTCAAACATCCCAAGCCAAGCAGTTTATAACAACTATTGTAACACATATGCCTAGGTTCCTTTGTATGTACAAAACACTAAAAAGAGGTCAGGGTTCACAGCTATCTGATTGCCAGCAAGGCTTCCTTCAAAAACACAATCCATGAAAAAACAGGGAAACTCCAGCTTTCACATCCACAAAAGAACAGCTTTCTAAGGAAAAACACCCTTTTAACAGCAAAGCAGGCTCTGCATCTCTGTTCGCTCCACCTGACCCCAGCAGCCCTGCAGGGAGGGTCTGGGAGACGCTGGAGGCGTGGAGCAGACATGAGTTTCTGGCTGATGCTTCAGAGGATGATTGGAGTCCTTTGGGTCCATGCTCTTTCATAGAGAGCCTGATTTCATCTGTTGTGTATAACCATCAGCGTGCGCTCACGGGAGGACACAGGAATTGTTCAATCTTGTTTGCCTTCAGGCTGTCCACTGTGATTCCAACCAACCTGATACCCCTGGGGTTTGCTCCCTGCAGTCTGAAGGGCAGGGAAGTGGGAATTCTGTGCACTCATAAGTGCCTGAGCTCAGATCCCTTTTCTTGTGGAAGGACACTTACGGACAAGTCACATGACAAAATGAATCCAGGAATCTGCAGGTCACACTTCTGCTACTTATCAAAACATGACTTATGTCAGATACAGCACCAGAAGCCATTAAGATCAATATTACTGACACACGTCAGCACCCATAAAGATAACCTTTCACTCTTCCTGATTTAGGGCTGCCTAATCATAGCGCTTGTGTGTCATCTGAGCAATCTCCAGGTCTGTCAGGAGTTTCTGTGGGTTGGACTTTCAGGAACACTTCGTTGCACAGATGTATTGCCAAGGTCCAAGAATCTCAGTGTTATGGTAGGCTCTTTTCTCCCTAACAGAGCTCTCAAATTCTCATCCAAATATTTCCAGGATGCTCCAGGAGACAGCCCATGTTCAGAGAGTCATGCTGCCTGGGAGTACTCCAGTTTCCTCAGGACCATCAGATTCAGACCAATAGGTTTGTTCTCACATTCCATAGGCTCCTGTGGAGCCTTTTTGCAGGTTACCATGCCAGAACACAATGCCCTGGCTTTTGGGGATTAACACAACAGACACATGTTCATTCTGTCTCTTGCCATTGTAGCAAAAACCACTGAGTATTCATCCATCCACTAAAGTTGCTCTCAGGATCAGACCTATCCTGGTTGAGGCTGCAGTGATGAATGGTCTTGATGAAATCATAAGGATGAATGAACTGAAGATGAGAAATACTGAGCTGGAATGCCCATGATCTAACATTCAGCTCTGAATTATTAAATCTAGCTTCTACAGTCTCCATTGTTTCCCTGAGATGTGGAACGGGATGAAAGAAAAACAGAGCGAGCCTAAGAAAGCACATATGACTCTTCCAGTTACGCAGCACATGACCTGGAGTAGACACACACATTTACAAGAATCAGGGAGTCTTTTGCCAGGGATCATGCAATCACAGGTCTGTGGGGACTCAGCATTTCAGTGGGATTCTCAGGTAGTAATCACAGCCTGATGTGCCTCATCTGCAGCTGCACTTGACCTCATAGGCAGTCTACACACACTGCACTTAACACTATGGGGCTGTGTTACCAAAAATGGTGCCAAAAACACTGCTGAAGGTAAGGCAGAAGCTTTCATTGATGCCATATGCCAGTGCAGCCATGAGAGAAGTCACAGCCTAAGGCTCCCACTTCCTCCCTCAGCATTTGCCTCCCATTGCAGACATCTGTGACAGTCTTTAAAAATGCACTGCCCTAAGGTCCAAGTAGCCCAGTGGACCATGCTGATCATCAGCAGGGATATGATTTCCTCAAAGCTAAGAGTGCATGAGATTGGTCTTCAGGATGGAATCAGGCAGTCTTTTATGTAAAATCCTCATCACACCTCCAGAGATTATGCCATTATAATGATATAAAAGAATTATTATAAAATTATAACAAAAAATCAGACAAAAATTGAGATGATGTCATTTGAGACTCCAGTCTATTGATGAAAGTTAAGTATCACAACCTCACCAGTACTACAACACTAATTAAAAGGCAATGGACCTGTGTGTGTTTGGGTAAACAAAGCCTCAGTGTGGATGTCATGCCTTCATTGACTTCCACCTGCCTTTTTTCTCCAGCCAGTCTGATCTCACTGCGATGCCAGGTGTGTCCTGAAGAACATTACACCATGTTGAGGACTACTATGAACATGGTGCAAGGATGTTCTCTTCTTCTTCATCTCAGCCCTGCCAACCTCCATGTAAATCTTCTCTATCCAGCAGTTAGGACAGCAGGTCCACCCCCACATTCTTTAGAAAAGAATTGCTGCCTACTGATGGCTGCAGTTTTGCTGCTTCAAAAAGAAGCACAAACATTTTTGTGAGAAATTTCAGCAAGAGCTATCTTGCTAAGGGCATTTGTTTTTGCTTACAATGACACAGACAGAGGCTGCCAGCAACTGCTGCTGTTTTGAGCATCATTTGTAAAAGGAAGTGTCTCCCCAGTACTGGCCACCATGGCCAGGAGACTATTCAACAAGAAATCTGCAATTTATCACTAGAGTGGATCGGGAATTTTACAGAACATGCAATCAAACAAAGAACTACTTCAGAGGAATGTAGGAGATTCCATCCCACTTGTAGAACACCCTGAGAAAGGGAAAATATCTTCCTCTGGCATCTACAAGTGCTACATCAATTCCCTGTCATCAACTGCTGCTGATTTCCAACAACTGCCTGTGGTTTCCACACTTATCACAAGAGCATGGACAGTGTACATTTCAGGCACCTGAATTAGCTCTCCCCTTTTCAGTCCTGCTGCAACATCTTCCTTTGATGCGTAGGCTTCAAATATACTCTTCTTCCTCCCTCGAGTGGGTTTATTTAGATTCTTTCTGTCACCTGATGCTGGGACAGTAGTAAAGGATCCTCCTGCAAACAAAAATTCATAAGTGTTACCTTGCCCACCAAACATGTCTGTGTATCTTAACAGAACCTGTACAGAAGTTTTATATTCAAAGTTGAACTTCTGAGAACAGTTTGCCTAGAAATACTGGCACCCAACTTCAGAACACCGAAAAGCCTGGAATAATCATATTTTACAAATAATCAACAATCTTTTACAGCTCATTTTAAAGTCAAAAGCACTCATCCCAGCCCATCTTTTAAAGCACAGGCTTCAAGGCAGCTTATTCCTGAAGCGTGTACACACACTGCTTTAATACCTCTGGGAGTTCCCAGTTGTCTGGGATTTATTCTGCTGTCTGAATTGTTCATTGTTTCTGTCTGCGATTCAGAGAGTTGCCTCTTCCTATCGAAGTTCTGGGGAGTTCTTGCAGATTCAGAGTTGTTTCTGGTCCTTGCAAACCCTCTTTTTTCTGCACCTGAAATCAAATACAGGTTTGAAATAACAAGGAAGGGAAGAGGAACCCCAGTGCCAGCTTGTGGTCCTGGTGAAGCTCACGGCCTCTAGTTCTTCAGTACAAGTTACAACCATGAGTAAGAGCCTTTATCCAAGAGAAACAATGTCTTCATTAGTTCATTTGTAATCTGTTGGCTCTTTGGGCCTCCTAACACAGCACTAACTTATTTTAGCATAAATAAAACTCTGGAAATTACGATGCTAAAGTTGGATACAACCCCTCCAAACTCCTGGGAAATTCATTAGAGGTTAAAAAAGTGAAATTGTTAAACTGTTTCCAAAGTCTCCACCCCATTAAGCCCCCAAGTAGTGAGAAAATGTAACCTCCCTACAACTTAATTAAGCAGGTCAGGAATCAAGGAGGCAGAAAAAAATTAACACCCCACACTGGAGTCATTAACTTTGGAGCTACCAGAGGCAGCACGGTACACAAGGACACCAGAAAGAAGTGCCAAAGCTCCAAATGTCCAGCCTGCTCAGAATAGTCCACAATCATATGAAAATATTCTGCAGAGACTCACCCCTTACTTCCCTGCCATCACCTCAGCCCCTTCCCTACAGCCAGGAGAGCAAGCAGCAGCTTCCAAAGCGTATGCCAACGCTGTTCCACGGATCAGCACATTGGAATGCAACCCAGCGCCGCGCAGCTGCCCTCTTGGCCCTCCACCTGGATACTGAACATGTCATCACAGCTTTGCCTTCCAGCCCCTCCTGGCTACACTCCCTGGGTCCAAGCTTGTACCTGCAAGTCAGAAAACGCCAACTTATTTGCTACGGTGCTATCCAAGTTACAAGGCAAATTTTTTACCTATGGTATCCTTCTCAAATGAAATAGCAGATTGCTTCACAGCAGCGAGAAAAAAATGTTTTAAAGGCTGTACTTAAGCAGAGAGCTTTAAAAAATATGGTGCAACAAGAGAAAACTGCTACTTTGCCCAATCACAGAGAAAAAGTAATTTTCATATATATAACAAAAGGCAAATCAGAAGGAGGGAGGGATCCTTGTAATTCAGGAGGGAAGACACCAAGACAGGCAGAGGGACAACTGAAGGTGCCAGCTTAGACCAGTCCAGGAAGACATTACACACCACAGCAGTGTCTGCAAAAGGGAAGCTGAAACAAAGGGGAGGCTTCTGTTTTCAGTCACAATAACAACACATAGTTGGGCCTTTTTCTACACAATCAAGCTTTTCACACTCTGAGGGTGCTTCCAGGGCAAAGTTTGTTTGAGGAGGCTGCAGCTGTAACATGGAAAATTTAGCACAGCAGCAAATTCAGTTTTCAGATGAGGCGACTGAGGCAACGCAACCTGTATGGCTCACATAATGAGATGGAACTAAAATTAACTGATTTGCAACTGCCTAATGAACTGATTTACAAATGTCCTAAGGGTCAAGTTAAGTTTAAAAACAGACACCAAAAGTAAAAGTACAGACTAGAGAATTGGCAACACAATTTGCTCCTGGATATGTTTTCAGAGACATTTTGAAGGAATCTGACTTAAGCTGCAACAGGCAGGATTTTAGGCTGCTCACAGAGAGGTCATGCAATCTGCTTCGTTGGAGGTTCTTAAAAATAGGTGAGACAGACGTCTAGCAGAGTTGGTCTAAGAAGAGTAGTTTTTTCCTTGAGGTAGTGAAATGGATTACACGAGCTCGTAAGGTCCCCTAAAGCCCTCGTTTCTATGACAGCAAGTCACAGAAAATACTACTATGAATTAAAGAGCCCAGGATAAAAAGGAGGCTAAATCTTAACATATAATTAAGAAGGAGCTGAAAAAAGAAATAAGAGAGCATAAAACTGAAATGCAGAGGGGGAAAGCAAAAAAATATCTCATGAATTGGGCAGCAAGCTAAGAGCCAGAATTAGGCACTGCAGAGAAAAATTGTCCAGCACTTGGCTTGTCCAATTATTCAAAAAATTTGGGGCCCCTACAGTCAAAAATAATGTACAGCAACAGCAAAGGGTGGAGAAGCATCTTTGTGTGATAAAAGGTAGACATGCAGAAAGGCATCTGCACATTTTCAGCACTTTAACCTTGGGCTTGCTCTGTGGTGGGATTTTTCATTTGCTCAAACTCAAGAACAAAACTCAAAGATAAAATTCACTCAAAACTACAAACTCTGCTTCAACATGGCTGGCCTGCATGGCAGTTTACACACAGCCACTTTGGATAGTATTTGACCCCCTTGGCCATGACATTTATGGCAACACAAAGCCACAGGCAACTGTCACAATTAGCATTCAACTGGAACACATCAAATTCCGCATGACTGTAATCTCTTGTATTTCTTCTTTTAAAAGAAAGCAACCTAACTACAGGTCACCATCTGTTTCAACTGGAGTCAGTATTTGTTTCTGCAATGCACCTGTCCCCTAAAACTGGAAGTTAAAAATACTTCTCAAGATGGGCTTTCCTGCTGCCCCCACTACCCAGCATTAATATTCTGATGCATAAACAGATATCATCCCACAAAGCAAACTGTAACTTGACTACTCTACAGCATAGCATATATTGAGACTATTCTTTCTGAAAAAATCTATCACAAACACGGTTAAACCCTATTCCAGCACCACATGTGTCAGTCTTACTTTTTCCTTGATGTCACAGTTGAGTGATTTGTAAGATAGAACAAAATCTCTCATGGCAGGACATCACACAAAGTAGTAACACATTCTAGGCATTAAAATGACCAAATACTAAATAAATTATTAAGCAATGAACACAAGAAAAAAATTAAAATAATTTCAGTGGAAGGAAGACTAAAGTGCAGAGCTGATGTTGGCTGATCCATCCTGACAGGAGACTTGAAGCAACCACAGAGCACCAAACACATCTGCTGTGCAGAACCACTCAGGCCTGAACACAGAGCAATTCTAGTGCACAACATGTAAATATTCACAACAAGCAGCAAATGCAACATGTTTGGGTGTTTATCTGGCTGCAGAGATGATGTAGAGATGCTCCCAGCCAACACTTGCCTGGGATTTCTAGATATTCTGCCATTTTCATGGGATATGACAAAGGACTAATAATTTGAGGAAAGGTGGTTGACTGTTCCATACTTTAAGTCCTCTGGAGGGAGATTTGGGTTGAAAAAATCCCAACACCTGCACCAGGCATGGGGGCTCCCTACAAGGGCGACAGAAGACCACCTAAATAGGACCAGCAGTGCCACCCAGGGAGCAGGGAAACCTTTCAAACTAGCCAAAGGGAAGCACCTGTGGGAAGCAGAAACACACAATTCCCACCCCCACAGCAGTGAGTGCATTCATGGGCTTTCAGGACAGTCACTCATTTTTATTCTCATCATGGACACCAGGAAAAGAAGTGGAAAGGATGCAGGGGCTGGTTGAGCTCTGCTGGAAGGACAGCACTGGAGCTTCATCTGAAATCCAAACCACCTCACTTCATCTCCATCACAACAATGACATCACACAATGGCACATTTTGGTCTTTAAACGTAAGTACCTATTAATCTTTTCTTATTTGGGGTGAAAAAATGCATGCAGGCAGCTTCCCAGAATAATTGATCTGGCTTACAGTAAGAGAGGAGGCGAGATGCTTTAAATCAGCTTATTTGGACATAATTTATACAAAATCACTCTAGAGTTTAGCTTTTCAAAAGTATTGCATTTAATTAAATTTACATCTATTAGTCAGTTGATCAACTAGATGGTCAACTAAATCAACTAAAATGCTCAACTAAACATGAAGTTAGCAAGGCCAGAAAGTCTTTAATTTTATATTAAAATTTGCATATTGCTTTACATAAGAAAGAATCAAGACCCTCAATTTTATTTCCCAAAAATAAAACATTCTAACTGCCCTCTCACACCTGACAATCTCTTTGATTACTACTAGCAGAGCAGGAAAGTATTGCTGAATCTTCATCAGCACATCCATGACAACTCCCATCCAGAACCCAGCAAAAACAGTTTTACTTGAGAGATCCAAGTGAATTTCAAGATAAGGAAATCTTGGTATAGTTTCTCCCTTTCCTACCAAAGGGCATCTACACTTTCACCAGACATTTTCACCTCCAAACTTCCAGCTTTCCATCTATATTATTTATGTAGATACCTACAATAGTTAGGCAGCTCTCTGGGGTGGGCAGGACTGTGAAAGCATCACAGCAGTGTTGGTAACACCTCTGCAGTGTCTGACCCCCCAGACACTATCTCAGCATGTAATGGTTCCTTTTACATTAAAAAAAAGGAATTTATGTTGAAAGCATTAGACAGAGCAATATTGTTACAAACTTTTCCAATACAAAATACTTGCATCTGCTATTTACTTTTATCAGTCCATGACTGGACACCAACATGTACACTAACTCTGCTATTGCTAAAAGGATTTTCCATTGCTTCCCAGCATTAGATCATGGTCTAGATATGGCAAGGAATCTTTGGAAAACCCTGTTTTCCAGTTAGCATGAGCATGAGAAGAAACAGAAGCATACCCCAGAACTGGTAACATGCAATAGAACAATTTGTTATCAGTTAATGAGACACTCTTAATACAAAGTTCCTAAATATTTGTCCATATTTCTACAATGTTCCATTTCATTGCTGACTCATTCAATGACTAAAACCAATTTACTTCAAAACTTCCAAGTAATTCTTCAAGACAACCCAGATGTGCACTTAGTAAGACATGATAAGGACACACCCATGATCTTGAAGACATGGCAGCTACCAAAAGAAGGATCACCCAACACTGCCCTAGCCCCAAAAGCAGAAATTAACCAACCAAAGACAACAAGAACTACCCTGATACCAGGCTGTGGTTAGTCCCACACTCCCATTTAAGTCAGACTAGGTTAAAAACAGCAAAAAAGTTAAATAAAGCATGTTCTTGCTCATCCTTACTAGAGATTTAATGAATTAAGTGTCCAACCACAAGGCAGCCCAAGGCATCACCTCACAGATCTGTCAATTCAAGTTGGCCCTTGACTCCTGGCAGAGCTGACAAAGCAAATTTTAGAAACCATCAAATTTGGTCTTTTAGCAAATGAATACTCTCCAAGAGCTGCCAGGAAGTTCTATCTGCAACTTTATGAGGCACTATGGATGCTGATGTGTAACAGGGTGTATTAATAGTCTCAATACCAAAGTTCAGCCAACACAAACTCTGCCTTGTTTTGGAAAGACATCTGGGACATTAAAAAAATCCACAAACCTACATGGCCCCTGAACAACTCATCTCAGGTACTTTTGTGAATCTGTCTCTGCACAGCTTTGATGAGCAGGGGGGATGCAGCTCCTGGCTGGGAGCTCTGGACAGGCACAGACCTACTGCTGGCACTGCTGCACCAGGCAACTGCCCCTCTCATTCTCCAAAGGCAAATAAACTCTGCCAGCAGAAGGTGCTTTGCCAGAACAAACTGCATTAACATCAGGGTGGTTTTGCTAGGATCCCGGTGTCTGCCCCTTTCATATACTGAAGCAGGCAATTTCAAAGCTATTTGGTATTTTCTGCAGCTCAAAGAAGCCTCTAGAATAATTCCCTCTCAAAATTTAAAAGCCAAAATGCATTTGTTAGATTGTTTTGAATTTCTAATGCACCAGTGACATCCAGTAGATGTCATATTATAGAAGTGATGAAGTCAAAAATCTCCAAGCACTTAAATGACTACTACAATATCCTGGATCAAATTACCACACACAAGCAAAAACAACAGGCAAGACCAACAAACACCATTGAAGTGATCTCAAATGTGAGTTATGTCAACAAAAACACTGGTCACAGGCAGGCCAGAAGTAACAAGCTATTTATGTTTCGCAAAATATTTTGCGGATTTAAGAGATTAAATGCCCAACTAATGGTAACAGCCAAAACCTTTTTTGTTCTATTTAATTTTAAAAGGAAAAACACAAAGACAGCTGTTGGTATAGTTGCTCAGGGAAGGAGTTCTGCACCAGCAATTAAAAAGACAGTCCTTGGAATCAATCTCTGTGCTAGATCCCCAATAATACACATACAGGACCAAACCCCACCCCCCATCACACTCACTGAAAACACAGCTCTGCTTCAACCTATGTTAGGAACAGTCCAGCTTCCACATTTCTCTAAACATGAAGTAAAAGAGTTCAGATTTCTTAGACAGCCTTGGAACAGAACCACCTCCATGCATTTTACAGTATCTCGAAGCCAAGAGCTTAAATAAAGTAGATGGCTCAAGATTAAAGACAAAGCAATAAGACAAATGAGGATGTCATGGGAAAGAATTCATTAGGGATGTAGGAGTGGAAAGGCAAGACTTGGTGATATCAGTTCAGTGATGTTTCATTGCAACAGAGACCTGCAGCAGATAAACATGGTAGGCAATATTTCAGATGCTCAATCTGGAGTCCAAGAGAAAATCTGAGAGTGCATTCTCCTTATCACAAGCAACTAAAAGAAGATCCTTCTTCTCTCATGAAATGTAAATTCAAAGAATCTTAAACTGGAGGTTCTGCAGCACATTCCTCGGCTTGGTCCAAGCCAGACCATGATCAGCTGCAGCTTGATCATGATTAAAGCTAAGAGTTCCTACAATGTTGCTCTGAGTCCTCCTCAAAAGTAGCCAAGGAAGTGAACAATTTGAAATTCTCTAAATAATTGAAAAGGAGGGAAAACTTCCAGGAAAGGGAATATCTTGGTGGAACTGGAAAAGAATGGTAATATAACAGCACTCTAGGGATTCAGGCAGATGGCAGATTGCGTAATTAAGTTTAAAGTTAATTAAACAGTCATTCAAAGAAGAGAGACAATGCAAACCTACATTTACATGCACGGGCTCAGCCAAAATGCAAATTATATGCAAATGTCCTGAACTGAGTGGATGCTGTCTTGAAATTCAGCTGTCAGAAGTAGCTCCCAGGCCCCCCAGCCTCACTAATTGACCCATTATGATAGGCCACCAGGGTCCAGCCACAGCATAAATCTAAATGTAACTTTCCACCGTGAAGACAAATCAAAATAAAATGAGAAGACGTCCTGTAGAGTGAAGGCCTGTCCACACAGCTCTAAAATGAGTTCAGCAGTAATTCAAAGGACTGGAAAAGCCCAACTGGTTACCAGCAACTCTCTACAACACAACACAGCTCTGCCTGAGCCAGCCAGCAGGATGTCTACGGGCATGGCTGTGTTTGTGCACCAGCACACTGTGAGCCAAGGGTGCAGCCATCCAGGAACCAACCCAGAGAGCTCTCTCACCCTGCCTCTTTGGAGAAGGTGGTTCTCCAAACAGCTCTGGCAGAAAGTCTGCCAAAATCTGCACAGAAGAGTTGAACGTCCAACAAAAAATGAACAGAGGGAATTCTTACCACATGGGGAACAAGTTGGCCACAGACAGGCAGCCTATCCCCCAGCCAGTGACCCCAGGTGGGGAAACACAGGCTGTCATGGTTTGTGAGGGAGTTTTCAGGGCCATGAGCTGCCTTTGGAAGTGACTGTGCCACTGCAGCTGATCATAAAAGATTCAGACAGCCAACATTCTTAGAATGAAATACTGAGGAAGAAACACTCTTGACTTAGGAATGAAGGTAGCAAAAAAGTGGCATGTCCATGGATATTAAGGAAAGTCAGGAGTAGAGACAGATGCTCATTTCCAGATTCATGAAAACGAGGTAGGAAGGACACATGCTGCCACTGCTCTTTTGCTTTAAGCTGCACATACTTTTTAAAAACTCTTCTGCTGCATGTCCCCAGATTTCAATATGGAACTAGGGAAAATGTTCTTGCTGACTTTGGCTTTCAGAAAGGGCCTAGACTTTGAAAAACTGAAATGAAGAAAAATGCACAATGGATTCTTTCTGCTGCTGAAAACAATGCTGTGGAAACTGCTCCTGATGGCCAAGATCATGTGCTCACGACACCATGCTTCCACTTCCAAAACACTTCCAAGCATCCTCATGCTTGCAGGCTTTTGACTTCAGTAACTCTGACAGTAATTGCAGTTTTATTCAATTCCTCAGCAGGGTTTGTGTTGTAGGAGTACTACAGGAGTGCAGGAGGCAAGGATACCATTCCAGGCTCTGAACGAAGGGCTGGTGACGAAACCCATTTAGTAGCAATAGACTAAAAGTTTATCAAAATAGTTCCTGTGCTCCAGCTGCGTGCAGCAGCACAGTGGTGTTGTCAGGGAGGGGGTACATCTCTTCTGGTTTTCAGGACTCTCTGTGAACCTGCTCCACCCTGCTCCTGACCTCCTCACTACCTACTCCGCCTGATGACTGCACTCCTCCAGGCTTCCACTCCTGCCTTGGGATGTGGGTCAGGGCTGCTTCCACCCCCCCTCATCCTTCTATCTTCCCTAAACATATTCCACAATGCCTTTTGCTCTTTGTTTTATCCAGCAACTATGCTGTGAAAAGGCTTCTTCAAGACTTCAAGGAAAACACTTTAAAAACATAAAATTGTGGAAGTTCTGGCTTTGATTTTTCTGGGCTTCAGTAGTTTGAGAGAAGCAAGTTGCTCAAAGATCAGAAGCAGCTAAGAGGCTTTGAAAAGCAAAATACCTGACAGGAGGTGCTAACATACTAGAAGACATTAACAACTGAAGAAATCAAAGAACTGCCTTCAGATTCCTACATATCCTGAGGTAACCCAAGGTGCTGCTGAATGTGCTCTTCTGCTGATGAACCATTCCCCATACTATCCATTCAGTGCAGTAAGTACATAAATCACAATCCCTAGCAGTGGGGGAAAATGCCTAAAAACATACAAACTGAACAAAACCACATTTTGGCCGCTGGCTTTTATTTGCAGAGAGCCTGGAATATTCTCCAAGGCAGGACATGCCCCATACATACATCTGTGGGCTGCAGCTGCTAGTGTTGACATTTTCCTTCAGCGCCCTGGATTTTTTCTTTTTTTTCTTTTTGTCACAGAAGACATTATTTTATGCAATAGATCACAACATTTTGTTTTCCACCCTGCCCCAGCCAAGTCTCAATTCTCTGTAGCTTGGCTTTCCCCACAAGAGGGAGTTCGGGACATGCAGCTCACAATATTTCATGGTACCAGTGAGCAGGGGATTGGGCAAAAGATGGGCAACAGCATTTGGGACAGGAGAGGTAGGAGCAGAGCTGGAGAGGAAGGCAGCAGAGAAAGTCCACAGCAGCCACAGGCTAGAGAGGAACCACAAGAGCCACTGAACTCAGCTGCAAAGAACTTGGCCAGCCTACCTGGATATCCATGGTGAAGAAGACACTTGGACATTACCTGAATAACAGGCCAGACCTGACTGGGGTGCATGGCCTGACTGACCTCATGGATAGCAGAGGACAGAGGGCTTTTACAAATTCATTCCTGTTTGAATGACAGCATTTTTCAGGGGTGTAAATTGTTATCAGGGCTTCTAAACATGCTGGTGACAGTCCACATACCACAAGCCTTGGCAAAACTGTTCCAATGGTCATTCACCCTCACTGCTAAATTGTGCTGTATTTCAAGCCTGGATTTGTTTAGCCTCAAATGCATTATATCATAATCTGCTCAACTGAGTAGCCTATTACTGAACATCTGTTCCCCATGTAGGCAATTTACTGAGAACTCCCCTCCCCCAAGCATCTCTGTGATAACCAAAGCAGGGTTCCTCCAATCACTCACTCACGATCCCAGCATTTTCATCTTCCCTATGGCTGTCCTCTGAGTATTCATCAATTCATCACCATCCGCCTCAAACTGAGGGCATCACCACAGGATACAACACTCCAGAAGCTGCTGCTGCCTTGCCAAAGTCACACAGAGTCCATACTCCATCTTCCAAATCCCATGCTCATACACTACCCTTTTGGCCACATTTCACAGGAGGAGGACGTTCAGCTGATTAATCCATCAAGAGTTCAAAACTTTTTTCCAAGCTGTTGCTTCCCACATCAGGTTCCTCTCGCTGCTATCATGGCTCTGTGCTGGCAATCCAATAAATGGATTTTGTTGTGCCTGCTCCCAGTCCACCAAGTGATCCAGATGGCTGCCAGTAACTACCCCCATTATTCAATACTCTGCAAGTCATCAAAAAAACCCTTTTCAATCCTACTTATATATTTTCTTCCTGATGACTGACAGACATATTAAACAGCACAGGGTCAGGACATGACACTGCAAGAACCAGACACACCTGTTGGTAACAATTCTAAATTTATTGCTGCATTTAATTAGTTAGACTAAACAGGTTTTAAACCATTGCACATGCACTGTGATTTAATTAAGTTCACACACTAACATCCATATTCACACCTTTGGCATCAAAACCCTGATCTCATAAGAAACTGACACTGAAGAGCTCAACAGGACCTTTGTTAAATAAATTGATGACAAGTCACACAAAAGATTTAAAAGTAATTAAAAATCAATTCAATTCTTCTATGAGCCTATTATTTTCCTAGGATCAACACCACAATGACAGGCATAGTTACCTGCACTACATAATGGGGGCTAGTGAGTAGAAAAAATAAGTTAAAAATATAGCAGGTTAACAGCAAGAAGTATTTCCACTGAGGACCATTTTCACCTAAGCACTAGTAGGTGAAGGAAGCTCCTTCATTCACAGAGGTGAGAGCTTTGCTGCCAAATGCAAAGGCTCCTGCTGCAGCATGGTGTGCTCAGAGCTCTGGTAAAGGGCATGGAAGACAGTTATTAGATCACATATAAAAAACACAGTCCCTGCAAGGGCAGATCTCATCTCCCCAAGAGAGGATACATCAGATATTAACTCACATACTATAGCTGATGTTTGCCAAAAACATTGGTTGCACAAGATTCAGGAATGCAACATTTTTTTCTATCAAAAGCAAGAGAAATTTATGTTTGCGATGACGTTGCTAAACCATTAGAGAAAGGAGCATTCTACTTTTCGTGTATTTTTCATATTTTTCATTTCTCAGATGGGGCCATACAGTAAATCCAGTTTTCCCTTCTCTCCCATATCTTATTACTGTGATTAACGTCATCTAAGGAACGTTACATTGAACCTGGCAAGATTAGCTACATTTTAAAGATTTCCACAGCAACCAACATTCTCCATTTATTGAGTTGATTCCATGGCCTTTAGTAGATTGCTGGCTCATGTTTACTGGTGCCAGATAGGGAGATAACAGCATTCTTGAGAACTGAAATTCACCACACAAGAATTGGACCACTAAAAAGTATCATTATCCCAAATTAGCATTACAAGAAAGGAAAAGCAGAAGCTGTGGTTCTTCCTCCAAAGTCCCTCCAGAGAAACAAAGGCAAACACACAATTATACTGCAGCGTACCATGGGAAGAAAAAATAGCTGAGATTTTGCCATCTTATTAAGGCTGATATTCTAGAGCAGCTGTGCCCATCAAATACACGAGAAAGCCAATCCAGGATATTTCCTTTACCTATTCTGAACCTTTTAAATGTCAGGATTACAGCCACAAGCACAACACCACCATCCAACAGCAACAATTGTTTTTAAAGCTCTGATGCTAAACACCAGCCTGCCTGCCAGCATCACTCCTCCATGGAAGCTGTCCAAGTTGGTTAAGTACCACAGGTTGGGCAAATAAATGCCAAATGTCAGACAGACGATAAATCAGAAAGGGCTGTGGAAATCTTCCACTGTTTCAGGTTGTTACCCAGGAATTGTCTGCTTCTACTGAGGGGGCACGTTGACCCTAACAGATGGGCAAGATACCTCCATCACATCATAAACCTATGAAGTTTTTACTGAGAGGAGCCTCAGGAAGGCGGAGTCTAGGGGACCTGACAGTGTTCTCCCCAAGGAAGCTGTCTGCAGACACCAACTGACACCTTATATCCAGCCCTGCAACATCTGAACCTATTTCAGAGCAATCAGCCTTGACCAGCATCCTGCTCCACCCAAGTTTCAACATCAACAAAGCCACCTCATTCCCAGGTACTCCAGGCTCCCAAGATCCTCTGAAATCAAGCATGGCTGGGAGATGGTATTCCACATTTGGAGGACAGTCCTTTCCTGAAGACGTCTGATTTCTCAGCAGACCTGGGAATGCACTATCAAACAGCAATTCTCCCTCAAAAAACAGGCCAGCAAGTGCATGTCCTCAAAATGCAACTGCAATCTTGCTGTTCCAAATAAAACACAGCACTTGTTCTAAACTACATATTGACAAAGCAAAGCATCACAAATATTGAAGTTCCACATAGCAGCCATGCAAATCTCAACTCCCAGCATGTGACAGACAGATGCTGCAGGAGTCAGCACTTCTGTCCTCAAGAAAAAGGAGGTTTTAAGCCCTTTTATGACAACAATTTCAGTCAGTCTGAAAGAAGATTTTCATTACTAACTATGGATTGAAATGGAAAAACCTTAAAAGCCTTTGATCAAAGTCAGAAAACAACCCAAGGGACTTGATAATTTTCTGTTAAGGAAGTTTAAACCAAATTTTAGCACCCAAAGAATCTAGAGCATTGGAGATTTAAGGGAAAATACCAGGAGGAAAATTGTATTAGATTTAAAACTCTAAGCATCACAATTTAAAGCGATATTTTAGGATTATTTTCTGGTTTACTGGCTTTTGTTTGGGAAGAAACCTGAGAGCAGGAGGTTTTACAGTGATTCTCCTTGCAGAGCTTAAAACTGCACAGAAGGGAGCAACTGTGGGATTCCTCTGCCTGCAGCTTTGCTTTCCCAAATCCAAGAGTGCTGATGCCACAGAGGGAATCCAACCTGCAGTCTCCTGACTATGTCATGTTTCACACAAGGGACAACAAAGTTCTGTTCACACTCAGCTCTCTCAACTGCAAAGCCTCCAAGAGTTTGGAAAAGCAGTTTCCATATAGAACTTCAGACAGGAACACATCAGCAGAACTGAGCTCCAGAGCTCAGAGATACCTGCTTGGGGCTCCATAAACCACTCTGCTTTCCTCTAAGGCCACAGCAATCGCTCTGCCACTGAAAGGACACTCACAGGGACCAACCCTTGCTGCCTACAGCCTGCCCCAGGGCACCCAAAGGGTTTTCACTGATCACTATATCTACCTTCACTTATTAGCTCTGTCATTGCCAACCATGGCTAAGCCTGAGCTGAAGAGCTGTTAAGAAGAGGACAATGAAATGAAATGGTATAAAGAGAGATGCTTGCCTTTGAGATTAGCTCAAAGAGCCTTTTGGAAAGCCTACAACAGTCTGAAGAGAGCTAATTTGCAAGGAAATGTCACTCCTGAAAAGATGATATGCCTCACTCTCACGGCAGAAGCAATTCTTGCCATCACAGCTTCACAAGCCTTGATTTAAACTGATCAAACCAGACACCTGCCTATGCAAAAGAATATGACTTATATCAGCATCAAGAGAGAAATACAAGCTTTGAAGTGAGCAAATATTAATCTGATACTGTGATGTGTGAGTTCTTATACCTAACCACTTGCCTACTGCAAAATCTTCATTTCACTTAAACAAGAGTCCTAAAATACACTCAGACTGAACAGCAGAAAAGACATTTCTCTGAAACAAGTGACATTTTTTTTTTCCTATTTCTTTCCTCCCCAAGAAACTGTTTTCACATCCCTGCAAGCTTTCTGGAGGGTAACCAGTTGCAGCTACACAGGAGGGTGGCTGGGGAGGCATGCAGGGGGAAGAAGAGGAAAGGTGTCACTGCTGAGCAAATAAATTTCCAATAATCTTTCCCACAGTGTGAGTTTTCCACCTGGGAAGTCAAACACAAGGGTCAACATTTTCTGCTTTAGGTGTTTACACTAAACAAACATCCAGTTTCTAAAGGGGTTGTGCAACCCCACTTCCAACCGGAGCAGGAGGTCACTGGGGGTGTTTGCTTTTGAAAGCCAGGCTATTTTTACTTTATCCATGAAGGCACCTGTAATTTTCCTGGATATAAACTCTATGCCTTTGAGACTCTTCATCTGTCATCTGCTCTTCCTACACTTCAAAAGCTGAAGGAAGTGAAGTCTATTATGACAGGCTAGCACAACAAATAGTGTTAACAATGAGCCATGTAAAAAAAAAAATCCCTCCCAAAAATCAAGCTCATCAACAAATTTTACCATAATCTGCCTTAAATCTCTATGTGTGATCTGTCTTGCAAGCACTCATGGAAGTTTACCAACTTTAGCACATTATGTATCGCCACAATCTCAAAAATAACCCAGAAAAAGCATATTACCTCCCCCTCTTGAATCTTAGGGCTTAGTTTTTAAGACTGATTTAGCTAAACAGTTATTTAATTTAAAATTTAAGAGTTGTGATAGGCCTCAGGCTGATCTTACCCAGCTGAGAAATCCATCTCTCTTGTACTTGTTACAAAGAATTTAACATGGTGACATTTATGAGTTCCTTCAGTAGTATTGCAGAAGATCAGGCAATCAAAGTATTTCAGCATAAATAACATTCAGAGAAAGTTTTAAACCATTACACTGAGAAATGAAATTTAAAGTGTCTGGTTTTGGTTCGTTGTTCATGCTGTGTTCTGAGGTTCTTTTAATAAAAAATTTACTTATGTCCCTAAGTAGGCTTTTTGCCTTGAACATCACATTTAAGAGGCACATTCACTTCAGTACTGCAAAATGTGGTCTCTTTGTTACTAACAGCAAAATTTCCCGGAGTCAACACTTTCTATCAGGAATTGGCTATTATACAGACATCTTAGCCCCTGAGTATTGGATTTACCTGGACCAAAAGCAAACCAGCACTCCAGATTCAAAGAAGCAATGCAAAGAAAAGCATGACTGTGCCCTGAGTCAGTTCACATCCAGTGGTCTTATTAATTTGGACTCTACACCACAGAAATTGGGCTCTTCTAGACCTGAGCTGATGCTGGAAGCAGCACAGCCACAGTCACAGAGTTTAGGCCAGGGAATTAGGTCCTGCCAGTACCGAGTTGAATCCACATGAAGGCATTTGCACATGCCACATGGCTTACTCGTAAACCAGGACAAAGCCACCCACAGGTAACCAAGGGCTGACTAACTTGGACAGAGCAGGACTGGCTCCTGTTAACTCATTCATGACTAACACATTGCATTCAATTCCACAGTAATTGTAGCAAATGGACCAACCAATTCATCAGAGTGAACTCACCTTGGGCTCGACCTGGAGACAAGTGATTGTTTTTTCTGGCATTCACTGCCAGCACATCCTCACCAAACTGTTCAGTCAACAAGTGTCCAGCTGCTGTATCAGTGTTGGCAGGATATCTGCCTCGTTTCTTGTGTTTCTTCCTCCACATGTCCTCCTCCTCCCTCTCATCAGAACCAGAAGATTTCTGCAGAGCCCCTCGGTGTCTCAGGCTGGTTGATGCTCTCCCACCAAGGCTGTCACTCACATTTAACAGGCCAGATGCAGCTCCACGCTGATACACATAATAGTCTTCTTCTACCTCCAAGTCTCCCCCTGGACTAACAATGGCATTTTTTTTAAGAGAACATCTGTTCAGAGCACTCTGTGTTTTATCATTCTCAAACCCAGGCAGGGGCTGTTCCAGGTGAGATGTTCTGACTGGTGAATAGCTGTGCATGTTTATCCCATTCCTGACTGGATTATCCTTCACCAGGCCTCTCCTCAGAGGCAGGTCCAGATCCAAGCTGGGGTCATTGGAGAAGCCTTCCTCCAGCTGCATCTTCTGTGCAATGTGGTTCAGGTAGGACTGGAAGCGGCCGCTGTGGTGCTTTTGCACCAGCCTGGCGTAGGCGCTCTTCTGGGAGGCAGCAGCCTTGCTCAGTCCCTCCTTGGCACCCTGGGCAGGAGCTGCACTTCTCACGTGCCCCAGCTGATCCATAGCGCAGTCAAAGGCCCAAACTTCTGAGAGTTATAAACAGACACAGAGGAAAAAAGGTTAATTTTCCTGCAACAAAGTGTCCAATAATTGATTACACCAAATGACACAAAAGTATAACATTTTTGCTGAGAAGGAATTCTGGGTTTGTAAATCATTCCAGTGTGGGGAAGGGGTTTCACAATGTACTCAACATCTGCCCTGCACCAAACCCCTGTCCATAACCTCTGAGTGACCACAGCCCATAAGCTGTACCTGCTCACACACCACATAAAACAGGGATTTTGTCCCACCCCAGATACACAGGATTCCTTTAATCTGCTCTTCCTTGCCTTTGAAAAAGCCAGGAAAATTAAAGCAGCAACTGACACACTGACCAGAAGCATCAGTTTAGTGGTTATCAGAAGGAAAATCTTGTCATGTCCAGCCTGGAGTCCTCAAGAATAACTGCATCCTTACTGAAGCTCTTCACTGTTGCTGCCAAAAGCAAGCACTGCCTGTCACCTCTCTCCCACAGGGACTGACACTTCTCCATTGTACAGGACAGTTTCTTCAAATACCAAGACTACCCATTTCAGCTTGTCTTTTTAGCCATGAACTCCCTCCAGTAAAACAGAAGTAAAACAATAATTATCTTGCAAGAGCTCCTAGTTCTTTACTGACTGAGACACACTGCCTGCAGCTCCATCCAGCACCAGTTTCTGTAGATGGTGTCACATCTCCACCTTTGCTGCACGAGTATGAAACTTAAGCAGATCAAACATCTTTCCATCCTTTTTCAGGCATTTTAGCTTTTAAGGTTTTGGAGCAAAACAATCTACTAAATTATGCTCAGCTACTTTGAGGTAAATTACAGGTATAGACAGGACATAGCAATGATTTTTGCTGTATGTAAAATCAAAGAAGAATGTAAAAAATTCTTGATAATGGAGCCCAGTGCAACTGCTGGCTTCTGCATGTTTTCATAAAAATGCCTCTTTTTCACTTCAGGACAAGTCTGAAGCTGAACAGCTGAATTTCACCCCAGCTAGTACATGAAGAATTTCAGGGCTCACTGTCACCTCTGCTATCCCAGAACCTTGGGGCATTAGACTCTAAGTTTAAATAAAGGATACTGCCCATTATACCTATCCCTTCCCTTCTCTAAGCACAGGGATGTTGGCAGGACAGAATACAGAGATCAGCAAAAGTGAAATTTATATTCACTTCCCTACTCCCACCACGGTTGGAATTTTTCGTCGCCCTTACTCAGCCCTCTTCTCCCTTTCACTGTTGTTGCAGAGAGGACGAGCACCCAGGCAGTCTCCTCCATGCCCACCCTGCCTGGGAATGGGGCATTGCCCAGCAGGGCCCAAGGGCTGCAGAGCCAGCTCCTCCTCAGCGTGCCTGCTCCGGCCCTTTGGGAGAAACAACGCACACTGCACCGGGATTTACTTCGGTAATTGGGCACGGATGTGAGCAGCTTTCACAATGCAAAGCAAAAATTAAAAATCCCTGAACGAATAGGAAAAATTCTTTATGTGGTTTGCGATTCTTGTTCCTAAGATTTTCCATTGGTGCTGGCCAATTGCTAAACTCTTGTAATAGACTGACCTGCCACCGAGCTATTACCAAACACACACGGGTAGGCCCACACCAGCTTTCTTTGGACGTCACCTTCTCCTGTTGCCAATGCAACAGAAGCAGATAACATTTATAAAAGCCAGTGAGACTACTCCCCAAACAATGGTTTTGTTCCAGGAGACAGGAATTTGTCATTTACCAGTAAAGAACAAACATTCACAGCTTGCCTTCACTGTATTTTCTACAGCTTTAACCACGTGAGCAGTCAGCAACTGCGGCACTGAAATAGACAAGCCCTTGTACATTACAGCTTCATTATCAATCTTCTGCGGGACACCACGAACTGACATGTTCCCAATAGAGCAGAGGGAAGGCAGAGGTGGGTACAGGTATATCCGCCCTGCCTGGACACGGTGATGAGGGCCAGTGAAGTGCCACGATGGACGCGCAGAGGGAGGACACTCTCTGAGCCGGGCCCGGGATGAAAGCCGCCCCTGTTATTGTCACCCGGCTGGCTCT
>NW_005054309.1:2999344-3009314 GCF_000277835.1 Geospiza fortis | reverse complement strand
CCGCGCGGCCGGGCACAGTCCGTGAGGCGCGCAGCCCACCCCGGGCTGAGGTGGGGCATGGCGGGGCCGCGGGAGGTGCTGCTGCCCAGCCCGGAGTGTCCCCAACCTGCCGGGTTTGCACCACCGGGATCCCGGGAGGTTTGGGAGCCACCCGCTCCCAGCCGGGGCCAGCGGAGCCTCCTGGGGTCGGGTGCTCCAGCTTAAGGCCAGTGCTCCAACTTCAACCAAATTTGTGTCCAGATCAGTGAAAAAAGCACAGGTTAGCTGATCTGATATTGTAAAGATCTGAGTCTGGTGTTGTTCCCGGGGAAATTCACAGCTTTGCAAGCACCTGTACCTCCAAAAGCCCATGGGGAAACCTCCTTCAGCACCTACGTGGCCTCACCTGCACTGCAGACAAGAGAAAGCTCCAGGATCCTGTTCCCCGAGCTCTCCAGGATCCTGTTCCCTGAGCTCTTTGGGATCCTGTTCCCGGAGCTCTTTAGGATCCTGTTCCCCAAGCTCTTCGGGATCCCGTTCCCTGAGCTCTCCAGGATCCTGTTCCCTGAGCTCTTTGGGATCCTGTTCCCGGAGCTCTTTAGGATCCTGTTCCCCAAGCTCTTCGGGATCCCGTTCCCTGAGCTCTTCCTGCTCCCCTGGCACTGGAAGTTGGGCAGAGCCAAACCTGCCGATCCCCTGCTCCCCCACCCCACAGCACCCAGGGACTGACCAGCCCTTGGTGCTGAGCAGCAGTGCCTGAGCTCCTCCAGGATAAGTCGGAGCCTGTGGATCAGAGGGTGTCGTTAAAGCATGAGACCAGAGTCAAGAGCTGGAACTTTTATTACCTCCTCTTTCTGTGACCACAGACCTCTCACAAGGCTTTATAGCAGAGTCAGAGCCAGGCTCTGGCTGACTGAGAATATGTAGTTTGGTCACTCTGGTGTTACCTGCAAACTCAGGCTGTGTTTGCCAAAGAATTTCAACCAGAAGAAAATCTGGAGATCAATCAACTGTCCTCATGGCACCTCCAGTCAATCCCATTTGAGCTGTCTGCCTGGAGAATACCCGTAGTAGATGGAGGAAGGATCCAAAGGGACCTGAACTGGTGTCTCCAGGCAGGGTTCTGATGGAGAAGGGCTCTGTTTAGTCTTCATTTTGGCAGGAGCATCTGAGCAGGCATCCATGCTGCCCCTTCACTTAGGGTGGGGAAGACACCGGCCCCACGGTCCTTATTCTTCATCCTGCAGATCAGTGCACATTGCCTGGTGTCAGTCACCTCTAAAGGCCAATGAGGCCACATCTGCTCAGGGTGCAGCATCACCTGTGGCTCCCAAACACCGCGTGGCCCCTCAGCGTTCCCACAGCCAGCACTGCTGAGCCTCCACGAGGCCGTGGCCAGCCCAGAGCACTCCAGCTCCAGCCCTCGGCTGGGTTGAGGGAGCTGCCCTGAGAAAGCACCAGGCTCTTGTGGGGACCAACGGCAGCAAGCACAGACCTGCCTGACAAGGACAGTCACATCCTCCCCAGGGCCAGGATGCCACCAGCAAAGGCAGTGTCTCATTTCAGGAACCATGCAGAGCCAGCAGCCTCTGCCCACAACCTGCTGGCACTGATGCCAGCTCATCAGCTGCCCCACCCTGGCAGCTCTGGCCACCTCAAGGAGGAGAGTGAGCACTCAGCTCTGCTCTGCCCGGGCTGAGAGGCCCCATGCTGGCCAAGAGGCAGTGAGCAGCCATCCTCTGTTTGAACAGAGCCACCAGTCACACAGCAGCTGCTCCCATGGGACACAAAGACAGAGCAGGGAGACCATTTCTGCTGGGGCTGGCCCCATGGGTAGCATGGCCACACAGGATCACCCTGTCAGAGGGAGGATGTGTGCTCCCCTTCTTCCTCCTGCTCTCCTGGCTGCTGATAAAGCAAGGAGGTTGGCACTGGGAAGGTGGGTGCTCTGAAGGCAGGGTGGTGGCACAGCCCCAGCTGCTCAGGGCTGCCCCATGCCATCCATTCAGGCTGCCCTTGCTGCGTGGAGGAGAGCAGGGATAGGGTGGGGGCACCCAGGGCCTCCAGGCCCCCTGTCCCCCCTGTACCTCTCCATGTTGCTGAGTCACGCTGTGTCTCTGCTCCTCTTCACTCCAGTGGGGATGAAGCCGAGCTGGGAGTTTGGCCAGGCTGCCCCTGCACCAGGTGGTGCCACCAGCAGCAGTAGCTTCGGCATGCTGTGGTCCTTCCACAGATAGGAGAGGAAGTGGGGAGGATTCTGTGTTTGGTGGTGCCACTGCCAGCACGGGGCCTGGGGCTTGCAGGGATATCAGGTGTGGTGAGAAGGATGTGGCTCCATGGCTGGATGCCTCTGTCGCCCTCACCTCCTGCCCCCAGCTGGGCCCTGCTGCACAAGGGGCCACGGTCTCCAGCAGGTCAGCAGAGCACTGCTCAGTCCTGCTCTCCTGGTAGCAGCCAGGAATCTGGGAATGTTGTCTGCTCCATGGGACAGGGCCTGTGTTTGTGCCCTCTGTCGCTTTACCCCATCACTGACCCAGATAATGAGAGTTACAGCAAATCTGTGTCTCCCTCCCAGTGGCCCATGGACACACAGAGGATTCTGAGTGTCTGGGACCAGCTGCATGCCCATCCTTCACACGCTTTGGAAGAGGTCATGTGCAAACATCACAGCAAGCTGGTGCCTCGTGCAGGATCTCAAACACAATCCCCCAGGGAAGGGCTGGATGGCTTCACTTTGGCTCCATCTTCCATCCACACCATCCTCGTGGCTGCTGAACAGAAGGGAGCCATTGCCTCACTGCTGCTTCCCTGACCCTCCGTGGCATCTCATGGGCTTTCCAAAAGGGAAAGGTCCCTGAGCAGATTTTTCCCCTGCACTCTCATTTCCTGGGGTCCTGTAGCAGCAGGCCCAGCCCGGTGCCCTGGCTTGCTTTCCCACAGCACAGGATTATCTCACCATCTTCCCCCAGGCAGTAACTGGGAGCTGCTTCCCGACTGGGAGGCTGGAACGTGTTGTGGCACCTCGGCCGAGGTGAGAGCACCGCTCGGCTGTGGCTGCTTGGCCAGCAGCTCCTGCTGGAGGCTTTGGCTGCTCGGCCCCGGTTCCAGCAGGGCCCGCCCGGCCCTCGTTTACATCAGCGTTAATCAGCAGTGACTGGCCAAGGGGCTGGGGCCACCCCGAGCTGACTCAACAAGGGGAACCCTGGATGGGAGCAGAGCAGCTCCTCTGGCGCTCATGAGCTGATGCTGCACATGGAAATGCCCCCTGCAAACCCAAATGTCACCTCTCACAGTGTTTCAGGGTGCAGAGGGATGGAGAGCAGCAGGGTGCTCTGCCTCTGCCTCCCTGCTGTTGTCTGCGGGAGAGACCCACATGGCACAAGTGTGTGCTCAAAGGCAAAGCGGGGCTGTGAGTTTGTCCTGGAGCCTCTGAGCACCCTTGGAAATGTCTTGATTGCATCAGCAGCACCCAGCATTAAACCTGAGTCTGTCTCCTTTTGACATCTCTCAAGCACTGGGAGTCATCTGGGCACTTGGCCGGGGGACATAAGCCATGCTCAGGGAGGATAAAGGGGAGTGTGACAGATTTATTACCATATATAAGCTAAAAACCATTTCTCTCCACAGTAGATACCATCTGCTGTGTCACAACACATGTGGTCTTGTCCCACCTGTCCTTCAGCTTCTCCAGTCTTCTCCTGAGCCCTCCATACCTCTTGTTGGGAAACATGCCACCCAGGATCAGGACTGATGGGTTCCCATCACCTTCATTGCCTGGAGGAAAGTCTGCAACTCACCCCAGGCAGGGGGCAAGGTCTGCCTTGGCTTTGTTTGTCCAGTCAAGGAAGAGAGAACTACACCCCAGCAAAGAGGGACAAGTAGACCAGAAGCAGGTGAAGGAGGCAGTGGAGGAAGGAGGTGAGAAGCCAGGGTAGAAGCAGGGCTAGCACCTTGCAACTTTAATTTAGGTCACCTAGATTTGTCTTTTGGATATCTTTAAGTCTCTTCTGCTTGTTGTAATGGTCAAATCTCTTTTATAATATATCCCTCAGTTTTCAGTGTGGAGGGCCTTCCAGTGGCTGGACTGAGCCTCCCAAAGGTGCTCAGAGTGGCCATGGATGACACCAAAGCTCCACAGGTCACATCAGGAAACTTGGGAAAGGAGCTGCCCTGCACTTACTGAGCTTGTGGGCAGCAGGGCCGGGGGACAGAGTGGGTCAGGGCACATGGGGCAAGGGATATGCAGTGACTTCAAACCCCTTCTGATGCTCCCAGGGAGGTGGAAAAGGTACTTTCCAGAAGGACAGGAACTAAGGAACCACACTGCTTTGCAGTCCCAGGGGTAGGGACTCCCCACACCAGCCCTGATCTCCACCCTGCATCTCCCACTCCACACACCAGGATGAGATTGAAACAGCCCCCACGGGGACCAGGGTGGGGATGGGTCATGAGTGGGACAGCACACCGAGGGCACGGGGGGATGCTGCAGTGGGGACCCCGGGCTGAAGGGTCGGTGGGCACGTCCCAGCAGCTCGGGGAAGGCAGGAGGGGCTGCTGCGGCCCCGCTGCGTCTGGCAGGCGGGGCACCGAGTGAGAGCAACTTATCAGTATTAGCTCATGTGAAAGCTCGGTGCCTTTGTATCTCAAGCAAACACCGGCCATTCACAGGAGCAGCCACCTCTGCTGCTCCCAGGCACGGCCAGAACACAGCCAGACCCTTTTCGTGTCCACAAGGCTGCCCCACCATTCGTGGTGCTGAAATCTTCCTCTTCCAGTGCCAGCCCCCTGCCCCAGCCAGGGTCATGCAGTGCTCCTCAGCTGGCACCTGCACAAACTCCCTCCCAAAAAGGAGAAGAAAAAAAAAAAGAAAGAGGCAGAAAGCCCAAACTTGGCTTCATTGGGATCACAGTGGGATCACTCCCTTTTAGGAGGTCAAAAGCTTGACCACCAGCACAGCTGAGAAAAACATATTTGGCTCTCTGCCTCCCAACACTCCCCTGGGGTTTCCCACATCCAGGGGCTCCAGGGTGACTCTCAGGAAGCCCAAAAGTTTTGCCTGGAAGAACCAATGCCAAAAGGGACTTCCCACCCCTGGAGTGGGTTCCAGGAAGCCAGTTCAGAGGAGCTGGAGGATGTTTGTGTCTGGCAGGGGGGCTGCAGGGGAGCTGCTGCTGATGGCTTCTTCAAGGGTAAAGGGGTTTGCACAGCCAATCCAGGTGGAAGAGGCTCCTGCCAAGCCAGGATGTGCTGCCACCAGAGCTATGGGGCTGGTGAGGACCTGCTCACCAGGCCTGGGTGTGCACATAGCACAGGAGGGGGCAGACATCCCTCCCCCGAGGCACTGGTGGCATCCGGCTCCACCACTGGCATGGAGATTCCCTGGATACAGGCTGGGGGTCCATCCCCATGGGCCTGTTGGATCTCTTCTCAGGATCTGCACACAGCATGGCTCCCTGCAGGGATGAATGTGATATCCATAACTCATTCTGGGGCTTTTCTGGGGCATCACCCCTTTGGGCAGTTCCTTTTCCCAAAGGGATGCTCAGTGCCAAAATCAACAAGCCTGGGATGATGCTGGGACCCCGAAGCTGTGGGTGAAACACTGCCAGACCCCCATTTCTGGGGGGAAGGCATGTGCAAAAAGGAGGAAAAAGACAGCTGTGGTATTTAGCTTGGAAAATCCCAACAACCTGCCCTACATCAGCTGCAGACCTGAGGCTGCCAGGAGCTGGAGGCAGTGCAATTCATATCCTCTGAGGACTGATGCAGAGGGAGGCTCGTGGTGTGGAGTCACCCGTGCGTTAGAATTGCTTCATTTTCTTGACATTCAACAAAACCCTGAGACATTGTGTTCCTGCTCCCATCAGAGCAGTGAGGCATCCCAGCTCCGGAGCACAGATATCCCATTGTAGCCCTGGAAAAAAACACCCAGAATGTCAGGAGGAGACTGTAGCATCCTAGGAAGCCCAGGAGAAATGGCAAATCCCAAAAGGCAAAGCCCTGGGGGGAAAACACACTCTGCCTGTCAGGATATCAGCATTTCACTAGCAAAGACCTGTGAGTCTCTGCCTGGGGCTTGTCCTTTTCTCCTCAGCTTTGCCACTCTGGGAGGTTTTGGGAGGGGACAGAGAAGCCCTCTTGGTCTCTAACCCTTGCAGCACATGCAGCCCCATTCTTGCCTGCCCATCAGGGCAGCTCTGTGGGCTGTCTCCCCATCACCATCCCAGCTGGGGGAGAGGGGATATTGGCCATGCCTGTACCCTCAGCCAGAGCCCTCTTCCAGACCCAAAGGAGACAGGGGAAAGTGCAAAATCCCGTAGTGTTTCCTGTAATGCCTCATTCAGCAGCAGCAGCATCCAAAACAAGCACCGGGGATGTTCAAACAGGCCAAAATCTCCATCAGTGTTTCAGACAGCACCCCAGGAGCATCACACCCCAGTGTGTGGACCCACCTCATCCCCATGACAGCCTGGTGGCTGCTGGGGCTGGGGGCTATAATGGCCAGGTCTGAGCTGCCAGGCAGTGCTCCTGCCTCAGGGGCTACAGAGTTATTCCCCAGAAAACCTTTCTTTAAAGCATCCTCAGGAGGCACATCACCACAGAGGTGGTACCAGATAGTTCCCTGCATGCACCAGAAGCTGCTCATCCATCCCAATAATGAAAATTGAAATCTCTCTTCAAACTGCTTTGCACTGAGCTGGCTATCATCAGACCCCTAGAGAGGTACTCTAAAACCTGTGAAAAGAAGAAAACCAGCTGTAAAAAGCTCCTGTTTTGGCGCATCAAACCCTTGGTGAACACAGCACACATCATATTCCTGAGGACTGGTAGTTGGTGGCCGTGCTAGAGGGCAAGTAGCTCCCTGATCCTAATGGCTGCTCCATCTCTGTACCTCCTCCATCCTGCCACCTAGGATGGTTCTTGACCAACAACTCCTTGGGTTGTCCGCTGGTTATGGGAAAACATCAGCCCCTCTGGCATCACCATCACATGCACCCAGCCTTCTGATGTCTCTTTTTGCAAAGGGATGATTGGCTTTCACATGGCATCAGCTGAAAATCCTCATCCTAGGCTTATCCATCTCTTGGGCAGGAAGTGCTCTCCTGGCCCAAGGCAGCAGAAGAGACATAAATCAGGCCAGTGGTTTCCCAAATCAATAAGGAACATGCTCCCTAAGGATAAGTGAGTTGAAGAAAAAGGAGATGAATCGCTGGCTGTTCACTGCTACAGTAGCAGCTTGCTTCAGACTTGAGTCCACATTTCTATCCTGTGAACCTTCTTGACATGATCCTCTGGAAGGCACCTGGAACCTGGCTCCTGATTTCAGCCAGGAGAGCCAGGGCCCCACTGCTGCCCAGCAGCGTGCAGCCTCACCCCTTCCTTGTGATGGGGCCAGAACACCCCATGCTGCTGTCACACAGATCCCCATGACCCATCTCCTCCCACTCTCCAAATCATGCTGGCACTGGTCACACTTGGATGAATCCCTCTCCATCCTCAGACAGGGACATGTGTGCCCTCTCACACACAGCACAGCCTCTGCCCCTTCCCCACTCCCCACACACCAAAAGTCCCCGTATGCAGGGCTCACCCCACTTCACCAAGATTCAGCAGCATCTCCACAGCAGCCCATTCCCCATAATCCAGGTTGAACGCTGGTATTACTCAGGGTCAGGCCACTCCTGGTGCCCCTCTCTCCTCCTGGCTCTCTTTGTGCCCCTGAGTGCAATAGGGAGGGGTGTCACCCCCTCCATCCCACCCCACAGGTCTCCATCCCTCCTTGTGCAGCTGTGCAGGATCCTCTTTGCTCTCCAGTGCCTGGGGAAGACCCCTGTGAGCCCAGCCCTATCTCTCCACTTCTCATTTTCCACACATGCCTCGAGTCTGCCAGTTCTCATCCTGAGTGATCATCCCACAGGGCTGTGCACTAATGCAGATCCATCCCTTTAAGGGTTAAAAGCTTTCAGGCCCCCACCCCACCAAGCCAAAGGGTTTCACACTCTTAACCCCTTCCTGCACACCTCTGCTCCAGCTCTGAGCTTTTGCCACCCCAGCGGATCCGATCTGGTTTGAGTTAAGTCTTTGTGTGCACCGGGCTCTGACTTCGGCAGAGTAATTTGAATAACAAGACTAATTGGATTTATAAAGCACAGCCCCCCCTCTTCCCCCCCAAACCCGAGGCTCTGCACAGTGTGACAAAGAAAACACACTAATGAAAACCACGCTAGTGAGAGCCCAGGGCAGGGACAGCCTCCTGCGGGCGGGCACTGGCTGGGACCTGTCCGCCTTGTGGCATTTGTGGTGATGCTCTGATCCCGCGGCCGAGGGCAGCTGGAGCAGCTCCGGGACCGACCCCGCGAACGGCAGCGTGCGAGGGGGCTGGTGGTAAGCAAGGTGGCCCTTCCTGCCCACACTGTGACATTTCTCTGCAGCCATCTGCCCGTCTCCTTCCCCACCCCGGGTCCACTGGGAGAAGCCAGGGGACAGGTTGCCCACAGCAGCGGGGCAGGAGCCAGCGCAGCCAGAACGGTGATGGCAGGATTCTGTGGGGGTTGCTGAGCTGCTGGTGGCCTCAGGCACCCCGACATCCCTGGAGAGATGTTATCTCTCATCCTGTGGAGACCCAGGCTCAGCTGCTTCTCCCCTTTCCCCTGCAGGAGCCTTGCTGATGGGGGTAGTGGTGCAGAGCCCCCCATTCCTTGCACCCTGGCGGGGCTGGCTGCCACATTCCAGCTACACTTTGCGTGGGACAAGGACTGAACCCCGAGAGGAGGGGCCTCTCTCTGCTCCTTGCCTGCACCCACGGATCTCTGGCACCCGGGGTCGGCTCTAATCCTGACTCCATCACTTTGCTCTGCCTGCACGCAGACAAATGCCCAAGCACAGCTTCACACTCAGAAAAGTCCAAGTTGTCTCCACCTGGCAGGCACAATGGAAAAAACACTGAGATCTTCTCCTTCCAGCTCCCGTTCACATGGAGCTGAAAAGCTGATCTCGTTTGAAGTGTCCCGTGCCCAGTAGCCCGGGCTGTGGAGGAGGAAACATCTCCCTGCTCTTGAGCAGGGATCCTACAGACCCCCAAATAGCCATGGTCCCCCAGCAAGGGCAGCTTCCCAGAGATTTGTGGAGCAGCAGAGCCCAGAAAGACCAGGATGCAGAGCAAGAGGAAAGGACCAGACTGAAACAGACTGCAGGGGCAGGGGGAAGAGCAGAGAATGTTTCCCTGGTCTCAGGGAAGGGATTTGGGGTGCAAATCCAGCTTAATGCAATTCAGTCCTGGATGCTCCTGCAAAGAATGGGGTGTCTTTCCTCTTGCCAGTAAGAGCATTCCCCCTGGACAGAGGGCCAGGGACAATGCTCAGCTCCATCTCCAGCAGAGCTCCAGAGCTGCCCATTGCCAGCCCCAGCAGCAGCAGAGGCACAAATCCTGCCCTGCCAGCCAGGGAAGGGGAAGGCTGAGAGCAAGGGGCCTCCTCAGAGGCCCTGGGATCCACAGGGGCTAATCCCAGGATCACACCTTTCTCCTGTACCCTCTAGCTCCAGGAGCAGGTCAGAGGGAGGCCAGGCTGCGCATGGGTCAGCCAGTGAGGTCCTGCCCCCACAAGGGACCCTGTGACACTGACTGCCCTGCAAAGGACATCCCCAGGGTGCTGGAAAAGCCCCATCTCCAGGGCCAGGAACACCCTGAAGATCCTCCCAGAAGCAGAGGGAGCAGGTCAGCACCCCAATCTGAGAGACCCACTTAGATCCCCTCAAGAAGCTCTGCTGCCCCCTCCATCCCTTTGTGTGCCCCACGTCCCTGTCATGGAGGGCAGTGGCCCTGCTCCTGCCAAGCAGGGGCCTCAGAGTCACAGTTTCTGATTTAATCCTGGATGTGGGGAAAAAGAAAAAAAAAAAAAAAAGAAAGAAAGAAAGAAAAAAAAGGTGAGCAATGCATTTCTTGCCTTCAGAAAAATAAGGACCTTTTAAAGCCACCTTTGTGTCTCAGCGC
>NW_005054309.1:2997454-2998630 GCF_000277835.1 Geospiza fortis | reverse complement strand
GTCCCGCAGCCCGCGGGATCGGGGCAGGGGAGGTGGCAGTGCGCTCCCCGGAGTCACCCTGGAGACCCCTCTGTGCCGGGCACGGGGAGGGGAGCAGAGCCGGAGCGGGGCAGCAGCAGGTGCGCGGTGGGACGAGGTGCGAGAGCAGAGCCCTCCGGGCAGTCCTGGCCAAACAGGCCGGGCAGGGACACGCAGGTGGGTGTCCCGTCCCCGGGTGTCCCGTGGGGAAGGGGCGCCCCAATGAGAGTGTCCCGGGGACCTGGTTGTCCCGAGATGCTGAGGACGAGAGATGTGCCCGAGGCCACCGATACTGGGTGGTACTGCCCTGAGGTCTGGGCACAGAGATGGGGACCCGGTCTGACGAGTGCCCCAGGGCAGCAGTGGGATGGGAGTGGCAGTGTCCCTGTAAGGCACTGGGGTGCAGGCTGAAGAAAGTGTTGATACAGGGGGATTTTGGGAAAATGAATGAGGATGAACATTTCCAGGGCTTGGTGGGCAGCAGCTCTGAGCAGGGAGAGAGATGGAAGGCCTGGGAGACGGGGGAACAGTAAGGAAGGAGGTGTGTCCCTCTAATTGTGGGTCAGAATTGGAGGACTGGGAGGACACAGAGAGCATTAACTGGGGGAGGGAGCAGCAGGGAGGAGGATCCCTGATCTCCCCACCATTGCTAGGGACAGTCTGCAAGACACTGGTGCGCGGGGAGCTGTGGGGCAGGACCCCTCCCCATAATCTGAAGAGGTCTGTAAACTGGTGAGGGATGCAGTGACTGAAGGGATCTGAAATGAAAGGACCTGCCAGCTTCAGGCCAGTTCAGATTATGGGTGGAGGAGGACGGGACGGAAGGGGACGACAGGTTAGTGACAGCAGCACAGCTGAGGTGTGCAGCACCACCAGCCCTTTGGTGGACATGCAGTGACCGGGACAGGGAGACACCGCTATGGTGTGGGTCAGGGGGATGGTCTGACCCCAGCACAGATTTAAGGAAGGGAGAAGATTCCCTGGGCACAGCCACGGGGTGATGGACTGCACTGCTGGGCACAGTCCCAATCGCGAGTTTGCGTCGCAGGGGGATACACCGACCCCTTTGCGCGTCCCTTACGGGGGGTCCCCCACACTGATGGGGATCGCTGGGGACGGCGGCGCTCTGACCCTCTCCTCCCCACAGGCCTCCCGCGG
>NW_005054309.1:2994553-2997387 GCF_000277835.1 Geospiza fortis | reverse complement strand
GACCCGCCGGGCCGCCGCCACAAGGGCCTTCACAAGAAGGGCCTGGGCAAGGGCTGCTTCGGGCTCAAGCTGGATCGCATCGGCGCCATGAGCGGCCTCGGATGCTGAGGGACCCCTGGCGGTGAGTGCGCGGTCGGGCCGGGACGGGGCCGGGACAGGGTCAGGGGGCTGCGCTCCGGTACCGCGGGGGATGCGGAAGATGCGCTGCCCTGTGAATGCGAGATACCAGCGGACGGGACTGCAGGTGTTCACCCCGCTGAGCCTCGCGACCCCCGGCTTTGCTGGCGGGCAAAGAGGAGGACCCCAAAGGTGGCCTTATTCCATTCGCGTCCGGAATCCACCCGCCCTCCTGCTGCCTTGCCCTGCAGAAGGGTCAGAGACCTCAGCTGCTCCTGCAGCAGCTCAGACTGGATTCCCCCTAATTTGAGCTAGACCCGTAGGCTCCGGAGAGGATGCAGGAGGAGCTCCGGTGCAGCCACACGTTCCTAGTTGCCCCCCCTGCTTGACACACTTAAGTGACCTATGGATAGGTGTTAGGAGGGCAGGGTAGCCCGTGTGTGCCTGCAGCTGGAGAGTTAGGGAGGCTCCTGTCCCAGCCATGCTCCAGTGCTTTTAATTTAAGGAAAAACAACACATAAGTTCCCCAGGTGTCTTCTAGGTGTGGTGACAGCCACGAGTAGCACTTTCCTAACTGCAGCTTTGTATCTGCGCAAGTTATGGGAAGCTGGGAGAAGTTCCTCCCACAGTGCTTCAGGTGCTTCACAGCCACTGTGTAGCAACCAGTGGGTGAGGGAGTCACTTCCCCAGGGTGATGGGTTTGGGAAAAACATGGCAGTGCCTCCCCTGCCACATCTCCCTGCAGGTACTGGGGACAGTGAGGCACGGTTCTGGCCTGGCCCTGCCAACAGGACACACACAGGTGAACTCACAGTTCAGGAAGCACTTACCACTGCAGCCCAGGCCACTTGTTCTTCTTCCCATGGCACAGCACTGCAGTAACATAACTGGGCACAGAGGGGACTGGATCCAGCATCCTGCTGCTCTACAGGGCGACGGGAATAGCACAACCCAAAGGTGCCTACAGAATGGCAGTGCCGGTCTGTTGTCCTGGAGGGATGGGTGCTCTTTCTCTCTTCCCTCATTTAGAGACTCCTCAATATTGCCAAGTACTGCTAGCTCAGGGCTCCAAGAGGAACACACATACGCCATGTAGGCAGGTCACATCCCTTCTCTCTCACTGAACCCATCAGAACAAGGAAAAAACCTCCAACAGACACAAGGGCAGGAGGAGCAGCAGCTTCCCTCAGCCTCTCCCCTGAACACCAGCCAGAAAGCAAAGGGTGCATTTCCTTCCTTGCTTTAGCACAAGCAAAAAGCTCAGGGATGGCTTCTGCTGAGTCCAGCATCCCCCAGCCCCAGATACTTTGGCAGGAGTTTTGGCTGGGTATGGGTAAGGGGTGCTGCATGGCAAGTACTAATGGGCGCTTTGTTCTTGTTCCTTGCAGGGCTTTGAATCCATAGTCCACTTTTTCCTACCACGCACGGCCAGGCATGGCCATCCCCCGGCAACAGCTAGAGAAGCAGAGACCCCCTTGGAATGGACAAAAGATGTGGTTGTGTTTTTCTTTTTGGTACGAGGAGTCATGGCACCAACTGTTTTGGTTTTGTTATTTTTTTAACAAGTGCTCTCTATCTTATATATATTATATATACAAACACTCACCGAGACAAGGGACAGTGCTTTTCCAAGAGACTGATGAAGCCAGCTGTATAACATTGCTGTTTGTAAATTCATGTCATGCATAAATGTATTTATGTTGTAAAGCTATTTATATATTGTTTATAAAGAGATATTTATAAAAAAATTATTTATGTAACTAAATGAAAAGTCAAGCATTGTAACATTTTTTTGTCCTAAGTAGTTGAAAAACGTTAAAAAAAAATAATTCCGTGTGGCATTTTGTAACCTGTCTTTATTTATCAAATTCACATACAATTTAAATGTCAGATTGATTGATTTTAACAGAGCTAAAGAAGAAATTGTTCAGATGTTTTAGAAAAGTCAGGAGTGAGAGAAAGGCCAGCTGATATTTTAAGCTTTGATCTCATATGCAAAAGTAAACTTGTGCCCAATCCTGTGATGCTCTGATGGACTGAATCCTGCGCTGCAGGACTCTGCAGACCCCAGCTGAGCTCCCTGCGAGAGCACACAGCCTTGGGCAGCACATCCATGCCCAGATCCCAAATGGCACCCATGGAAACGAGCCCAGCATGGTTAACAGCCGAGCCCTGGATCCACAGCAGCGTGACAAGGGCAGCATCTGTCCCAGACGTGCTTTAACCGCTCCTAGCCCAAGCTCCAGCCCATAGCTGCAGTTCTGTCACTGCTGCTGGATGGAGACGCCGTCCCTGCTGACAGCAACAAAGAGCCTGCGCTGGACCTGGCCCCCGGCTGTGCTGCTGGGAGCAGAGCTTTGTGCCAGAGGCACTGCTATTCCAGGATCCAGTGGCCCACTAAGTGTCTTGTTGATATTCCCATCCGCCAGCCCTTTGCCACTAAGCTGTAAAGTCCCTTCCTCCAGCGGAGATTTATTTAACTGAGCCAGGGACAATACACAGACAGACCAAAATATACCGAGAGCTGCCTGGTAAGGATTCATGAATGCAGCTGTTGCTACAGCTTCTTGCTATGTAAAGTGCATGAAATAAATCGTTAAAATGACTTGGAGCTCTAAAGGAAACAGCAAGTGAGGGGGCGGGGAGTGCAGTAAACACGCAAACTCCTGCTTGAAGGCTCTTTGGTCTCATTCTTCAAAGAGGCCTTAGAAAAAAGA
>NW_005054309.1:2991426-2994543 GCF_000277835.1 Geospiza fortis | reverse complement strand
GGCCCCCCCCCCAGCCGTGACAGGAGTCACAAATTATGCCCTGGCCATTGTAGTGGGCTGGGAAACAACGAGCATTATGTTCTGCTGGGCTCCGGTGCCTAGGACAGGGCAAAGAGAAAGTCACCAAGACCCAGAGGCAAAGCGATCCTTTTCCTTAGCAACCAGCAGGAAACCATAGAAACCTCAGCCAGACTCACCCCAGCTCTGACAGAACACTGGGTGAACAGAACAAGAGGATTCATCCAGACACCCACAGCTCAATCATCAGGTTAGGAGTGCATAGGGGGCATTTCTGACCTCGCATGAGCACGGCCTCCGTCAGAGACAGGAACCCATCTCACAGTGCCCACAGGATCCCGACGGATGGGGAGCAGCAGCTGATGGACCACATGAGATGTTGCCTATGGGGAACAAAATCAACACCCTGGCAGGGAGGGAGGCAGGATGGGCAAGTGGCAGCTCCCATAGGGAATGGCAACCCACTGACAGGGCTCTGTAAGGCAAATACACCTGTGAATGTCACCCTTCCAGCTCCACACATCTTTAGAGGGAAGAAGGGGCTGTATCAGGAGCTCCTAAAGAGATGCCCAATAGAGGGGACTGTCCACTGTCACCCAGGAAAGCTAAAGGACAACAAGGAATCGCTTACTGTGCAGACCTTGCACAGCCAGGTCTGAACAGAGGTGTAAGAAGGTGGTACTGCAGGTCCTGTTCAGGGTCCTGGTCCTTGAGCATGAAGCCAGAGTAGTGACCATGATAGAGCGACAGGCTGGGACCAAGGTGGGGACAATTCCCCTTCCAGTTTTGGCTTTTTGCTGCAAGTCAGAGCTGAAATAAAATCACCTGCCTAGTGACAGAGGGGCTGTCCTCAACACAGCAGCAGGGACTCAGCCTCAGGAATTTAATCCACACAATTTTACCACATAAGTGAGGCAGAACCTGAGATAAGGTTGGGAGATTGAAGATCACAGCCTGGGGTCATGTACAGTCTGGATTCCTGTTTCTCCTTGGCAGCATTGTCCAAGAATAAAAGCACAGCCCACAGCATGGGTCCCTTCCATCCACTGGGCTCCCTGGGAAAAAGCAAGCCCAAGGAAAAGGGCAAAGCTGTACAGCAAAAGGCCATTAGCTTGGCAGAGAACTCAGAGCTAGAGCTCCTGGTGCAGAGGGAGAGGATAACAGCTTGTTTCCTCATTTTCCTGCTTCTGGTCTGACCAGGGAGCCACCTGTCCCTTAGGATGCGGATTCCCACCAGCAGGATGGGAATATGGTACCCATGTGTGGTGATGATGTGCAAGAGAGAAGGCAGCACTCAGGGGTGAAAGAACACTTGGGAAAGCTCAGACCCACTCCAGCTCAGCCCCTCCATGGCACAGCCAGACCAGTGGGTCTGACAGGCAGAGAGTGGCACTGCCAGCAGAGGTCAGTTCTCAGAGCACTGATGAGCACTTTGCTGCTTCACTGGACAAGCAAGAATGGGAATCAGAAGTGGCTCATTAGAACACAGCAATCACTCAAAATGGCCACAACTGGCTCTCCCTGACAGGGGCTGAGTAGAAAATAAGAGCAGCAAGAAAGAGGGGCCACAAGAATGTAATTAAGAGGCAAGGAGGCATCTTGTGCAGCAAAAACTAATTCATCTCACATCACTGCCTCCCCTGATGGCCAGCTAGGTCAGATCCTCACAACATCCCATGAAAGGATCCATGGCCAGCCCTGGAAAACTCCCCTGCTACATCCCAGCCCAGACAGCGTAAGTGAACGACAGTTGTTCTGGATGCAAGGTGCAGCCTCAGGAGGTCAGGAGGCATCTGATATCTCAACCACAGTCTCAGAGAATGGTCTTTAGCAGAGGTGTGTACACACACCTGGAAGCGAGGGGAGAAGGAGTTTCAGGGTCCCCTGTCCATACTCAGGTCAAATTAGCACTCATGGGACCTACACATTTCCTGCACCACCAGCTGGATGAGCAGTAGCCAATTCAGCTTCTAAACGGGAACACTTGTGACATGATGTAGGAACAGCCTTGATTTCTCCTCTCCAGGAGCAATTCCTAGCAGGAGTTGAGCCATCAGCCCCCAGCCTGAAAAGGCACACAGCTCTCTAGTGGAAAAGGAAAAAGAGCTTCCTCCAGTGCTGCAGTACAAGTGCCTAGCAAAGCCCAAACAGGCTGGAGCAGACCTTGGAGCACTCACAACAGGGACACTGTTGCCTTCTAATGTGTGGGAAACCCCTTCTGTTCCCCCAGCCCATATTCCATGTTTTTCCCTGGTACATTCAGGCAATTCTTCCCAGGTACTTATTGCTGAAGGGTTACAAAGCCCAGCTCTGGTGACAGCAAATCCCAAAGCAAAGAAGAAAAAGAGAAGCTCAGAGTCCCAGAGCAGGAGAGCAAAAGAACTTTCCATCTGGAAAGGGACTTGAGGCATGGAGCAGGGACTGCCAGGGGCAGCAACAAACATGCCCCTGCCACTTGCTCCAGGACTTCTCCAAGCATGGGCTGCTTCCCTCAGAATGCAGAAAAACAAAGGGAAGGGATCACAGGGCGACTTCCAGAGGGAGCCTGCACCTGACACAAGCGTGAGTTAAAAACAAGAAGGGAATTGGATTCAGGCCCCTTCCTGTCAGTCAGCAACTAACCTTGTCAGGAGGGATGGCAGCACTAACTGAATCAGGCAATTCATTAGGTTGGGGCACGCAGCAAAAGCCCACGCTCTCTGGAGCAGAACCACAGTGAAAATCCAGGGTAATGAGTTGCAAACTGCCTTTGTAAATGACACTTCTGCAGCGACTCTGGCAGGATGGGAAAAGAGCTAATAGAAAAATCATTAGGTAGCATCCCTTTGATATTGTTGAAAACGGCACAGGCTATTTTTCCTGCCCCCTCCATAATTAACCTGGTATATTACCCATAATACTCCAGGCTGATAGTCCCACAACAGACCACCTTATCTGCATCAGGGGAAAATCCAGGGTATGCTACTTAAAAGGAAGACAACTCCTGGAAAAGCTTAAAAGATGTTAAGATTTCCCCCCTACTGCACACACTCATCTTCTTCAGCTCCATCAGCAATCAACCTCTGCCCAGCCAAGAGACCAAAAACCTGTCACAGTCAG
>NW_005054309.1:2977280-2991365 GCF_000277835.1 Geospiza fortis | reverse complement strand
CAGCAGGAAGGAGCAAGGCTGTCCTGGGAAATGCAGCTGCAGAGGAACTGATCTGCCCAAGGCTGCTCTCTGCAGCTGCAGCAGAGCTGGAAGAGGACACAGTTCTGTGCTTTGCCCCTTATTTACAACACTGTCCTTGTCCTTGATTTCCTTTATGCTAAACCAGGCTACAGCCTGCCCTTCCTGAGATGCAGAACAGCTCCAAGGAGCAATGCCTACCCACCTGGCCTGTCTGCCAGCAAGGAGAGGTGTCATCTCAGAGTCCTGATGTAAAAGGTGCAGCACCACAGCTGGCAGGTGATCCTGAAGGAACTGGTGCTAACAGCTGCAAAGGTGACAATGAAACACCGAGATGTTACTGACTGCATCAGCACAGAGCAGCCTTAGGACTGTGCTGATCATGAGACACTGAGTGAAACACAAGGGCTGGTGAGATAAACAGCATCTTTGGGAAGGATCTGAAGGGCAAGAGAACACTACTTCCAAATCTCATACCCATGAAAATACAGTCTATGGTCAGACAAGCTCCAAATACTCACAAAGAGGTTGATCCCTGATGGAGCAAGGCTCTGCTTACCCACCCCAATCAGCTCTTCTGGAAACACAGAGCTATCGTGTGTGACTAGGGAATTTCAAAAACACCCTAATGATACAGATTTCTAAAGGCTCTTTGGAGATCTGGACATGTGGAAGCGTGTGCCATCTTCTACTAGAATTAGAGCAAGCAAGGACTACTGGCACCAATTATTTTGTGCTTTGTGGGGAAATACATATTTCAGGACTATTAAATGATTTTACAGCATCCCATTATTGCCTGGAATTTCCAGTGTGTATGTATGCACGTTCACTAGAGCAGGGACATCTCTTCTTATCAACAAGAAAAAACTGTGGTCACAGCTACCACACTCAGGCAATTTGCAGTGGGGCATGTCATGAGATGTACACACTGCACAAAGGAGCTTCCGTGCCTGTGGATTCACAGACAGGGAGCAAAGTGCTGCTCTGCCCACTCCTTTGCCTGGCTGAGCAGTTAGGGAGGGGAGTAGCACCCCAGGGATGCTGAGAGGCAGGGTCAGCCCAGGCTGGGGGGTAAACACACACTCTCTTTACAATCACTTACCTCTGGGAGCTCTGTGGGAGGGCCAAACTTGAGGAACTATCAGCAAAATGTCAACAGTCCCTGAGAGACACGGACCATCATCATGGAGCAGAATGAAACAATGACATATTCCTAAAAACTCTGCCGAGAAATTCAATCAGACTGTCAGGCTAAAATTCTAAATTAAGACTATAAGCTTGAGGTTACAAGTAGGAACTGAGATCTCTCTAAATTTTACTTTACCTTTCTTGATGCCCCTGGGTTACTCTCTTTCAGATTACACAAAAATATGCTATGCAGACTCAGGTTTTGGTTCCCTTGCATTAGGTCAGGTATTATAGAGGACTTAGTGGGGTGGAAAAAAAACAACAGGAAACTTTGTGACCAGGTGCCCGAGATAGGGCTATCTGGGTCTATTGTGTTTGTTGGGCAGGCTCTTAGATTTCCTCATTTCCCCATCATTTAGAATAATAAAGAGCAAGGTTGTTTTTCTGCATTGCAGTTTGCAACAGGCTCAGACCAAAAATAGGAACCCCCAGCACCAAGACCCCCACAAATGCACAAGTTTGGGCAGCTTTACTATGCAGGGGTGGGCTTTGCATGGTTTCTAGCTTAGCTGAACTCATATAACCCTGTACAGAACTGAAAGTTTAGGAAAAGTCTGTTTTGCCCATGTGATTTATGTTCTAATACAGCTATCAAAGATAAGGGCACTGTTTCTTCTGTCTTCCCTGCAGTGAGTAAGCACAAGTCTGCTTGGCACACAGGGACCAGTGCATTTTGCCCTCATAGGATAGGAACACAAAAACCCAAAACACCCTCTGGGGTCTGCGTCCTTTTACATTCTTTCAAGAACTGAAAGATGTTCAGCAAAATTCACTTTGCAGAGCTGGTGGGAAAATGGCCACTTCTTTAGACCACTGTCTTCTGTGAGGAACAAAAGCTTCACTCTGGAGAGCAGCTCTGCAGGTCCTACTCCTGTACATGATCCATGGAGAGACACCTGCAAGCCTGACAGCAGCTCCACAAGCATCCATGGGATTTCCTAGGGCTGCACAAGATTGATTGCAGGACAGGTCTCAAATCTGAAGACAGAAGACTCTGTCAGCATCACTGATTTTCCCTCCTGCTCTCAACACAAGAGTAAGTTAGCATTCAACTTGGCTAAGAAGGTGAGGAGGGAAGTAAAAGAAGAAGAGATTTTAATCCAAAACTTTTTTTTTCTTCTGTTAAAGACTGACATCAGCACTGCTTTATTGTGTTCCCGAATTGCCTGATGTTAGCTGGTATCAAGCGAGTCTCGGCAGGGATGCCAGGGACATTTGTTAGCACGAGGCACAGCTTTAGGGCTAGGGCAGCCTACCAGCACTGCAATCAGCTGAGATCCTCTCTTCCATTTTCCAGCTCAGTGCTCAATTCCATATTAAAAAAGCACTAGTACAAGTGGAGCTGCACAACACAAAGCTAGACAATAAAGCCCTGAAAAGCAGAGGGAAGGCAGTTTCCATCCACTTTCTCTCCCTCTGGGTGGAAAAGGCAAACAGAAGTTCAATAGCTCAAAGTCTGTCCTGCTGCAATCTTGGAGCGAGCTGCAGTTGGAGCATCCCATTGCTGCCATAAACCAAAGCAGGGCAGAATGCTCACCCTGCACCAGGGAGCAGCGTCCAGCAGTGCTCAGACAAGCTGTGTTAGCTGCCTCCAGCAGGCACAGGCAATCCATGGGAGTTTGCATCAAATCTGCCTCTGCTTCCACCTCCCTCTCATCCCCACAGCAGTTCAGCTCCCTGGGCACTGCCCACAATTCAGCCCCTAATTCACACAACTCTGCTCTGAGTTGCTGCCTTTCCTGTAGTCAACAGGACTCAACACAGTCTTTATCTGTTGCTGTTCTCAAAGAGCACAGCACTTCCTGCATCCTTGCCCGTTAACAACTCTGCCTTCTGCTTCATTTCTGGAATAGCTTCTAACTCTTTCCTTCAAGCCAGATTCATTAACCGGCTGCTGCAGAGCTGTTTGCCTCCCCCAGGTACTCTGTGCATGTCATTTGTTAATGACTCATCTCAGCCTGGGCTCATTGCAGACATCCCCCTCCTTTGCAGCACCAAGCCCTTTGATGGCACACCAGGAAAGCCAAGCATGCAAACAGCTCCATCCCCTCCAACACACCAGTCCCTTCCCTGTCCTCTGTCACCATCAGACATGGGACAGCTCTTTATTCAACGTGCTATTTCCTCTCTTGCTGCTTTGCTGATCAAAGGCAATGCAAACCAAAGCGTAAATAAGATCCTCACCCCCAGCCAGGCTTTGAGAACAGCAAAAACACAAGAACAAACTCAAAAACTTCCAACCACAAAAGAAGCTTCAGTAAACTAATGCGACCCCTGTAACTGGCAGGGAATAAACACCAAGGGCACCAAACTCACATCTACCTCCCCAGCAGACTGTGGCTTGATGAGGAACTAAAATGATTCCCAAAGGCATTTGTATTCCTCCTGCCACTTTGCAGGACTGATATTAAAAATGGAAAGAGGACTATAGAGCCTCACTAGTCAAATCCAGTGAGGAAATGGATGACCAGCACATTGCAGCTGTCAACACAGCAGGCTAGAAACAGACACAGTCCATCTCCATCACAGACTGGGGAACACAAGGTCCACCTGCACCTCCTGAGAAGCTGTCAGCTGAACACTGTGAGAAGCTGAAACAGGAGCTAATCCTGCCACTGCTTGGGAAACAGTTCCATTGAGTTACTGGTGAAGGCTTCGTGCTCTGGGCTTATCCACTTAACAACCTTGTTGCATTTCTAGGGGGAGAGAGAGCTGGTAAAGAATCAGAAGCCTGACCAGAATCAGAAGTGTCTGGGATTTGACTCAGAGGAAGCTGGAGGGAGAGTATTTTGATCTTCCTCTCCAGACTGAAAGCTGGTGTGCCTGCACTGCAGGAGAAGAAAAGGAGAGGGATTTACTTCCACAAGTGAGCAAGTCCTGTGACTGAGGACTGCAAAGATGCAGATGGCAGAGTCCTGGTAGCAATAAGAGGAAGACACGTGCATTGCACGAGCAAATGCAGGTGACAGCTGGCTGCAGGACTGGAGCATTGTCACAGTCCTCTGCTTAAACAGCTCCCCTGCCTGCCCAGGAAAAGAGCTTCTCTTTACAGAAGTGAAATGCAGGAGCCAAACTACAAAGCAGCACTCTGCTAGATGCAAAGGAAGGAACTGACTGGCCTAAAAGCACCACTGACCCTTCCACTACCAGGCATCAAAGCTGTTTAGGCTCAGGACACTGGGCTCAGCTACCAGCTTTGCCACACATCCTTCTGCACAAATCTGGACAAAGATGAACGACTGACAAAATGTGAAGAGGCTTCCCTGTCTCCCAGATGCATCAGAGATCAATCAGACCTTTGGTCTACATACACCAAGAATCAAATAAATGCTCAAGTGAACAAGTGCCATTGGACAACAAGCCTAGAACAGCCTCCAAGTCAAGACTCCAGACTCTGACATTTAATCAGCATTTTTAATTTTTTTTCTAAAATGTACTTTTTTATGAATTGCTGTTCCAATGTTTCCCCCTTTAAAAAAAACCCACACCGTGCCAAACTAGGTGCAAATCACCTGAAGTTAGTTTGTAACAAATAAAAAAACCCCACAAAACAAAGGCTGAAATGCTTTAGAATCACAACAATGTACAAAAAAAAAAAAGGAGGAAAATACAACCTGAAAGTGTTCAAAATTCAGAAAGACTCATCAAGTCCATTGCTTCAGCAAGGGGATGCTGCTGCGACCCCTGCCAGTGGGTCCTGGGCCACCAGCCTGCCTCCATGCCAAACAGGCTCCTCTCCCACTGTCGCCAGCATCCAAGGAAGAGAGAATGCATTACCCTTTGAAGGTATCAATGGGGGAAACAACTCACAAGCAGCTCTGGGAGGTCACATCACATTCAGGAGGAATAGTTTCTAGCATGCCCCTAACCACCTGCAAGGTCTGTGTGAAAGAGCAGCCTGCTTCCTCCTTATTGTACTGATGCCTCAGAGATGCAGAACAGTGCTTTAAATCTGTGAGAGATTAAAGGGCTTAGTAAGGGCAGTAAACAGACAGTTAAGTAAACAGCCCAGCACTGGAACTCATCTTCACAGAGCGAGGTAGTGTGAATTTCACCCCAGTTTAAAATAGACAGGGGTAGCGGAAAGGCTGAAGGCTTCCATGTAAAGCAGTTCCTGGCCTAGAAACCTTCCTGTGCTCCCTTTGGGAATGAAAAGATCTGTGTTGATGGCTTCCTCACTCCCAGCCTGGCTTTGGTAGCCACACTTCAACCCTGGGATTCACATGCTTGCTAGTGAAGCTCTCCCATGATCTGATTCAGTAGAGCAGCTTCCTCAAGGTTAAGCAGCAATGAACTAGCTGGGAGGGAGCAAAACTGTCCACAGATATTTTGGTTTTTTCCTGCCCCTTTTGGTTAGTCCCTTTCTTTACAAGTCCTCCTTGACAGGACCAGAGCAGGGACACCCTGAAAACTCATAGGAGCTGCACAGTGTAACTTAGCCAGGTGCTGCTAAGTGGGAGCTGTTCAAACAGGGCTTTTACTTGCCAGCTGAGAAGGGACTGGCCCAGAACCCACTGAAAAAGGAGACGCAGGCCCTTTTGCTCCTCCTGTTGTCATTCCTAACTGAATGACATTCAGATGGCATGTTCTAGTGACGGCTGGAGACCAGCCCTTTGACTTTGGACATCTTCTTTGTGGGCTGCCTTTGTTCTGTGTGTGGAGGGCACTCTCGCTCTACCAGCTGCTGTTCCATCTCCTGTGCCGACGACGAGGCTGTAGCTTTTAATGTTTTCTTTATGTTTGTGACCTGGCCAAGAAGAGACAGTGAATCAGCACCTGCTTCTTGCTCCCCTTGCAGCAGATACTCTGTTCATAAACATATTGAAAAACCCTTGGAGTATAAGAGTGGAGATTATAAAAGAGACTCTCCCAGCAGTAACATAGTCTGTATGAGTTTAATAAAGGTAATGTTTCATCCTCATTTACAGACAGGGCTGATAGTATTTCCAGTCTGGAATAACTAGGGATTACTTTTTTTCCTAAGAGACAGTGGTACAATACTGTATACCATCCTTCTGTCTGGCTGGACGGACCTACTACTGCCTTGGTGGAGAAGGAGCCATCCTACCATTCTGTCAGCCAGAAGCAGGAAGGGGAAAGGAGACAGTGAAAGAAAAATTTACTCTCAGGACAGAACTCAAAAAGCTAAAATGCCATTTGGCCTACCTGACTACCTGAGACACAGGTTATGTGCTAAGAAGCAGGAGCAGAAATTGGTTTTGTGGGAAGCAGCAGTAATATTCCTGCTACTCTGGCTGAAAAGGTGAGATACAGCACTAAGCACCATCCTTGATCCCCTGGAACTCTGCAGGGCCCACCAGAAATACAGTGAGCAAATCTTCAAAAAACCCCAAAGATTTGGGAGTCAGGTGTGCCAACTCCAAGCCAAAGGCATGTGGCAAACCAAAAGTGCTATGGATACCGATCAAGCCTCCAAGCAGGTGCAAACATAAACCTGCAGGGATGATAATCCCTGATGCAGTGCCTTGGGAGGCCCATCCCCGCCCGGCCCGACGCGGGGGAGCGGCCGCGGGCACCTCCTGCAAGAGCAATTGAGACTCCGGAGATTTTTAACTACACTTCCAGGTTTAACAAAGAGATTTTTACCCCCTGCCTGCCTTGTACGAAGGAAACAGAGTTGCAATAAAGATTTGTGGTAAAAGCATAGTTTTCCTAACGAATCAATACAGGAAACCACAATTAGTGCAGTCACCTAGCCTAAATTTATAAAAATTTATCAATGAAAGGTCCACTCTGCTGGATGTCTGATGTTTGTGGTCATACTAGCACTCAGAAGCAGATGTGTTTTCTTTCTACCCCATGCCTGATTTGCATGATTGTTAGCCTTCTTCTGAGAGCTGTGACCATCAACCAGGTGTTTATTATAGAGATTATTTCCTTCAGCAAACATTTATCCAACAGCATAGAGGCCTGAGATGATTCTGTACCCACCTCCATCTCTACCTGCTGCTGAGTTCGGTGGTGGTTCTCTTTGTACTGGTTGGCTCTAAGTACTTGCTGCTCAATTCCTAAAAGAACTGCTTCACAGCCATCACACCTACAAGATACAAATAATGTCAAACAGTGTTTACAAATTCTCCCTGGAGCAGCTCAATCAGGCAATCTGAAAAGTCACGCTCATCTAAAAGTTTAAGAAATTATTAAATTTATACTTCCTGCTTAGAGTTGCAAAAAGCTGGCAAGAAAAAGCTTTGCTGGGTACTGATGCATTTCTCAGCACTCTCTAGAGAGTCTGGGTTACCCTTACCATCAGAATAAGCGCAGGTTCAATGCACTTTCATCTTCCTTTTCAGACAGAATTACAGCTTAAACAGGATGCAACACAGTATTCAAATGCAAAATTTTAAATTATAGAAAAAAGTAATATTGATATAATCCTCCTGCCTGTTAAATGTTCAAATGACAAGAGCATTCAGCATGGAACTCAGAACTGGAAAAGACAGAAAGGGAATTGGCAGTGGGTTTACTGTTACCTTCCAAACAATGCTGCAAGGTCCTGGAAACTGTCAGAGCCCTCCCACCGTGATGGGACTGAGGGAGTTGGAGCAGAGAAGCAAAAAACCTGCGCCCACCACAGGACAGCATATTTGCCCAGCAGTTTAATTACTTTTTATGCACTCATTACCATAGCAACTAGGAAGCAATTCCCAGTCAGCTCAGGACCTGCACTGGGCTCCACAGTCTATGTGGGAATTTCTTTAGGTGGGAAGGGAATTCTACAAAAAGATGAGAAACAGCTTTCTGGCAAAGGTACAAAGAGATAATGCCACGGTCCCACTACAGCTGCAGACAGGCTGCATTCGCAGAAGCAAAGAGAAGACAAAGCCACCTGAAACGTCAAACTTGAAGAGACATCCTATCCAAAGAGCTGTGATTCTTGAGAATTTGCCCACACAGTTCTCAACACAGTAAAAAAGGCTGAAAAGTAACAGTTCTGCCCTCATTATTAAGTGCTGCAGCTCCTGCCACAGAACCATGGGTCCAGTTTGGCACCTCTTTCGCAAAGTCCTCAACTCATCACTGGGGCTCTGCTATGTAAAAGCTACAGTGAGAGCAGAAGCTCACAATGTGGTAGAGTTTGGCTTGATACATAATACAAACTGAATCCCAGATGGGATCTTGGAAAACTTGCCAAACAGACTCCTCTTCCGAGTGCCTACTTATAGCATAAGACTCCTGATTAATGGAACATGATGAAATTGAGCCAGCACTTGAAACTGTGAGGGGGGAAAACAGGACAAGCTATGTACAAGGAATAAGGAGGGTGGAGAGACTGCCTCACCATTCCTGGAGTGTTTTGACAATGTTACTGATGTCCTTCTTCTGAATGTCTCTGCCAATACAAAAATCCACCTCTAAAACCTGGTTTCGCTGATCCAACTTCCCCTGGATAATATCTGTGTAAACTGCTTCAATAATGAGATCTTCCAGCTCCCTCAGATTCCTCATATCCAGGTCCTTCAGCAACACAGAATAGGGAATGCACTAAAAACAGCAAGACCAAGAGTAAGTTAACAGTCCTAGAGCAAAATGAATGGCTAAGTCTCAAAAGGTTGAGACTCAAATGTTTACTGTATCCTACACTTTGACCTGCAGGTACAGCAGTGACTGATCATGGCTGAACAAATGCTTGCCAGGCTGTGAAATATTCTGACACAACTTTGGTAATTCCTGAAGCTTTGGTATAGTATAGCACATTCTAGAAGAAAAAAGGTAAATGGGATTGTAGAAGAAATTAAGAGTGTTGCGTAATTTTCTCTAGAAGAAAAAATCAGTGTTTTAAAGAATGATTCTCCATCTCCAGCAGTGAAAAAAGCCATACAAAGTTTCCCAGACCTTCACGACCAATCTGCATGTCAGTTCAGACACCCCCACACTTCACCCATGGAAGTCCACTAAGTTAATATCCCAAATGCACAAGGAGAGAACACTGTACCCTACATGTACTTTCCCAGAACAGGATTTTTTTGGGGAGTACTTATGCAGCCTGATACAACTTCAGAGCTCTGGAGTGGATGCCATGTTCTAAATTGAAACCAAGAGACAACAGCTGTCAAACCCCTTTACCTGTCAAACACATTTTACCTTCATTCGGGAAGCCAGGCTTACGATCGTCAAGTGCTTCAGCTTGTTTTTCTGAGTCACTGTTAATTCAGGCAGGTTATCTTTGTTTGCTGTTAATGTCAAAAAGACAAGATTCAGGACTTTTCTTTGAAAATTACATAATCCAGGCTGCAGAACTCCAGGTTAGTTATGCTACACTACACCCTGAAATACCGAACACCTCCCGCTAATGTGGGTGCTGGCTGGTGAGCAGAGTGTGCAGCTGCAGATAAACTGGCACAGCCAGGGAGAGAAGGGGAAAAGTTAAGAACAACTTGGCAATTCCATTCTTATCTGCTTCTTTAGTAATTCTGGTTCTGGAATTATAAGGTAATTCATAACTGGTGCCCTGCCGAAACAGTTCGTCAATAGCTTTGCTTCTACCAAGTAATTTTTATTTCATTAACAAGCTGACAGAAAAAAATCTTCCCCCTTTGCTAATCTGGTTGCAAATACAGCTGGTTTTATTTCTCTGAAGAGCTGCAGAATTTAAAGTGCAAAGTACCAAGCTGAGGAAGAGAGCAGAAATCATTAATCTAGATGGCCACACTGTCACTGTATTATATCCATGTGCCTCATGAATATTTAAAAAGAGAAAGGAAACTGGCAGCCCTCCAAAGCTAAGAAACTCTTTAAAATATCTACTTTAATGGAAATTAGCGTTTCAGGGACACTCAAGTTCTCCCATCCATCCCACCTCATTCAATGCTCTTCATTTTGACTGCTTTTCCCCCTTTCTCTTTCTTCACTAGAAAAGGAAGAATGAACTGTGCTGTCACACAGTGACACAAGAGCCATGGACAGCAAGCACATCCTCTAATCAGTCACAGAATTCATGAGGCTCATGTTGCTCCACAGACACTGGAATTTCCAGTCCTTGCACTTAAGATGCCACTGCTCCTTACAGGAACTAGATAGCTCATCCACCACAGTGCAAAACAGCACTATGACAGAATTATTTGTCACACTCTGTAATGGTCTGGATGAGGCTGCTACCCACAAATGAAGCATTAAATTGTAGCAGAATGGAAGCATAAGTACTAGAGATAAAAGCACATTTCAACAGATACAAAGATGATTCACACATAGTCTTTCTAAAGCTGTATAAAAGTCATTATTTCAACTTGTAATCTAGCTAAGAAATTATTCACTTTGTTTCAGCAATGCCGTCACGGAATAAAAGGTTATCTCACAAACCATATAGGTTTTTATAAATAATGCAGAACAATTTTGTCTAAGTTTTCTGCAGTTTCCATAACCGGTGTCATCTAAATTTCCATAGAGATGTCTGAAATTTCCCTCTACAGAGGTAAGTGGGCTGTGAACATCAATGAATTCTGCTGCAGACCAATTCAACCCAGCACTGCAGTCCCATCCAAACCAGCAGCACCCCAGAGTGTCTAACCCTTCCTTTCATTTTTAGCAAGCAAAAAGCACACATGACCCAGACCCCTGACAGACAATTCTCTTCCTAAGCAACTCCTGTTCCTGTATGCTTTCACCCAGCCACACTACACCAGGCATGTAAGAAAGCAAAGAATTGCTTCTGACAATCCTGAAGGGCAACCCAGTCCCAGCCTCTGCAAAGGGGCAGCAGTCTCTTACCTACATAGTCCCGGTAGGTAGCGTTAGACCCCTCAGCAAGCTGGATGGGGAGAAAAGAAAAATCCCATAAAATGGGCAACATAACCCTGAAAGGCACCTTCTCCAGAGAATGGCTGAAGTCTGCACAGGTATTAAGCAGAAAAGCAATTACATCCCAAGCTGGATCCTTCCTTCCTAAGGCCTCAAGAGCAGAAATTTCAGGAGTTTTAGAGTCAAGATGATCCAGCCATTTCTATGCACTGGAACTTAACTCCAGTTTGGATTGTCAATGCTTTGTGTGGCAACTTGGGAGGTAAAAGAAAAAAGCAAATCTTAACTCCAGCTGACAACCTACAGGGCCACTCCTCTCATCAGGTGATAAGCAAGCAGGTCATGGTGATGGCTGGTGAGGATCCTGTGAAAGCTGGGACAGCTTACCTGCAGAGCCACCAGAGCTTCCAAGCAAAGCAAGCTGGGACACTGTAACTGGAGTGCATTTGGACGTAACAGCTCCTCTCTTGCCTGCAAACACTTCACTGGAATAATGGCAGCACCAAGCAGTGATGTTTATTGATTGGGTTTTTAATACCATTAACTGCACACAAACCCAGGAAAAAGCCAGCACTTGTCATTTGATACTGAATAACCATCGAGGTGCTTTTGTGCATATTTAAGAGCCTGTTTGGAAAGCCAACCTTGCTGTACTGTGTTACTCCAGCTGCAGAGATATTCAGCTTAGATTCCTTCATTGTAGAAGAGGCAGGGGCTGGCAAAGCACTCTCAGCAAAAGTTCTGGAACTTGCTTTCCACCTTGGTTTGAAATGGTTTGGATTTGGTTACCACCCAGGCCTGATACACTAGACATCTGTTCACAAAGACTTTTGGAGAGCACTGAAGTTCTGCTTTCCAGGACAGTAAAGTAGAAAGGGATTTTTTCCTTGTTGGCTGCCAAAGTGCCTTGTTTAAAAGTGCTACTGTGCTGCTGCCAGGTTTTTGCTGTGTTAGCAATTGCCTTAAGGTAGCAAAGCTTTATATAGGTGCTCTTTAACACCTAACATATACAGGCAAAAGCAAGGTCAGTCTCTTATTCAAAAACATCTCTCAACCCAGGTAAGTTGCAACAGGCACTCCTGGCACAGAAATTTCACCCACAGGCTGCCTGGAGAAACTTCTGGAGATCCCTTATACCGGTAGTGCAGAAGGGAAATTAGAATAAAAACTCAACTCTTACCTGTTTCACATTTGTTAACTCCAACAGCTCTCCAAAGACATAAACCCCAGGAGCTTCCAGCACTTGATTTATAAGAGCAGTCAGAGCTGAACCACTTGTTCCTTTGGCTAGTAAAATGAACTGCTCTAGAAGATTGCAGGACGGCTTCTGTTCTCCTGCCATTCTAGGTTTTCAATCTGTCAGTAAAAGAACATAATATTAACACATCCCTTCTCCTCTGCTGAGCTCTGCCTGGCAGGGGACCAGGAGGTGCTCAGCATAGCAACATTTCAGCTGCCAGCCTTTTCTTCAGCATTCAGGGGGCAGGCCAAAAACCCAGCAGGTTCAACTGCTGATTTAGCTGGGGAGCAAGGATGACTCTTACAATTTCTAAGCAAAATTTCTGTCTGAGCAGTCCCCTAAAAGGATCTGCTCTTGCAGATCCCTTCTTATAAGACGAGAGTTTAGATTTCATGCTGTTTTCAGACTTTTCCTTCTAGTGATGCTGCCAAATAATGCCAACTGTAAAGATGCTTATTGATACACTTGACTGACTTCCTCCTTCCTCATTACACAGCTCTAAAGCAGCAACTAACAGAATTCCCTGTGAAGGACTGATGCACTCTGTATGCCCACACATCCACCTTTTCCCTTGACTCTGCCTATTGATACAGTGTGTATCCATAATTCCCATTGTCTTCTGAGCCCAAAAGGCAAAAAGAACTGTAAGGGGCCTGTAAGGAGCTCCCCTGTCTGCACTGTGCAGTTCAAGTGTTTGGGGTTAACTGGGAAGCTTAAGTGATAAAAATACCCTTTTTACAAAGGCTCTATTTAAGTCCCCTGTAAAGAGAATCTTTGTCTTCAGCTGCTGCCTGACATTTCTGGTGTGCATGTTGTCTCCCAGCACCAACACGTTGCTTTTGAAATGTAAACCACTATTTATTAACAAGTTCCACAAAATGAGCTGTTTGTTTACAAACAACCAAGACAAAACTTCCCAAGCATGTTATTCAGAAACCAAACAAAGGACTCAGCACATAAGGGAGGTTTTGTGTTAGGTTTGTATGGGATAATTATCAAGCAGAGGGCATAACCTCGATGAAAACCAAACACCAGAGAACCTGTCTGGTTCTGTGTGACCCACGTGGGCTGGGCCCACACCCGCCCTTGTGGGGGCAGCACAGTCACACAGGGGCTTTGCTGTTCCACCAGGCCTAACCAAATTAAGGCTTGTGAAGGCATCACAGCTTCCTGTATTAGTCAACTTCTAAAAATACACCTCACTTTGTTCTATTACAGGTACAAATGGTCTCAACTTTAGAGGGCAGCCTTTAACACTCTCCACACTGAGATATCTCAGCCCCCGAAGTCTCTCTGGGGTTCTTTCCACCAGGGGCACACGTGCAGCCTGGCTGAACAGCACCTCAGCTCTGCCCAGAAATCCCTGCACCACACAACAGTCAGTGTGCCTGCCTAACACATCAGTGCGTTCCCTCTGCTCACAGAGAGGACAATTTCCTCATGAGAGAATATGGATTGACTGTGCTGGGAATGAGATTCAGATTTCACAGTTCTATTGTCCTCCCTCACAGGTGATCAAACCACACGCTGGTGTACGAGGTTACAAAACACTGGCTGGCTGTATCCATGCCCTGGTGGGGAAGAGATGCCAATTCTCTGCCCCTTTCCAAGTAAATGTTCAGACAACTGCTCTGCTATTGCAACCTGTGTGACACCCGTGTCACAGGGAATACCTCGCTGCTTCCAAAACCCATTCATCCCGGTGAGAAGTGGCTGAATTACAGCAGACCCTCCAACGTAGCTTGTCCAAAGGCTACAACAACCCAAGTAGAGGGACAAGCCGGGCTTCTCTCGCGGTCAGGCCTTTCTAAGGTAGCTCAAGGAGTTTCAGGGCGGGAAGCGGCCGGCAGACCCCGCAGCAGGATGGCGGGGGTTTCCCG
>NW_005054309.1:2972969-2977107 GCF_000277835.1 Geospiza fortis | reverse complement strand
AGCGGGGCCCGCGGCCCGGCATCCCCGGGGTACCGGCATGGGGACGGCGGGCTGGCGGTGCTGGCACCGACAGAGCCATGCTCCAGCAGCCCACGGAGCAAACTTCACTCGCTTCTGCTGGAACAGCTGCTCCGCTGCGTCCCAGCAGCTGTTCCAGCATAAGCAAGTGAAATTCCTGCCTCTCTTTTAGGGGTTACGAGGTCCTGTGGCAGCATCACAGGGGTTTGCAGCCCAAAATAACCCGTGCAAAGGGCTGCTGTTGTAAGGCCACTTCGTTATTAGAAGTGGGGCCATTATTAGATTGAATGGAACAGACTCCCCAGGGAAGTGATCACAGCCCCAAGGCCGGCAGAGCTCAAGGAGTGTTTGGACAGCACCCTCAGGAACATAGTGAGATTCCTGGGGCTGTCCTGGGCAAGAACAGGACTTGGGCTCGATGATCCTTGTGAGTCCCTTCACACTCAGGATATTCTATGATTCTACCAGCTGAGCCTCTTGGGCCAGTCCTTCTGGGAAATAGCAAGAGATGGATAGAAGATAGAACTGATTTTGAACTCCATAGAAAAATGGTCCATACGAATGATAAACCAAAGGGCAGAGCTCTGGCTGTGACATGAGGGAGCAGGGAGGGAACTGGAAGGGTTAAGGTCCTCCCCAGGGCATAGATCAGGAGCCAGAAGATGCTTGAAAGGATATCAACATGAGGGTAGAAACAAGAGGGAATTGGGGGTTGTTATCCTCCATGCCATGAATAAAACGCGCCTCTGTTAAAAATCCTTCAGCTGAGAGCAAAGTGCTTCTGGCTTTCAGTCAGCAAGTCCCTGAAGATCAAATCATGGACCAGCATGGTCAGGAGGGGGGAACTTTCAAGGAATGAACATCAGAAACTATTAGGGAAACTGATGGGGCTTAGCCTGTGTCTCAGAGCCATCTACAGCAGGTCCCTGAGGTCCCATCATCCAGCAGAGAAGGGGTGTCAGACAAGGGCAGAGATGCAGGTGTTGGAATGCTGTTGTGACACTCTGGGCTTCACAGCAAATTGGATGTAATAAACCAGGCCCTGCGCAACAAGGGAACCCAGCCAGGGCTATAACAAGCCAGTCAGTAATTTACTTAAGCCACACTTAGCCCTCATCTGCACAGGGAGGGAGAATTACCTCTTTAATCACATCCTAACCAGGCCCTTGCCCACGGTTCATCCTGCAGACATGCTGGGACAGTTGCCTTGGACAAGCAGTGTGTGGCCTCCTTTTTCCCAACACTCACTAAGGCTCGAATTCCAGGCTGAAACAGAAATGGAAATATATGATTGTGAGCTATTTTCCATGGATTCTGCAACCTTTTGCTAGAGCCTGTGGGTAAAAATCATCTGTTAGCCCCATGTAGGTCAGCCAGGAGTCCCTGTCCTGATACCTCCCAACTGCTGACAGCCAGCCTGGCTGACTGACCTGGACTTTGGAGGACAGCATCAGCTAAGCTCAGCTTTTGGGATGGATTTTTGTTTTTAAGAGGAAAAATATGTGGATGTCCAGCTGTCTCACTCCCTTTTAAACAGCTATTGCAACCTCCTGCTCCACCCACGCAGCTCTCTGCGTGCCAGGAGATGTTAATCCATTTTATCTTTTAATGTTGGCATTATCTCTTGACTCACCCCACCTCTTCCCCTTGTGATTCTGCAGTCCAGGTCCCTTTCAGGCAGCACATAATTCACCTTATTTCCCTGCACTGCCATAGTAATGTCCCCAGGCAGTGGGGTCCTGGACCCCCAGACTTTGAGGACACCTGACCTCACCAAGGAGAGGGCCAACAGTGAAAACACTTTTGTGTTTCTTGTATTTTCCCCTATATTTCATTAGTCACCTGTGTGTGCTTCCACGACCCTTCATCCATTCATCCCCATTCCCTGCAGCTGCCAGCACACACCTCCAGAGCACGGTGGAGGGGAGATCCCAGGCCCTGCTGAAGAGTTTCTGAACTCTCTTTATTTCCCAGGATCCAGGGACTAAGCTGCTTGCTGGGCTCTCATCTCAGCCAGGCACAGAGTGATGTCTGGGTGGCTGTAGATGTGAAGGTGTACAACCTCTCCCATCAGGTGTGGGGTGGCATGAAGCCCCAGCTGGGGCTATCTGAACTATCCCCCAGTTACTCTGCTCTGCAGAAACAGCAGCTCCCTTAGCTGCACCTTGAGAATAGCTGTTGGAGAAGCAGAAAGCAGGCTGGAGGCATCTTCTTGCCTGCAGTGGAAGCTCAGAAGCTGCAACACCTGCCGGAGATGTGAAGGAAAAGTTTTCAGTTCCAAGTGGCACCAAAGGATAGAGGGATTTGCAGCAACTTTCTTGCAAGGAGGTTTTTAAGACGATGTGCTCAAGAGTGCTGTTTGTGTTAATGCAGCCCAAGGACTGTGAGAGATCCCAGGGTTTTGTCACTCTGAGTTGTGCTGCCACATGTTCCACAGCTGCTTGGCCCTGCACTAGTGACAGGAGCTTCACACTTCAGCTGTGAGATCTTCTGTGATGTTCAGAAGTTCATGAATGAGAGGCCTGTGCCTCCCTGCACAGAATTCCCTGACTCTGGGAATTCTGAGACTTGGCCAGGAAGTGCAAAGGCTCCAACTCGAAACTCCACAAACATCCCTACCCCAGTGCTAGAGAAGCCCTTCAAAGCTGCAAGAGTTCTCTTCTATGAGATCCACTTGGTCTCTGGCTCCTTCATCTCTGAGGAGCCTGAACAGAGACAGGATGGAGTTTCTTATGACTTCTGTAAACCAGCATGTCCTACTTCCACCTGGCAGGCTCATTTCCTACATACAACCCTTTGTTTCTGCCCTTTCCAGGTCTCCTTTTGTCTTGCTAGCCTTTTCTCCCCATCAGTCTTTTCTCCTCAGTGATATTTAGTCCCTCCTCTTTAGACAGCATGCAATTCTACAGCGTAGCTAAAATCCAGGATGGACTCTTAACAAAATATAGATATATATTTGCACAGCTCACCCCTGGCACTCTGCCCAGACTCAAAATGACCCCTTCATACACTTAAACTGATGGTGGGAAATTGAGCATGGATCATATACATCAGGAAAATAAATGCTGCCTATTTTTATTATTAAGATCTCTTGTCAGTGATACTGGCAGTGGCCTTGCCCTTATGCATTAAATGCAGCCTTTATTAGCACTCACATTCTCCACTTTTGCACAGTGGGCGATTTGGAGGCGAGTGGAGCCATGAGTGAGTGTATTGATGGCACCCTCACTGTTCACTGGTCCTCATTTGAGGACTGGGTTACAGCTGCTGGGTTTATTTTATCCATGGCTTAATGCTTTTATCAGTTGCTCTCAGATTGTTAAGACGGGTTAATTAGCTCATGTTAAAGAGCAGCCTGGCTCCTGGGATGTGCTAACAAATCTGAGAATTTCTGCTACACAAACACAAAGGCCATGAGGATGATTAGAGGGCTAGAGCACCTCTCTGATGAGGAAAGGCTGGAAAAATTTGCATTGTTCAGCCTGGAGAAGGTTCTAGGGTGACATTGTTCAGGCCTTTCTGTACCTGAAGGGGTCCTACAAGAAAGCTGGAGAGGGACTTTTTACAAGGCAATAGAGTTCTAGTGATAGAACAAGGGGCATGGCTTCAAAATGACAGAAGGTAGATTCAGATTAGATATAAGGATGAAATCGTTTCCTGTGAGGGTGCTGAGGCACTGACAGGTTGCCTGGCAGAACTGTGGATGCCCCATCCCTGGATGTGTTCAAGGCCAGTCTGGATGGTCTTTAAAGTCCCTTTCAACTGAAACTGATCTGTAATTCAAATTTCTGCAGCACAAAGAAGGCTGCCTTTGTTCCAGGGGTAGCACACTATCTTAAACCTTCTCCACAATGCTGGTGCTGTTGGCTCCGGCCTCGGGACACGCAGAATCGCAGAACTGCGAGGTTTGGGAGGGACCTCTGGCGATCACCCAGCCCAAACCCCTGCCAAGGCAGGGTCACCTGGAGCAGATGACACAGAACTCGTCCAGGTGCGTTCTGAAGGTCTCCAGCAGAAGCCGCTCAGGGGCTGAGCACCCGGATCCCCAGCCCCACCCGAGCTCAAGGGCGGAGCTCCGCCGAGCAGCCCAGAGACAGAACCTCGGGACCCCCACTGCCCG
>NW_005054309.1:2953114-2972265 GCF_000277835.1 Geospiza fortis | reverse complement strand
AGAGGCTGGGCCGGGGGGGGCAGCCCCGGGCAGCAGGAGCCCCCTGCCCGCGGCGAGGACACCTTACAGAGGGCAGGTGAAGTAGCTCTGCGCCAGGAGGATCTGATCCCTTTCCCTCCGGCCTGCGCTTAAGCACCTCTGCTTGGAAAGGAAATACCTGGTGGTCAGGTCCAGGAGCTGCTAAACACCTTGTTCCTTGTCATACCGTGAGGTACTGGCACATGTGTTGGTCGTGCAGTGTCTTTTATTGCTGACGTATTCTGCGTGTAAATGCCTTTCTGTGCAGCTCGTTTAAAAACTTTTCATGTTGTGGCTTTCAGAAAGCATTCTGATTTTATGCCTGTGGTGCCTGGATGTGAATTTAAAGCTGATGAAATGAGATAGATCTGAGCTCGGAAGAGAGGCAAGAGCCTTTGTGCGCCTTCCAACCCGGGATTTCAGCAAAGTAGAGAAAGACTTGACCTAAAGGCCCATGTTCAAACTAAGGGTGTGATAAATAGTGTAGCTTTATTTTACATGTGGAATATTTTACTGAAGTAAATTCTTATAAGCTTAGAAGGCAATTGCAAGCTTGTTATCCTGACCTTTACATATCTGAATATTGTGAGTTGGTTTATATTTCCTTTTTACAATAAAAAGGACAGAAGTGAAGGAAATATCCTCTTGATCAAAACCTTTTATTTCTAGACAGGGTGGTGGGGCTTCTTGTTCTGTGAGATGTTCATAATCTCTATGCCAGCTGTAGCAGGATCTGATTTTCTAGGTTGGATTTAGACAGATAGCTTTTATCAAACTATAAGCAGATGTTTTTCTTAACTTTTTATAGAATCATTGGAGTCTCCCCCAGCTGTTAGTACTGCATCTGGTTCCTTTGCTTCTGTGCTGGCACTATTGACAGTTCTTTGTATTTATGAAGATGTAGAATTCTAGCTGTCAAAACATAAATTAAAAACCTTTTGTGCTGGCAATTAGAAGAATAAGCTTCTAACAAGACCAGACTAAGCTGCTGGTAGAAGTGAGGAGTGCCTTGAAAGTTAAGCCTAGGGAGCAAACTTTCAAGTGCTTTTTGCATGTGTTTGTACATAGTCTTTACTGGATAGCAGAATTTACATAAAGGCCTTTGTCCAACTCTGAATGAAATAATACTTTTTGTTGTTTGCTGTCTTAAAGAGAAAATGCTTTTTGCTCTTTGAGAGGAAGGATGTCAGACAACAGACTAGGATCTCAAGCAGCCATAGCATGGACAAGAAGCTTTATTAGAAGCACTCTGCAGTCTGTGCTGAGGTGTCTCAAGTCTAGTCTTCCTTTTTTGTCCTTGCAAAAAAAAATTTACTTCTGGCAGGACAGTTTAAGGCAAAATCTGGACCACACTTCTCCAAAAACATGGTTGAGTACTTTGATAGCTGCCACAGGGGCTGTGTGGTGCAAAGTCTGACAAACAGGAAAGTCTGGAGAAGTATTTCATAACTGAAACTTTTAGCAAGTTGAAATAGTTGAGAAACATCTCTGTTGCCTTTGGTAAACCAGAAGAGAGGCTGAGCAGACATTCCTCATTTGTGAGGAAGCCTTGAGACACCACACCATCCCCACAGGAAACTGCTCATGCCCAGCTGTGACCACGCTCCCTGCCAGGGAGACATCAGCTCAATTTCCCTTGCCCTGTCCAAGGGCAGGGTTTGTTCCAGGGACAATTGCAGTTTAGAGATACTTTAGCTTCCAGCCACCCTATTGCTGCATGTACTCATTTCATTAATAGAAAGGAAGAGAGAAATGTGTTCTGAAAAACTGTTCAATTTGTACTTTGAGTACTTGAAAACTTTCTCCTCTGCTCCCACAAGGGGAGGAGTTCAGCTTCACCAACTTAAGCACATCTGCAACCTTGGCACTTCAAACTGAACTTGCTTTAGCACAAGAGAGGAGCATGGCATTGAACCCAGGGGCTGTGTGCAAGGGATTCTTTGGGAGGCCAGAAAGGTTGCTAGGGCCAGAAGCATCACTGAGGAAGCAGGCTTCCAAAATAATCTCTAATTTTAACACAACAGCAGACACTCTAGCTGGAAGTCCAGTTCACATTGAGTAATCAGAGTTTCCTCAAACAATTGTGCTTACTTGTGGTTCCTGAAAAGGGGTTAATTACAAGCTTTCCGACTCATTGGGGCATGCTGGATGATTGGGGCATGTGGAAATTAAATTATAGCCTAAATCCACCCTCTAATTTCAATGCAAAGATAGGTTTTCCTTCCTCTATGACACCAGTGCAGAAACATGTTGTGACTAATGTCCCAAAATCCAAGCCAGGAACATTTATTCCCTCTTCTCATGGATTTTGCTATTTTAAAAATATTAAAACCAAGGGAAATATATTTGATGCTTGCAGGAAAATGAGAATATTATATGTTATTACACTTATCCTAAGAATTTTTGTGGCACCAGTTAATATTGAACACTAACAGTCCAATAAATATGGTACAGAAAAATTTTGAAAGCAGACAACAAACAGAGCTTGTCACTTGTTCAGAGACAATATTTGCTAACAGAGCTTATAAGTGTATTTATCAACAAACTGTTCTGAAGGCACTTGTCTGAATAGCAGTTGTTACACTCACCATAATATCTACAGGTAGTTTAGTGCTGTGAAAATGCTCTTGTTTGGCTACAAGCAGCATCAGTCCAGTTGGTAACTGAAGATCCATTTGTGTGAAGTATTGGCCAAGTCTTACTTCTGCAAGTATTTATGCCCATCTGGTCCTGTGATCTCAAATGCATGAAATTCAATTATGCCTTTTTTTTTCCCTCTGGAAGATGGAAGAGTTACTCTGTCAAGCTACAGAAGGGCATTTTACTTGACTCTCACTTACCCCTTCAACACATTCTTCAGATCTTGTTCCGTCATTTTATCTTCAGTATGTACTATTAAATGCATGCATTTAGCATTCTTTATCAAAAGAAAGTAACACCAGTGATGTACTTCCCCAACAGTCAAAGTTCAGGATTGTTTTATTTTGATGGCTCCCCCTTAACAATTTGTGGGTTGCCTCTTTGCCTGTGTTCTGAGATCTACTTGCACAGAATTATTTTTTCAAAATGTGCTAGAATAAGGACTCTGTAGAGAGTTACCCTGTTTAGTGTGGTTTGCCAGCATTTGGAAAGCATCCATGCTGTAGATTAGAAATATCCAGTCATGGTTTGCAGCAGCAGATTCACATCCAGCTCTTGAGGGACCACAGTCCAACTTCTTGAAGCAGTTCTTTCTGTGAGGTTTCAGAACAGCAAGGAGGAGAAACCCCCAATGAGTTGGTTGATTCTCACAGGATGGTTAAAGTGCCACGTCTTGCCTCTCAACACAGGAATAAGGACATTGGCTTTCTATTTCAAATCTTACAAGTCAAACAAGATATCACCTTTTATTTGCTTCTGTACAGAGAAGTCTTATCAAAATGTCTGTAGGGTTAATTGTCCTGTAGCTGTTTATCAGTTTAGGATAAGTTTTTCCATGAACTTCATTTTAAGGCTGTGTAGTAGCCTTTTCTTCAGAAGTCTCCTGAAACAAGGCAATACAGTGAACATAAGCAAGAAGAGACAATGTTAACTGACAGTATTAACTCCAGAACAATTACAGAGTTATGAAACTGAGTTTGTGGTCAGTGTAAATATACACCTGTAGCTCAAGCACTCCAACACTTGCAGGCAAAACTTCTCTTGTCAAAGCCTGGCCTACTTTCCTGCAGTCCTCAAAGTTCCCTGTGCAACATCTTCCCAGCTCCCAGAGCTTTTTCCAGCTTTATTCTCACCATTGTTTTTCTGCCTAGGAAGTCTTTCTCTTTGAAAGATGAGTAGAGCTGTTATAAAATACAGTTACACCAGAATCACTAGGAATATCTATGGGCTTTATATTACTCTGCAGAGGGGGAAACTTCCAACTTCATCCTGGTCTGCTGTACACACAGGAACTGAAGTTAATGACAGTCTTGTCCATCAATTCCTAGAATAGTCACTGGAATTCTGAACTAGTTTGATGCAGCATTCCAAAGTTAAGCAATCTAATTAGAAGCAACATTAAAATAAGTTTCCAGTTTCGTTGTTAGGCTGGTAGGTGTTTGGCAGGTTATTCATTTGAAATGCTTACCTGCTGCTGTGTTTACAAAACTAACAAGGGAGCAGCTTTAATTGGCTTAAAGATTCCCTTTGGTTTTGAGGTTTCCTCTGTGCACTTCCTCAAATCTCACTCTGTATAAATTCCTTGCATTGGAATAGGAAGACAAACCATCAATTTCATGGGTTAAAAGGAGCCACTGGCCAGCCAAAAGATTGAACAGGACTTGCCAGAAGCTGGGACATGTACTCTGTAGAGACCCAAATCAGAACTTGCACATAGCTTGCTCTAATGCAATTTTAAAACACCTTGGAAACCATGAGTTTGTTCTCCCTCATCCATATTTCTGGTTTTTTGAACCCTCTTACTTTCTACAGAACTTAAAATACTTTACAAGCAAGAGTTGTCCACATTCCCAGTTAGTCTGACTGGAACAAATTCTCACCATGGGAGCATTGAGAGATCTTTGTTTCAGAGACCAGAGTTTCACCCAGAAGCTTTAGGTGGGTTGTAGTTGGTAGTTGAATGTCATGATAGTCAAGGTACATTTACCATATCAGAATTATTTCCAGCATTTGCAGAAGTTCTCTACTATGCAATGATCTCTAATTCTGGCATGCTAAACACAGAGTCATCATGTTTCTTATGACTGAGTCATGAGGCACATCTGCAAATAAAGCAAGAGCAATTTTACCAGGTTTGGTTTTACCTGCCTGATTCCTGAGTAAACGTCAAAAACTTCACGTCCTCCCCATGTTAACTTTCATTGAAAAAAGTGTGAATATTTAACTGCTTAACCTGTGATTTGCATTGACTTGATATCTGAGCTACAGTCAGTTGTCTACTTGTCACATTTAATGCAATCCCTTTGTAGTGTTGGAAGTGGGGGTTTGTGCCCTGACAGTGGAAGGGGCATCACAGGATACAAATGAATTGCCAGGTGCCACAGAGAACACGTCTGGCATCAGCTTCAAAGTGGAGGTTGGCATTGGAGTTCAGGTTTTTCTTTTTAATCTGCAATATTGCTTTAGCACTTTGTAGCTACAAATTTATATCTAAGATTTATCCTTTGATCTCTCCAAAGCCTACCCATCCAGCATTTTACTGGAATTATGGTTTCAGTATTTTTAATTGCTTGCTTAATGCCAGCCTAATGAAGTACTTAAAATAATGCAGGTGTCATTAGCAAAATTATTTCCCCTTGTTTCCTTTGTATCATATTAAGATATCAGTTACTCTTTGCATCCTTGGAAGCCATTGGTGCCTTATGCTTCAGCTGTTGTTACAGTATTTGAATTTCCACAGAGCAGAAGATAGTAATTTAATCCATCAAATGAGAACTGGTAGAGCTTCTTCCCCCTCCTCCCCTGCATTTTCACAGCCAACATACAGGATAAAAGCCAAGCTTACACAGATATAGAGTACTAGGGGAGGTATCCAAAAATCCTCAAATTAAACAGCTACTGTTCAGAGGAGGGTTTTTTAATACAGATATCTGATGTGGTTCTTGTGTCTCTGGCAGAAAGAGTTTTCTGTTAGCTAAAGCAGCCTTAGTGTGGAAGCTGATTTGACTTGTTCTTACAAGTTTATCTCTGAATTTAGGCTGATCTTAGAAATAAAGTTGAGTCAAAATTTTACTTGAAATTTGTAAGATAGAGGCTACTATATATCTTACATTTATGTAAGAAAAACCTCTTCTATTTCTCTAAGTTGGGAAGTTAAGGCAACTTCAAATTTGAGCTCAGAGTCTGTTAAAGATAAACCAGTGCTTTGCTTACATCCAGCAGCCAGTGTTTGTGTAGAAGTAAGAGGTATGCTGCATTCCCAGGTACAGGGAACAAGCAGAAAACATCATGATCTGTTAAGGTCCCCACGGCAACATTGAATTTTGTCCTTTTTTCCCTGCATATTAGTATCAGTGAGTTTATAAAATTTAGTTATTTAAAAGGTGATTTTTGCACATCTGTTGCTCTCACATGTTAAGGAGCACATCATATGTTTATTCTAGATGAGCAATAAACTGCAGTAGCAAGCATAGAATATTAAAAGCTTTTCTCAAGTGCTGCCTTTTTGTCCTGAGACTACATCAGGAGCCCTCACAGAAGCAGGTTTGTCACCTGTGTAGCATCACTGCCCGAGCAGTTTGAGGGAGTATCCCCATGCACTCCTTGGGCATTGCTGTGAGGTTTCCCAAGCCCTTTGGCCTCATGCCCAAGCAAACACTGTAGGACTATTGGGAGGCTCTGTCCAGAGGACACCTGACAGCAACCAGGGTTCTCTTAGGAACCAGATCTCAACTGCACATTGCTAAATTCTAGTTGACAGCCAGGATTTTCAGCTGTGATTATGAGCTCGAGATTCCATTGTTGTATTTCTCCTGAACAGAGTTCTCATTGTGACAGAAATGTTATGTATAGAGGAGACTTAAGGGAAACAGTATCAGATTAGTTCGGTCATGAGTGAGTCTTTGAGTTGATTATGTTCATGACTAGAATTTCAGGCAACATTGTTTTGGAAGAATGGCAGGCTTAGGTAAAAGGAGGAAGGAAAATACATTGGTTTTTTATTTTCAGTCAGCATTTGGGATAGCAGTGCACAAAAGAATATTACTAAATTTATCCCGTATTGAAAGAATTGTAACTAATTAGGAGCAGTAGTCTTCCATTAGAGATTGAGAGCGCAGGGCCTCATACTTACTAGTTCTACAGAGGACTATTTATATGGGTTGGTCTGTATGCTACACTGTACATAACCTTCAGCTACTCTGTAGCAAGTCAGAAGCTTATTTGGTCCTTGGGACAGCTAATTATATCCATCTTTTCTTATTTATCAGGAAAGCAGGGAAGATCATACACTTTACTCACCAGTGAAAGCAGATTGCCTGCATGCCTCTTTCCTCCTCTTCACATGACCTAATTTAAGCCTTTTGAGAAGGAAGGCTACACATTCTTGGAATCAAGAGTTCATCTGATGTTTTAAGTGTCAGAAACTTCTGATCAGGGACAGCCTGCTGAGGAAGCAGAGGGTTAATGTCAAGTCACTTTGGTTTGGAAGGTCAAAGGAAATTGTATTTCAGGAGGCAGTGGAAAAGCTGGCTATTTGCATGACTTTAAATAAAAAACTGATGTATGGGAAAATTCTTACAGAAACCCTCACTAAGGGGGACCCAGTTTTGATTCAAGTGTTGGTATGAGCTGTTGCTTACTCTGCTTAAGGGAGTTCTGCAATACCCTCAACTGCTCTTGAAGGAAGTTTTGCAGAGAGAGAAGGTAAAGGAACAACCATTGTCCCCATTAATGTACTGCCATGCGGTGAAATACCAACCCATCTGGAAACTGGACACCAAGAAATGCCTACCAGCCTTTAACACAGGTGGATCTTCTGAAGGTACTTTAGACATTTCACTTCCAGTTTAACTCTTTAGAGTAGATTTTAGTGCACTAGAATACTGGCATGTTGGTTAGAGTCCAACTTGAGATTTCACTGTTTCTCTAGGAAAGTTACTTCCTTTCCTAGAAGCTGAAATAAAAAGGAGAAAAGTCCTTCTGTTTGTTACTTTGCTTGAACCTTAGTTCAAGCCTTAAAGTGAAATTTAAAAACAGCTCAGTCCAGGGAGTGGCATCCTGCTTCTGAGCAAAGAGACATCCAAAAATACCTGCTCTGGCATTCTTCCTGCTCCATGCTTCTGTCACAGCAGCTGTACAGAGCATGGGTTGCCATCCCCAGCTGCTTGTTGCCTCATTTTCAGAGTCTCTAGCCAGGCTGCTCAGATGAGCCCTGCAGCCTCCTGCATGCCGGCTTAAACAACTTCAGCCACAGGCTGAGGAGCAGGACCTGTGCTGGTTGGCAGTTCTACCAACCGCTCAGCTGTTCAACTCGAGAGAGAAATTGAGAAGCAGCTGGGGAGGGCTGTAAGCAGAGTCCTCTCCAGGCACTGCTGCTGCTGGATGTTATCCCTACAGCCTCAGATCAGATAACTCAGTGCAGCCTCATGCTGTGTTCTCCAGCACTCAGCATCACTTTATCTGAGGAGGCTTCTCACACAGCATGTTTAGTTATCCAGCACCAATTCTAAAAACCTACCTTTACCATTATTAGTTGAGCATTTTAGCTTAAATATGGTAAGTCTATGGTCACATAATTTCATTTAAGAGAAATGCATTTGAGGTGGCCTTGGTAAGGTAGTCCTTTTCTCTTTGCCCTTGACCAGTACAAGAAATCCTTAGCATTACTGTGCTGTGTGAGCAGTTACTGCCTGGTCACCAGGCAAAGTCACAAACAGGATCTGGAACCATGCAGCAAGTGCCATTAGTGGCTCTATTCTGTGCAGCTCTCAGTGAACCAGACAGAGGAAAACATTGGCTAAAAACCATGCAGCCTTGGAGAGCAAATGCATGTTGTTTTTAAATACTCTTTCCAGGAAGAGACAGAGAAGCTGGTACATTTCTCAATCCCATTTGGGCTGTCCATTTATGGAACCCTCATTAATCCACAAGGCATTGTTACAGTTGTATTGTTGCCATTAAAACACAGTACTTAAACAGCTCCAGAAAGGAATTATTCTTTGTGCTTCCCCCCATAATTCCTTCAAAGGGAACTGCATTATTCTACTGCCACACTGACCTGAAGGGTTAGCTTCAGAGGAAGGAAGAAACACTGGTTCCCTGGTTTTCCAAGCATCTTCAATTCTACCACCAGAATAAGTTCCTTTCCTCTCACCACTGGCAATCCCTCCACGACCACCTTCTCCCCATCTACGCAGATTAGAGGGGAGGCATTAACCAAGCAGCTGTAGCACAAACCTCTGCTGCTGATCCCCCAGCCATGCTGCCCTCTTTAAGGTTCTCTTTCTCATATAACTACAGCCCTGCCAGTGACCAGCTGAAAATGTTTCACAGTTCCTGATGGTCTCTTGCATTTGTTTGCACTGGCAAAACAGTACCTTGTTTTCCTGCTTAGTAACATTGTCTACAGCATCCCTAGTGCTGCCAGTTCTGAAATAGTAAATGCAGTGAATGAGGCAGTAGAATGTTTGGAAAGGTGCAAATTCAAATTAAAAAGGGCTATATTTTAATGTAGGCACATCTGTAAAGGGTGCAGATAATGGCAGTTTTCCAGCTTTTTGTGTCTAACTTCTCCACATTAGCATTCACCTTAACATGAATGTTTATGAAGTCCACACTTTGAAACACCAAAATAATATTTTATAAACATGACATTTTTATTCTCTGTAAGTCTAGCTTTCCAGTAAGTAAATTTTTATTTTCTTATTATTAATACCTATATTGAAAGAATCAGCTTGTGAGGTACAGCTGATTGTATTTATACATTCTGTCCTTTTTCACTGCAGAAATAAGATAATCCATTGCTTTAGCTGAAAAATATATTAATATATTTTTATTGAAATTGCAAAAAATCTGATTTAATGTATTCTGAAAATTTAACATACAGCAACAAGCATGTTAAAATAATAAAATTTAAACCTTAGTATAAACATAACTCTAGATTTTATTGACAGTGAAAGCTATAAGAGCTGCTTGGAAGCAGAGTAGAGTACTAGAGGTCACTGCCGATTTTGTCGTTTCAGTGGAAGTTTCATTACTCTGTCTCCATAATAATGTTGTTTGCTTGGGGTTTTTTTTCTGAATTCCAATGCATGCTAAAGCAGAGAGATGCTGGTTTGGGCACAGACCCTCCATCTTCCAGATCATGGTGATCCTGGTGACGTGCTCAGAGGTTCACATCAGTGTAGGTCATGTTACTGGAGCTGTAGAGGTTGATCAAAGTACAGCATTCAGAATAAAATAATTTTGGAGGGGAGGTATTTTACCTCCTCTCAACTGATTTGGAACTGAGTTGTTTCCTTGTACTTTCCCTGTTTTGCTGTAGTGCTTTTCCAAACAACTCTCTCTCTTTTCAGACTGCCATACTGTTGAACACTGTGTAAAATGTTGGGATGGTTAAATTGTCAGATCACTAGTCCACACTGCCAATTGAAGCACTTCTCATATTCTGGAGATTCCTAAAAAGACACAGTGGTTCTGTTATGGAGTCCTTGTTTTTCGGCTTCAATCTGCATAAATCCCCATTTATTCCTCTTCTTTGCAACCACTCTGAGCAGTCTCTGGTCCATTTACAAGATTAGTTCCCTCCTGCAACTGCCAATCATTCCCTCCTGACTGTATTTTCATTTTGCTTTCATTCTCCACTTGGTCTGTACGCTCTAAGTTTTCCTCCCGTCCTCAGAAGAGACAAGATAATGAACTTGTTTTCCTTGAATAATCCTAGTCCTGTCAGTTATAAGTGGAAAACCAAAAACTATTTGATCTGTATTTGCAGCATGTGATCCTGCCAGCATAGTAGTCCAGAGATAAAACCACTTTAGTGTCTCAGATCCATGATTTTTCTTTCTCTTACACATTAAATAATTATGTTTGATTCTCACTTTGGTCTTGTCCTCAGTCTAGAGGGCCACTGACATCCACCTAGGTATTCACATCCTTACTGACTCCCTCAGCTTGGCATTGAGGTGTTCATAATCATTTGCTGCCCATTTGTGCCTGGAAAAACAGGGTAACTGGCAGTGAGGGTGCTCTTCTTGTTTAGTCAACTCTTCTGGCTGTGAGGGTTGTACAGTTTGCAAGGCCAAAGCATGCCCACTTCTCATGCAGACACAGTCCAAGTTAAAAAAAACAGCAATCAAAACTGAAGTATTTGTAGCTCCAGTGACATTCAGGCCAATACTATCCACAGGGACTGTATATCCAAGGAACCATTTAAGCTAATGCCAGGAAAAGTGTGGCTTGTTCCTCTGCTGTGCTGTGTCAGCAAATAGGAGATTGACATTTGTCATTGTGGACTTTATGAAAGTGCTTGTTGTGGCTGTTTTCTCTGACTGATTTGAATTTTTATTTTGTTTATTAGATGGAGAGTGTGAGTGCCAGGGCTAAATGCTGTTTTATATAAAATCTCAATAAGATTAAATCCCCTTGCCATTCTGTAATTAATTTCAAGGATATTGTGTTGTTTTCCCAGAGAACTTGTGGTGATCTCTAGATGCATTCCTGGTTACAGAACAGCTCTGGATTGAAACAGTGAGGGATGTGCTCTGTGTGACATACTGTGGGGCAGTTAAAGATTGCAGAGGTTCAAAAAAAGCATGAAGTGCTTTGAGTAAACCACCTTTAGGAGAACTGAGTGACTTCTGCTCTACCAACTCCAGCACCACATTCCTGCCAGCACAGGTTCACTGGGCACAGCTGGGAGACTGAACAAAACAGCAGTTCTGTGCTCAGCCAGTATTACTTCAGCTGCAATAGTTAGTTTTCACTCATGTCATAAAGAGAAACCCTTACAGACTAATTACCAGATGTACTGCAGCAGCAGCACTTGTCCCCTGAAGGCTGCAATTGGCATTTGCTTTCAAAGCTGTGTAAAGAGGATCCTTTTGGGATACCATTCATTTTTGTCTTTTTCCAGCATTACTTGTGAGAAAGGGCAAATGAGCCCACCTGGAAAAGGAAATTCAGTTGTCTGGCCTATTTTTCTGAGTAGCACACAGAGCTGTAATCTCACCTTGAGGGAATACACACCATCTTTATGCCAACTGGCTTGGGCAATATGGAATTTGTTGGTGCCAGGAGTTCTTGAACAGATGTAGCTCCACAGTGTAAATGTACTGCACTGCATAAAGCACTGTCTGTACTTTTCTTCCCAGTGTCACAGAAGAGGTGCCAATGTTGTTGGAAAAAGCTCTAGTCTAGGTAAAACCACATTGTTCACATGCTTAAACTTTATCCCAGTTTAACCATTTCTGCTTCATTTCCCCACTGTACATACCTTTATCCCAGTTCCAAGTCACTTCAAAGCTTTGGAATTGGATTCTCTTGGTGGAGAATAAAAACATTCAGGCAAAGGTTAAATAAGGGATAGTTAGCTCAACTCTAAATTCACTTTGTCCGTTAATCTGGATTGACTCGACTGGAGTGACAAATTTCCAGTTAATTCAACTGCCAGAGAAAGGTACTGTTTAAAAATTAACATTGTGTTCAAAAGGTGTTCAGTAAGGGGAATTCAGACAGAATCAGTGTGTGAATGCAAGAGAAATGCAGTGCTTGACCTTTTGTTCCTGCTTTCTCTTGAGAGTGCCAGCAAGAATCTCTTTAAGTGCTCCCTTTACAGTTGATTTTGGTGGTGTGAACACCTGCCTTTTAACAATTAGAATAAAACTCACAGGCTCATTTCCTGGAAGGCAGGAGCTATCAGACCTAATGACTGCAGGCTTTATTGATCTGATGGGGAGGATTTCGAGCGCTGACACATAGCCTGAAGTTTCCATGGCCCAATAAAAATCCCTGGGTCCCTGAAGTCCTTTGCACAAATGAATTCTTCCTCTTTTACAGACTTCTCTGAAATTGAGACCTGTCTGAAGACTGAGCTACAGATTTTCCCCAAAATGTTTTTACAAAGTCTTTTTCAATAGTGATTTTTTTTTTGCTTTGTTCTGTATAGGTGGAAATCTTACTTGACAGCAACACTGAAATCTCCCCTGGCCCAGTTTCTGTTCTCAGCTGCACAACTTAAAGCACGCTTTCAAACACAGTTTTATTTCTGCTCTTTCCTGATTCCCTGGAAGACCAAACAAAAGCAACTTTATATCAGAAATGTAAAAAGTCAAGGGCAGAACTCTCTCTGTAGGGACAACCCTCTGTCCTTCCTGTGAAAGACACCATTGAACACCTCTTGATATGAAGATGCCTCCTTTCATGTACCAAGCATTCACCAGTTGTATAAGATTGCTGGAGAACAGCAGAGTGTCATTTGAATCCCTTAAAATGATGGCTCTTGAGGACTTTTGTGGTAGATGCAGTTGCTTATATATCCAGAGTTAAGGATATCTGCCCTCCTGTGCATGGAGGGGTGTTTTAAGGACAGCTCAGAACGGGATCTCTCCCCAGTAATAGTGTAATGTGCTTGTAGCCTCTTCCAGCCTTTGAGCAGTTAACCAGAAGTAAAAAGTCTTTCAAATGTACAAAATCCTTGATTCTGCCCTGGGCAATCTTTTGCTGAGGAAGATTTTTAAAAATCACAATTCCTCCTGGTTGTTAAATTTGATGTTCAAGGACTTGTGTCAGGGTCCTTGCCAATACAGGTCTAACTGTGGAATTGTCATGTCTTATACACCAAATCTGGGGCATTGTTTGTTTGGGTTTTGTATCATGAAGACTGAGAAAAATAGTTCCATTAAAAGATGAAATATATAATATATTCTTTGTGGAATATTTTTTGCCAACAGAAATTACAATAAAATTCTTGAGTAAACAGTATCCACTTGAGAGGTAACCAGGCTAGCAGGGCTGTTGACTGCTAACACACTAATCACCTACTTAATGTTAATATATAGCAGTACAGGAATGATTAATAGGAGGCTTTACAAGCATAGGTGTCTGGGTAGTGCATGCATCCTGTGTGTGTGCACAACGTGCTGCTGACCTCTGACATGGGCAGCAGTCCAGAGGAGCAGCAGGAAGAGCCTGATGTTGTTGAACTGCTGGACGTGCAGTGGTGCTGCTGTACTGTGCCTTTTTTATCTTTGGAAATGAAACAAATAAAGGCTCTTTACAGAGAGGAAGCCTGGTTGAGTTGCTTGGAATTCAAGCACAAAGAATCCAGAAGAATTTTTGCACTATTGAGAATGGCAGGCTGGTAAAATAGTGGGTTTTGAAATAGAACTCTCTTGGATTAATAAGGGAAGCCTTTATGCAAAGTATTACTGTAATTGCAGCTCATGTTCTGATTGCCTTATCAGGGGAGATGCATCCTCAATGGCATCTTTGTTTGTCTTACAATGAAAAGAGATAGAAAATAAGCAATTAAAGCAGACTTATTGAAATACCATAAATCTGAGCATTGAGCTATGCACTTCTAGCTAAGATTTTTGGTTAGTTTTTGTATTAAAAAAAAAATATTGCTGCAGTCTGTACTTGCTTTGTAGTATGTCCAGACTACTGACAAAGGAAAATTTTTCTCTTTTTGTTTCAACTATGATCTTTTCTCTCTTCTTGCTTCTCATCCTGAAGCAGTCTTTTATAAATGTGCACATAGAAATTAGAGGTTAATTAACTCTGTTGTATATTTGGGATCCTTGTTATTGCAACGAACCTTGTAAATAAATACTACAGAATCTGACAATGGTAATTTAAAAAATAGATGGGCTTTGCTCTGATTGTGTATCAGCTGATATTTTAGTAGTGAATAGTATATTTTTATTGAGCTTTATGAAAATGAAAAACAAACCCCTTGCTCCCTATTTTGTGGTCTAGTGCCACCTAGACATGGGCAAGTCCAACATTAAATTTGTTTCTCCCAGGAACAGAAGATTCCCAGGGAAAAATCATCAGACATCTTTTATGTAGTGATAAGCACATATATTTTCAAAAGAAAATGGCCTGGATTTATCCTGTAATACCTCATAACAGCAGTCTAATATTAGTAGAAGATTAACATTTTTCAGTCATTTAAATGTGAAATCTTTATGGCATAGATTTTGAGTTAAATCTCAAAGACTCTTGCTTTCTAGTTGTGTGTGTGTGTCTGTGTGTTGCTTAATCTCTCTGGCCAGTACAGGGGATGTTGTGATCTCCTCGTTAAAGACGTCACACTGAGAAGATTGGAGTAGAGGAATAAATAGAACAAGTGCTAGAAAGCCAAGCAGCTCATCCTGGTTGAACTAAAATGCACCCCACACAAACCCCCTTCCCCATAGATTTGTTTCTCCTAAGTAAAACCCAGGTCCTATTTTGTAGAGTATGAAACCAGCTCATTTGAGGCTCTGCTTAGTATGTTTGCATGGGTTTCTGAAATGTTGTTTTACCTAATTGTGCAACTCAGTAGCCTTGTTTTTTACAGGTTACTCCTCTGGTGGAGAAAACAGACAAGGGCAATAGCTCCCAGAGGGCAAAGAGGCTCAGAGTTTGGCTGGTGAGGTTCAGTATGGAGCTTGAGCACCTAAAGTTCTGCTGTATCTGGACTGGCTGTGTGCAGCCCCATTGGCCTGTATTCCTGACCTGTGCACCAAAATTAATCTGGGCAGGGGCTGCCACATCTGTCCAGGCTGACTCTGTCTCCAGGTGCCAGGGGTACAGTCACAGTGTGTGTCCATGAGACAGGTCTGCTGCTTCTCCTTGGAGCTGGCCTGTGTGGAGCAATAGGGCTCTCAGATGTTCAGACACCCTTCAAAAGTGATGGGTAGATAGCTAAGATTTGAAGGATGGCCCACTGAAATGTTTTAATTGTTTGTGATAATAAATTGCATAAAAAGAATTGTGCATTGCACAAGAATAAGTGGAAAATGAATCCTTGCCCATGCTCAGCAGGATCTGGTGAGGCTGGAACTACTGAGAAATTTTTCAAGCAAAGTTAAGTTAGGAAAAGCTTGCTGCTGGAAATTACTGCTTTTTTCCAGAAGTTTTTTTATTCCAGCACTGTGCATATTCTTTGTCCTCCTCTGATGCCAATAGATTCTGAAAGAATATAACAAAAAAAGGAAACAAGGCAGGATGCAACAGCATGGACATTTCCACACAGTCACTTCTTGCAATCCAGCTCTGGGAAACTTTAGTGGATACGGAAACAACGAATCCCAAAGTATATTTCCCTTACAGTGCAGTGCAAGGGAATATCTCAGTGTCACAGGGCCATCTGTGGATCCTTGTAGAGCTGGTTGGCATTTGTTCTGAAAGCACAATTGCCTAGCACGGAGTTTATTTTTAGTTTTTTAACCAAACAGCCTCAAGAGTTGGGAATTTCTTTAAAATTTAATTACTCAGCCTCTGTCATCCTGTGTTCAAGGAGTCTGACTTGAGGCTGATGATGGAGTAATGCTAGTACCAGGCTGTTTGGACTTAACCAAAATGTTTGTTCATCTCTAGGAGTCCTTTAGACTCATAGTCCTCTCTGAATGTCATTCTGTGCAAAATTGATGGTCTCTTTGTACAAAATGGAGCCTGCCTGTCCCTGCCAGCAGTGAACAGCCATAGCATTTGTCCCAAGACTTTGTCCTTTCAGATTTACTGCTGGCTGCCTTTTGCAAAATTGTGCTGCAGTTCCTGGAGCTGGCAGTTGTGAGGACAATTTGAATACATGGAAAAGTGCTGTGTTTCCACTCATTCACTGGGCTCTCTTTTACACCTAATGAACTGTGGAAGGAAACCTTGTCTGTTGAAGCATGTTAGAAACTTTGTATCAGGGGCATCACTAATTTTTAGAGTAGTGATTTTTAAGCTTAGGTGGCTACTTGCCTTAAATCAGCAAAAAGAACTTGTGGTGTTGAGCGTGACGTATACACTGAATTCATTGGAGCACTTTGAGCTCAAAATATACTGGAGTGTCCAGACTTAGAACAGAAAAAGAAAAGAAAATATTCATAGGAGCTCGAGTTGAATTAATATGAACTAAGGCAGGAACAAATGCTATATTTGCCCCCATGACTTTCCTGTTTTGTATTTCTGGTGTTTATTTGTCTTAAAAAATAATATTATTGATACATTTCAGAGGCTTACACATTTTTCTAATTTAGAACCATTTTGCTTCTGTTGTCAGAGACAATACAGCCATTTTGCTGTCCTGCTTTAATATGGCATTTTAGACACTTAAAAGTCCTTCTAATTCTGCAAGCAGTCCTCTTTATTTCCTTCCTTCTCCCCACTTCCATTAGTAATCCTTGGCAGTGATTCAGAACCACCCTGCATTTGAGATAGGATGACTGAGAAACCAACAAAAGCAAGAGAAACAGAGTGAAGGAAAGCACTGGCACCCACCCCACAGCATGATGGCAGCAATCTGTGCTCCTGCAGCCACTCCAAGGTACAAGAAGAGTTTCCATCAGCCAGGGAGCACAGTTGCTGGCTGCCTAAAGAGAGAGGCAGTATTGTCTGTTGAAATACAAGTCTTGAAGCCAAACACCTCCTGAGATGTCTTTCCTGCTCTCTTACTGATTCATTGTGTGGCTGTGGGCAAGTCTCCATGCTTATTTCCCAGTCTCTCAGCAGGCAGTTATTAAAAAGCTACTTTGAGAACATGAGTTGAAGTTTTTGAAGCACAGTGTAGTACTAGGTAAGGTTTAAGTTATTGATCAGTGAGCTGTACTGTATTGCCTGTTCAGTGGGGTGTCCTGTCTCTCCAGTTAATTGCTGAGGTTTGCTTCTTGTTTAGGGTGGCACTTGCTAGATGACAATGATAATGACAATGACAATGTGAAGCTATGCGCACTGGTAGCACAGTTCACGCCAAAGCCAAATCTCTCACCAATTTCCAATCTGCATATCTGTTCTTAGGAGTACATGATATATTGGTGTCTCCAGTAAATTACATATTCTTTTCAAATACATGAAACTGATAAATCTGGACCACGAGAAGCAATCTTTGGAGCTCAATAGGCTGGTGTGCTAGAGAGCTCTGTATGAAGAGATGTGAAATGAAGGAGAGAAAAGAGAAATTAAAGACTAATGTGAAAAAAAAGCACATAGTCCCTACATAAGCACGGGCAGTTGGAAGTCATGGAGGCTTTTTGTGTTGTCAGTTGATTGTTTTACCAGGGGACACTTTCAGCCCAGGATACTGCTTGGAGTTGGATGAACAGAGCAGTGGGGGGACCTGCTGATGCTCAGCTTTGCCATTCTCAATAAACATCACTTTGCTCAATAGAAAAATGATTGCAGAGGCCTTCAAGGAACAAAGGCATCGACTGGCCACAAGCAGTGCTGATAAAACTGCCTCTTTAGAGCCTTTTAGGTTTGCCTTTTCTCCACTTTTCACACAAGGCTACAGGTCATTCAAGTGAAACTGTATGAAAATGCCAGCTAAGCAGCCATGTTTATCCCTTTTAAAAATTTGGTCAAAGAAGTCATTGTTCCTCTGCTCAGGTCTGTGCCCTTTCAATATGAAGAAGTGTGAAGATCCTTTTAGACATAAAAAATCCAATCCTCCAGTGCTGCAAAAATGACATGAAATCAATCCAAGGTTTCTTTTATAAGCAAGCCAATATAAAGCATATTTTAAAACAGCTGAATAATTGTATAAAATAAAGAGGCATATTGAGGTTTAAAATGCCTCATTCCATTAAAGCTGATTTTATTGCATGACTGTCGTGACATCAGCTCTGTAAAGAACAATAACAATTTACAGGGAGATAAATTCCTGTGAGGGTGTCTAGCTGCAACCTTATCTATGAAAATGAAGTTATGCAGCAGAACCCCTTGATAGATTGTTTCCATGAAACTCCCTCGTTCACTTACTGCTGTGAACCTTGAAATGTTACCATAATAGTTTAGCTGGGAAGAAATTTTTGTTTTGAAGTAGTTAAGACAAAATAAAGTTATTTCAATTGCTGAATCACTTTCAGTGTTCACTTGCAGAGAGGAAAATTGTTTGATGTGCTAAAATTAAAAAGTGGACAAACTGATTCCAATTGTTTTGGGGTTTAAAGAATTTAACTTAATTTTAAGCATTCTGGATGTGGCTCCTCAGTCTATCCTGTAACCTGTCTTACCTTTTGATATAGGCCAGGCATCTTCTCTAAGTTCCAGTGTTTTAATTGTATTTTTAGCTTCTTTTGTATGCATGGTGTTTCTGTTAGCTTTCTCTGTACTTACATTTGGTTTTGTTCTAAGCTACAAGGAACCCACTTTAAAATTATGTTCTGATAAAGCCCTATGGATTTTAAAGGTCACATTCTTTTCTTGGATGAATACATCATTCCCATTGACTCACCTGCTGTTTCTACAAACTCAGAGTATTACTGATGACATTAATTATGTTAATATTCAAAGGGTTCTTAGCACAAGCTCAGGCCTTTCTAACATGCTAATTTGTGAGATGCATTTAAAATGCAGGGAAGATGGGAGGAGTTGGGTGTTACTGCACTGGAAAAGAGAAAATAATTTTCTTTGTGCAATTCCTGGTCCTGCAAGGAATGATGAGTTTTTCCAAGTTATTGATTGTTTTACTGCCTAGACTGTAAAGCAGTCTCCAAATGTGATCACATGTTGTTTTTCCTGCT
>NW_005054309.1:2936325-2953051 GCF_000277835.1 Geospiza fortis | reverse complement strand
CTGCTGAGGCATTGGTAAAGGAACTCTGTCAAGGCTATTGAGATAAGCCAAAGAAAAGCCTAAAAAACACAGGCAGCAGAAAACAGCAGAAAGCCACTACATTGCTTCAGCTTGCTTTTATTCTGGCACTGTTTTCTTGTTCTAGGAACCATTTTAACATCTGTCTCTAGAGGAAACAAAGCACAGTTTTAATAGTAGCAAACGGATCTGGCGCAGAAGGCAGCTTGCTTGCTCTGACAGGGGAGTCTGCCCCCCAAGACAGTGATGTGTGTGTAGATTTAATTTGAAGCTTTTTCTCACTTTGAACAACATTGTATTCATTGTACCATAAGTACATTTTGGGTTTTACTTTAATTTTTTTGTTAGGGATTTAAAATCTTAGGGTATGGTGTTTGGTTTGAGATTAGAAGTGGTTTGGTCTCCCTGGGTTGAGCTCAGTTCCCAGAGAAGTGCCTGGCATGCTCTCCAGGATCCCTGTCTTGCAGGGTTTGCTGGTGTGCCAGGGTAACAGGGCAGTCTCTTCACCTGCTGCAGGCAGGAGCTGCTCAGGAGTGTCAGACGCTGCTTTTGTCTGAAGAATTCAAAGGTTACTTGCAAATGCCTAAATCAGTTTCTATTACTCAGCAGTGACAAAAATTGCTGGACTTTCTAAGAGTTAAACTTCTTCAGACGAGACTCATCTGAACTTCATCTGACTCATCCTGAAGCAATAGTGTCTACATCCCTGATCAGCTGCTTGCAAACCACTATAATTTATTCCCTTTTCCCTTTTTCCCTCCTGATGACCCATAGCTTCATCTTCAGTAGGTCTGTAACTCTTTCCTTTAAAATGTACATCCATTTGTTTCTTGCTCCTTTGGTTTGAGGGAGAAAGGAAGAGTCAGTGAAATGGAAGTCTGGCTTGGTTGGCAATACTTGTGTGTATTACTAAAGAAACAAAACATTCTCTCACCCTGCCTGCCCATGCTGGACACTTCTCCTTCCAGAGTCTGGCAGCTCTCCATCTTCATTGTTTTATTACAGGTACCTGCTTTTGTTAAGACTACTAAAAGTGTCACAAATTCTGATTTAAATATTTAAGATTTGGAGAGATTTCACTGAATATTTTCAGACAGTTAATTGCCAACAGTGAAAATGAAACATTAATTTAAACTATGCCTCACTTTGCTACCTGTTATCACTAGGGTGCTGTGGTGTAGAGATGGATGTTAGTTGTTCATTTTGATGAAAATACTGAATAATATTTGTGTCTTTCAACCTAAATTGTTTGAAAACACAGACTTTTTTCACTGGATAAAATTTTTATTAGCAAATGCTGGAAGTAGTTACTTCATTTGCAGTGTTTGTAGAAGTTCTGTACTTGTCTATTGGCATCCCATTGCAGCTGATCTGGCTGTGAACAGACCTAGGCTGCATTTTTGTTGCAGAGTTCTCCAGTGTGACTCAACATGAGCCCTGCTAAGTTGAAATGTATTCAGAGATTCAAGCAGGAAATACTTGGGGTGAACATAGCTCAGCTTCAAAATGGTCGCCCAAGGTGCAGGGAGGATGTGACACACAGCAGGGAGCACTGGAGCTCCACTGCCCAGTGGGAATGGTCAGAGCTCTGTCTGCTTTACACAATGGAAGGGAGCAATATTAATTTCTGCCCTTTTAGCATAGTCTATTGCAGCTAAGGTAAGGTTGGCATGGTGTGCAGTAACTTGTGTAACTGTCTTTCCAAATATGGGCCAAGAGCAGCTTAATCCAGAACTGGCTGATGGATGTTAGATGGAAATTCATTGTGTGATACCAGATCTGTGCAGAGACGCACAAAGATGTAAGGCAGAAAGCATAAAGGGAAGTACAAAGTATACAAGTATATGATATTGTGTTGATCTTTTTGCTGTGATGCTGTAGCTGTTAAATACATCCCTCTGATTACATAATTTGCTGTGAAATTACTTTGTTGGTTGCTGAGGATTTTTGCTGCATTTTGTCATGTGCTTCACATTAATCTGTGGATCTCCCTGGCTTCTGTTGTACAGCAATTTGTTTTGTACAGGAGACTTTAAAAGCAGTCGCTTTTACAGCAAGTGAAGGAGTGCCAGGAGTGCTTTGAAGGGATAATAGGCTTCCTTCCATTTGAGGATTTAATAGAGCACCTTTCCAGCACCTCCCATCATTTTGGGAGCACAGTAACCCATATCTTATGCATCACTCCAGGAAAGTTGGTTTATAATAGATGAGTTTTTTAAAAGTTCTGCCCCTGTAAGAACTGTCACAGCATGTTTTCAGTCTAATCAGGAACTCAACAAAGTGTGCTGCTTTCTGAAAGCAGAAGTTGACAGTACTATACCCCAAGGCTCCAGTAATGTTTGAGGAATAACTCCCAGTTTTTGTGTTTTGGTATTCCTGTACGCAGAATGGATGGATGCTCATTCAGTAGATAGGATTTTGCACTGAATTTCATCCTTAGGCTAAGAGGAACACTGCCAGCTTGTGTTCTTGTGGCTTATTAAACAGCAGACAGCAGCATTTCTCATGAGTGTGAACAGAGTGAATTCAAGGACCTGAATCAGCAGAACATCTGTGCATATGCTTCAGTTGAAGCACACTATTAGGAGTTCTGTGGAAGAGTGATTTGGGAATTGTAAAGAAAAGTGGGAGTAGAGATGGCATAAGCTTACAGCATGAATGGCATGAGTGGAGGGGAAATGTAAGGCCATTTAGGTGGGCTGCTTTGTAGTCCTGTAGTTTGATAGTTACTTTGCATAATTTATATTGGTCCTTATTCCTCAGACTGGATTGAAACAACTGAGATGAAAATATACTTCTGGGATAATATGTCTGATATAAATATAACCCCTAAAGTTTGATCTTTACTTCCCTGTAAGGTAACATGCTTCCCTATGCCATGACTGCCTGGTTGTGTCTGCTTTTCACAACAGACCATGTAAAATCAGGAGGGAAGGTTGGTGAGTCCTGATCAGAAGCTTTTCTGGGTCTGCAGCAGAGATTGTTGTCTGAATTGTTCAGGGCTTTCAGCTCCACCTTCTCCCAGAGGACAGGTCTCATTAACATGTTATTGTTGAGATGTTGTCTGCACCTGGCAGGTAGTGAACTTTTTTTATGTTGCATTTCATGTGGAAAAAAAAAGCTGGCAGGGATGATGAAAGACCTTCCTTCTAGGAGTGGTTATGAACATTAGCCTTGTTTTTATTATGAAATGTAAGAGTACAGCAGTTCCTGAGGTTTTAGAATGGTGTAGACATAGACAGCAAGGAATAAAATGAAAAATGGATCATTTTAATAAGAGAAACTATACCTACTGTTTGTCACTGCCTTTGGGATATTCAAGAAGTGCTAAAGATTACAACATACAAATAATAGTCAGGGAGATTGAGGCAGAACTTCTTTTAACTCTATACTACTTTAATGATAAATTTTGTTTGTACTCATTCTCTTCCTCAAGGCTACTCTTAATTACAAGTGTGGTAATGCAAGGCAATCTTTTGCAATGCTAATACACTGAAAGATAAAGGATGTACATTCTGATTTGTTTGAACCAAGTGATCTCTATGACAGATACAAAAAAAGAAAGAACTCCTGACATCAGAGGTATTAAAGAAAGCAAAATTTGAATTTAGAAATGTACAAACCATTTCCCTTCATCAGGCTAAGCAAAACAGGTCTGTGAGGGAGGTATTTAATGTAATGTATATAAAGCAAGTCAAGTTCCAGCTACTACAAAGCTTTTATGTAAGGCTTTGCTGACCCAATAGGTGGTGGAATATAAATAGATCAACATACACCCTTCCTTCTGCTGTTCTACCTAATCCTTTCTTGCCTTCAGGATTGAAGAGTATTTGATCTATTGAGTCTGAAATCAGACCTCATTTCCAAAAAAAAAAAAAAACCCACCCCAAGCCCCCAAAATACAAATGAATGAAAATGTAATGGTGTAAGAGTGAGGAACTGAATTAGGAATACACTCATGTTTTTCCTTTCCCCTGCCCTCCCCCACATATACAAACTTCACACAGCTGGAACTGCCTGGCTTCCTACTTGCTCTTACTACCCCTGTTAAATGGCTTTGCATGAAACTCTTCAGAAAGAGTAATTGTATCAGACCAATATGAACTTTCTCCTTTTCAATAATGCTTAAAATGCCCTCCTCATTCTGCCTGCAGGTCTCCACTGCTGCTCAGGAGGTGGAGCACTCTTTATTTTTCGTAACAATGTCTCTCATGCTGGGGTGGAAGAATCTTAAACCAATTAAACACATTAGAAGATAATAATGTGTGTGGGTTTGGTTCAAGATCTCCATTTTCTTCGCTCTGGGGTATATCGTGTTACCAGCCTTTCTATCCAAGCTGACAGAAATAGTGTTGATAAGCTGCTAACTAGGTAAGCAGTACAGCTGCTGCTTTGTCAGGTATTCGTGTGTCAAGAAATCACTTGTGATGGGGTTTGCCTCTTTTTTTTTTTAATTCCATTAAAGTCTCATACATTATCTCAGTTTTGACTAAAACTTTTTTCAGATGCCTGTTTCTTTTTAAACATTTATTATTTTTAAATAATTAACCTCTTGTACCTGAAGTGTTTTTTCCAATAGAAAGAGATTGTGTGTGTGTGTCTGTTTTTTTAAGATCTGATTATTTGTTCTTCCCTTTTAATAATGTTTAGTTACTGGGAAAAAAAACCTGTGAACTGGCTAGTGTATTCTGAACCCTTCAAATATGTCTGGGTCAACAAATTTTTACTCTTTGTATACACTCTGATTAGCAGGTTGATTTTGTTTCTTCATTTGCAGAAGTTGGAGAAGCATGCCCTGAACCAGCACATGGACTTGTCAAGGTCAGAAAGCCTTTGACTACACTGATATTAAACCTTTATTTATTTGATTTTTTTTTAAATTTACACAGGCTAGCAATGTTCAGATTGTTTAAATACAAGATATTTTTTAGGAACTGTGGTGTGCATTGCTGATGCATGGTCTCATCAGCAGGGTTAGAGCCTTGAGCTTTTTATTTATTCTTCCTCTTGAATTTGACAGTCATAATACAAAGCATGGGACAGGCTGTCCTGCATGGATTTACTTTTACAGTGGAACATCCATAAACAAAATAAAGCCAGATAGCACTTTAGAGATGTCCAACACCCCAAATGTTAACATACATTTTAAATGTTAACATTGTTCAACACAGCAGCATAACTTGTATCACCTTTCTTGGACTGGACTGAGAGAAATCCTGATAGGGAGAAGTTACAGAGGTCAGTAGTGTACAGTAGTGTTTTCTCTCACCAGAAATAGTAGGTCACTAACACTATAACTGTGTATTTCAAGTAAGGATCATAATTAAACTTCAGGCTATTTCTCACTGAAGGGCACTTCTAATATAATACTTTTGAAACTAGTGAATGTGATTTAAGAGTGCTCCAAAAATTGACAAGGGAAGAGGGATGGGAAGGCAAGGCAAGTCATGGCAAGGAAAAGGAATGGTCTATTAGTTAGAGTACTGATAGAGCAGCTGAGAGGCTGGCTCAGTTCCTTTACAGTGCTGGCTTTGCTGTCCTGGTCAGTGTTTCATTTCCAGTTCAGAGGAGCTCGGCTGGTGCTCAGTTTGGCACTAGACAGCCTGTGGCCAAACCTGGGAGCTCATAACTCTGACTGATATTGATAGTGAACAAACAGCAAATAAATACTTGTGAGAGGACCATTTTTTAAAGGTAGTGCAGGTTTTTGATAATCAAGTGCCCAATTTACTAAATTACTGTTCAGCTAATAGTTAAGAGTGTTTGTGTGGCACAGTGTTGGGAAGATTAATGAGTGTGTCAGTGAGATGCTCAGATTGTCTCATTTGTTATTTTCCCCTCGTACATGGCATTTGATAGATGGCACACTGCTTTCTATGCAAATAGCTTCACCCTGGCTAATTCGTATGTTTGTGTGTGGGAAGATGTATGGAAAAATGGTGGATTTTTTTGGCATCTTAAATTACTCTTGGGGCAGTTCCATCGTGCAGGTTGTGTTGGCTGAGGACTTGGAGTTTTTCAGCCAGCGCCACATGAAGTGCCCAGCCCTGCTGCAGGTTCTTCTTGCCATTCTGCTGTTCATTTTCTCTCTGTGACTTCCCTGCCAGTCCCTGTCTCCCTTGGGTTGCTGGCCAGGGAAAGCTCCACTTTGCAGCTTCCTGCTAGGATATGGAGGTGCCAAATGGAGCCCTCAGAGGATGCTTCTCATCTTCTGCCCCTTTCTCTTTTGCCTTAATCCCAGAACAAGTGGTAGATACAATGTGTTTGGAACAAGCATAGAAGGACAAGAGCAGGCTGCCCTATGTTCCTTCTTTCCATTCTCTAAGCTTTATGTGAACAGACCCTGTGCACACATTCTCTTTGTCTTTTCAGTAGAACATGGAAAGTCTGACCAGCCTTCAGCAAGGGAAAGAATCCTCACATCTCTGCTGAAGCAGCCATCTTCCCTTCCCCTCCTCCACACAGAGAATTTTAAAACAAATGTTCGTCTGTGATGCAAAATTTGCTAAAGCATCTGTTTCTTCCTGGGAGCTCTGGAAAAATGTGATCAGCGTGATGAGTTTGTGTGAGTCTGCCTGGAAACTGTGTGTGTTAGAGGATGAGTTCAATATGCAAATCTCCAACAGCTCCTATTTATACCCATGTCGAGGCCCATATTGTCCCTCTTCTGTCTCCACCTCCCCAGGCAGTTCCCTGAGCAGTTGTTGTAGGCAGTACTGACTGAGAAGGGTGTGCTGCCATAAAGCAGCCAAAGGCAGCTCCTGGAAAGGCTCTGGTTTGTGTGGGCTCATCCCACAGATCCTGCTCTGTTCAGTCTCTGGTGTTGACACTGGTGAATCCTCGGAGCCACCCTGAGGAGCTGCAGAGCAGGAGAGCCTGAGGCTTGTGGATGGCTGTGTCCCTGTTCAGGGTGGCATCATGCAGGTGTGCAGGCTCCTTGTTCTTAGCTGTCAGTGCCTGAATTACCCTGGGAGAGAGATTTTGCAAAGGTGTACTTAAGATCATTATTAACTGTCCCTTTGGAAATATGAATATTTCCTACTTGCCTATAGATTTATTGACTGATTCACTGATCAGGGTGTTTTGGATCAGGTGTTTTCACTCCTCACTTGCTGAGAGTGAAAAGAGAAGATCTCTCTTTGCTTAGCACTCAGCAGCTGAAGAATTCCCATGAGCAGCAGTTACGAGGTCAACAGCAATAGAACTACCCTTGATATTAATATTTTGTAAGCTAAGAAAACAAGCTTGATTGGATGTTATTCTTTTTCTCATGTTATGTAGAAAGGACTCCTTTTCCTAGCCATTTTCAAATACTAGAGAAGAGCAATTGTTTGTGTAACAATCTGTTATTGTTAGCAATGTTCTTGCTTCTCCACAGCACAGTGACACTGCCTTTATCCTTTAGAAGCAGTGGAAAATGATAAATGAGGTTAACAAGCTGCAGTCTAAAGTAAAAACGAAATCTGTGGCTATATAACTCTTGTTGCATTCATTCTGGTCAGGGGTTGGTTTGTTTATTTATTCTCAGGGAAAAAGCATCTCTTTTCCTTGGCCTCCTGAGAACCAGAAACCATGACTGAAACTCAGCTGGAGTAGCCTATTTCAGAGCTCAGCAAAAAATACTACACACAACATTTAGGGATAGAGATGGCTTGTTTTCCTTATTTGCTTCCCAATCAGAAATTGGATGAACCTTCGGGATGCAGAAACAGGGAAAATCCTCTGGCAAGGAACAGAAGATCTGTCTGTCCCTGGAGTGGAGCATGAAGGTACTGTGTGACTGCATTGTGCATTTGGGGTGGGTGGTGCTGCATGTCTGGGTCACCTGAGTTGCAAACATAGCCCTGCTTTGAAGGACAGATGTCACCTTTGTCACTTGGGCAAATCATACCACCTCACCATGGCTCAGATTTTCATTGCAAATAAAACAGGAACTATCATCTCCATCAGAGGAACTTGGGGAATTAATTAAAACATCCTCTGGCCTGAGATTAATGCCCATTGTACAAGGAATAGTTAAGATCCTATCTGGCGCACAGTTCACTCATCTATCTAGAAGATGGATGACTGCAAACTGTGGCAGATGCAGAGGAGAGCTATTAGGAGAAGCCACTGAAAAGATTACAGATGGGAGGATGCTCTTCCTTGGGAGAAGAGGCAAAAAAAGCAGTTCTTTATGTCTTAGCTAGAAAAGAAATCTGAGGTAGATGGGTCATGCTTAATAAATAGGCTGAGAAGGAGAGAGACATCCAACAAAGCAGGGTAATCTGATGGTGAATAAAAAGGTGTGGGAAAATGCAGTTCTGCTACAGTCCTGCAACAGAAGCAGTGAGGACAAACAGAATAACTATGCTAGAATTAAATCCATATGTGTCTTAAACTCATTATATAGTACTTGTGTGTGTATATATGTTCTGTGGCCATTCAGGGCAAATCACAGTCTAGACACAGCAAACAAAACACCAAATATATAGCAGAGTGAATAAAATATATTTTCTTTAAACAGGACTTCTATTTGCTTTTTAAACATAACTTCTATTTTATTTAAGTAAAAGTTTCTTTATAAAATGAACTCTTAAGTTTCAAATCATAATACTGCATTACTACCTAATTTACTATTACCACTTAGATGAAATAAAAACAATATTAATGTGGTATTGGATTGCTGCCAAAGTCTTAGCATTAAACTGCCTTAAGTAGTAAAAATCACAGCCTGAGCACCTGAAACTAGAATTAATCATCTAAACCAGCATTTGACAGCAGGAGCTTTTCCTGTCATCTCTGTTCAGTGACAGGGAATTTGAAACTGGGAGGCAATTTGGAAGATGCAAATCTGTAAAGTTTGGTTTCTGCCAATATACAAGCAAATCTTGGGCTAAGCTGCTGAGGTGTAACTCTTACAGAATCCCCACAGCCAGCTTTCTTTCAAGACATACAAATAGTCCTTTCATTATCTAAGAAAAGATGTAGTTTAAAATGTAAAATCAATTTGGCTAAGGTAACTTGCTTTCTTCAATGTCCCAGATATTTAAGGTAGCTTTATTTAAATGAAATTAAATATAATTATATGAATATTTTAATTGAATTTCAGTTTCTAACTAAATGGTTGGACCCAAAATTACTTGTGAGTAAATAAGATATATGTCATTCAACACTTTCTAATCTAATCAGCATTAAGCATCTGACTAGATGTATGTTAACCATGGAAGTGCTTAAATAAATGTGCAGGTATAGTACATCCTCAAGTTAACAAAAAGCACTAGTAAATTTAGGATTAAGTCTATGCTTATCTGCATCCCAGCATGTTTTAAAATGGATTTAACTGATGAGAATCAAACTCCCTTCTTTTCTATTTTTAATAGAAACAGAGGGAAATAAAAGTAAAATGAGCTTAAAATAAATAATTTCAATTAAAATTTTTGCTTGATGGTATAAATGTAAATTAAAATGTCTTAAATCAGATGTTTAAAGACAACACAGTCCTACTTTTATTAAAAGTAACTATTTATTGGTAGTTTTACAATGTTAAAGCAAACATTCTCAGAACTCTGTCTTGGGGATGAAAGAAATGAAATTACTAAATTGCAGAAGAGTTTTAACGAGTCATTTTACACTTAACTGCAAAGGGATGTTTATCCACAATGGTGTAGTCTGTACTGGTGAGGGCAATAAAGGATGGTGCCATGCAGGTTTCCATGGTGCAAAAAATCCCATAAAAATAATTAGAGAACTTTTACATTTAAAACTCTTGCCTTACATTTCTAATTTTCTTTTTATTTTTTTTTACCAAGCCGTGTACTTCTCCTTGGGGTAGGATGCTGGCTTACACTCCCTAAGCTTCCAGCTCTTGAGATTGGTGTTGTATCAAGGTCCTACTCCATAGAACTGTTCTACATTAGATAGATTTGCCTGCGGTTTGGGAGACTCCTGCATTTATTAAGCACCAGCCTGCTCCCAGCTCATGGATGTTTTGATATGCCTTCCATTTTGGAAGAGTTTGGCTCATAAAGCACATGCCAGCTGTCTGCCCTTCTCTCTTTATTTCTAAAAAATTCACATGAAACATTCTCTAATATGCAGGGAGGAATTATGCACAATCACACCACTGAAGTATGATGGGCTTGGGAGATTTTTACTGGTTTGACTCCCCCCTCATACTCTCCTGATTAGGACCCTTAATCAGTGCTCTCTAACTGTCCCTTCTATTATTCCTCCACCTATAAAAAAAATCATCTTGTGAAATATCTACCAGGTACAGTTTGCCACTTGCTGTTGATGTCTCAGCCATTGCAAGAGCCCAGAAACCTGGATTGTCAGATTGCTCTCTTGAACCTTCTAGTGTGGTTCAGGCTTTAGAGCCTGGGCAGGACCCAGTGTCAAGGGAGTAGGCATTTACTTCTACAGGACACTTCCCAGAGCTCTGAGATGGCTCAGGAAGTGCTGCTGGGCTGAGAAACAGACATTTGTGGTTTGCTCTGGGGATGCACAGTCTGAAAGGGAAGGAAAAGTGAGAAGGGCTAAGGAGCTGGAAGTGCTAAGCAGCCCTTTGGCTGCCAGTCATCTTCAGCACAATTCTTAAAGTAAAAATTTAAGTTGCCTCTTATGTTTCAACTTGAAAAATTATGGGGTTTAGTAACAAATAACTAAGAACCAGGAGTCTGGTTATGAGAGATCAGTATTGTATCCCTAGTCTGTCATAAATTTCATTCTTGGCTGTGGGCAGGGTACTTAAGGTATTTGCATCTTGGATTTCACTCTTGCAAATGTAAAAACAAATGTAAAAACAAAGTCCTTTGTGTTTGTATTTTTCCTGCTGCTATGATCTTGTATTAGTCCTAATCATTATTTCCAAGTATAGAATAATAGTACCTGCAGAAGCTGGATTTCATTGTGTCCAAATAATGCTTCTTTATCTGTTTCACAGCTCGAGTTCCTAAAAAAATCCTGAAATGCAAAGCAGTATCTCGGGAGTTAAACTTTTCCTCAGCAGAACAAATGGAAAAATTCCGTCTGGAACAGAAAGTTTATTTCAAAGGGCAGTGTCTAGAAGGTATGGATGTGCTCTGTGTGCTGCAGCACAGGGACTGACCCCCAGCAGGGCAGGGATTAGAGAGACTAAAATGGGTTGAATGTGGTGATTTTAATTTTTCAGAGTAGCTCTGAAGCACTCATCTTGTCAGGACTAATGGGCCACAGTATTAAGGATGGCATTTCATAAGTGTATTAACACTTTGTTATGTAAGCAAAAAAGCTGGGTAATCATGCCTGAGGGCATAAATCCACCCCAGGCTGCCTGAGGCAAGGAAACAGGCTATTTCAGAGTCAGCTGTTACTGGAATTCCTGGGTCTTCCTCAGAGTGCCAGGCTGGAGCCTCTGGTTTACCCGGGTTTCAGCAGTGCCAGTGACCCCACAACTGCACCTCTGACCCCCCTCACTGCAGTGCTGCTCTTAGTCTGGGCTGGAGAAGGGGCAGATAAAACATTGAGCTCCGTGTCTTTTGGGCAACCAGTTGCAACTTAACTTCAGCTGGATCCCAGGATGTCTGCAAGAGGAGGAGGGTGGTTTCCTGTTCCCAATGAGGTGTGTTGAAATTTTCACCCAATGGCACAGAAGTGGTGTGACCTTATCAGTGCCATCAGCTATTTTAGAAAGGGAGTATCTGCTCTGAGAGGAGGGCAGGGTTCAGTGCAGTTTAAGCTGTACAAAGTAATTTAAATGTAAAATATTGGCAGCCCAGCAGGACAGTTTAGGGAGTTCCCCAGCCTATCAGGTGAAAAGCAAAAGGACCATTTGTGAATTTTCTTCTTTCAAATGCCTCTGGATCTTTTTTTTTTTTTTTTACTTTGCAGAATGGTTCTTTGAATTTGGTTTTGTGATTCCTAACTCCACAAACACTTGGCAGTCCTTGATAGAGGCAGCACCTGAATCACAGATGATGCCAGCTAACGTTTTAACGTGAGTGCCTTGGGCTTGCAGAGGCTGAGAGCAGGCAGAGCAAAAGCAGTGCATGGCATTTCTTTGGGGGCAACAGTGGGAAGGAGAAGAGGGAACTGCTACCAACTCTGAAACACCTCACTACTCTTAGTTGTTGAGAGATAAAAGGGGTTAAGCCAACCTCATTCCCTTCCTTCCCACAGGTCCAATTTGCATTAATATAGCAATAAAGGTTTGGAGAAAGTGAAACTGATTCTTTAATAAAGTTGCTTAATTTTTTGGAAGGTGAATCGTGAAAGGATTTTAAAATGTTTTACAACTTAATACCTGTTATATCCAGGGAAGAAAAAACCCAGCAGATTTTTGGGCCATTTTAAAATCAGCTATTGATCATTGACTCTTGTCCCAGGTAGTTCAGTTTGTGCAATATATCACCTGTAGTAGCTGCTCTGGTGTTTGTTTCATCACTGTAACATTTTGCTGAGCTTTGGGTCTTTAACATATGGCTTATACACATTTAGTGTATATGCATATATACACATTTATATACACCATGCACAGAGTTGTATCTGGGGCTAAAGTAGTTTAACAGGTAGGAATCAGTCATTTTACAGTCACCTGCAGGAAGATTGACACAGCCTCCCCACGAAGTCTGCTCCTGGCTCTGTGTGCACATGGGCTCCTGAGCAGGGCAGGGATGCCTCAGATGTGTCACAGTGACACGTGCTGGGCATTGCTCTGTGTGGGCAGCCAGGCTGCCCAGGGATGATGGAACAGGCTCCTGGAGGGAGGCCTTGGGAAGGGTAACCATCCTCCCTGCAGTGCTGGATGGGTGCTGGCAAGCACACAAGGAGAGCACTGCCAGAAACAGAAGGGTTTGGGAACCCTGCTGCCAACAAGAGGCAGGCAGGGAGCAGCAAGGTCACTGTGTCCTCTGGAAGATCTCCCTCTCCAGCATTTTCCCTCTCATTCCCTGTCTGGAGCAAAGCCAGTCACACAGAGAAGGCACTGGAATGGGAGCTACCATCACTGATTCCCATTCACAGCACGTTTCAAAGGGAGTGGGCTTGGAGGAGAGCACCAGTGCTCCAACAGTGCTCCTGGCACAGCCTGCTCAGAACCTTGGAGGTGCTGCACACACCTCAGCTCCCAGAACTGGGCACTCTCAGTACAGGAGGAACCAGATTTGGGAACCAGAATAAAGAAACAAAGACATCTGACAAGTTGCTTTTGATCATCTCAGGAATTCAAGACGTTTTCAGGACTGGGAGTCAAGAGAAGTTAGTTTTCAAATGACCTTGAGTATTTTCCAATGTCCCATTTGTTCCCTGAAGTATGTCCACTTGCAGTGGGGAGCCCAGATCTCTCTCTCCTATTTATAGAGGTATCCTAAAGTCATTCTTGAGGCTTTTCAGTAGAATGCCCCAGCCCAAAGAAATCAAAAGGGGAAATGGTGGCCCAAAGAAGTCATCATTTTACAGCTGCCAAGATTTGGACACCCCCTCATTTTCTAATATTCCCAAAGACCTCATGTTTGTCTTGGTGTTTCCAAACCAGGAGAGAATGGAGATGTGATCCTTGGTGCTTACCAAGGCACTGTGCATGAAGAGTTCCCAAGATGAACAAGTATCAGATTGAGGACATTCCCTGACATTTAAGTTCAAGCATTGTCCACACCACAGCAAAACCTTACACTCTTAGCAGGTCCAGTGTTACAGACACCAAGAGCCACAGTGGAGGTAGAACTGCTGCTTTGCTTTTCAAGGTCCAGGTTGTTTAGATAAGGTCAGATCACACTGCTTAGGTGTCCATGTATTGTAATGGTCCCAGAGTTCTAATTTTATGTACCAAAATCTCAGAAGTCAGCAAGTTAAATCCCCAGAGCTTCTGTCACACTCAAATCCACATTTCCATTGCTGTTTGTATAAAATATGCTTGTGTCTTTGCATTTAAGCACTTCTTAAGGGAAGTGACACATTGGTTGATGTAGCTTGCTCAGCACTAGAGGACAGAGAAGGAGAATAAAAATGAATTCCCATTGGTTTTCACAATTCCTGCAGGAGACAGGGGCCTAAAGGTGCTGGGACTGCTGGTTTATTTTTAGCAGTGGGAGTGAGCAGGAGTTTGCTGTCCGAGCACTCTGCAGCCTGAGCAGTACCATGCTCAGACAGGGGAGGGATGGGGGGAACATTCCACACAGGAATGTGTTTGGGAGATCCCCGAGTCCTGACTGACCCTGACCCGCACAGTGCTCCAAACCAGAGGTGAGGTTGTGGGGTGGTCAGGGTGTGAGCCCAGGCTTGTGAGAGCGTGGAGAGGAGGAGTCACTGTCCATGCATCCTTCTAACTCCTCTTCTTTCTCCTCCTTTCCTCCTGCAGTGGTAATGTTATTATAGAAACCAAATTCTATGATGACGATCTTCTCGTAAGCACTTCCAGAGTGAGACTTTTCTACGTTTGAGATGGGGCTTTTTGGAGCTGTTTTAGTTTTCCTCCATACAGTTCTTGGTGCAGAACCCCCCCGACTATCCAGTGGAAGACACTCCTGTAGGCAGTGACCCTGGGGACCAGCTCAGCGTGGGTTGTGACCTTTGCCCATCAGTTCTTTTGCTTTCTTCTCTGACAAGACCAGACCAAATCCTCAGAGACGGGGCCATCTGCTTAGCGATGCCCTCAGGAAGAGAGGCTGTCTCTGAACACAGGCAAACGATGGTCATGCAGAACAATACTGTAAATTTGTGTTAGTCTCATCCTTTCTACTTCTCTGGACCCTGGTATAATCTCCCATTTCCACTCACACCAAACTCTTGATGCTTTTATTTTGGGGTTAAGTTAACCTTTTCATTTTTCTCATGTTGTAGATTTTTATCCTTTTGCTGGATTTCTGTGTAACTGGTCCACACATTCTCTTACCCCAAACTTGTAAAATAGACTGTGATATCACCTAATGTAATTAAAACAAATTTCTCAATTAAAACATTCCTACCGTCCAAAGAAGGGAAGAAATGTCAGTTTTGTGTGTTTTCCTTTCTGTTACAAAAATGTACCTCAGCAGGCACAAACTCCCATCATTGAAGCCAGCAGCAGAACAGGACTTTCCACTGTTCTGCCCCTTCCACAACCCCCCTCTCTGGGCTCTTCCTCCAACTGACTGCATCAGAAAGGTGTCCTGACTTCTCTGCCCAAGGCTTCTCCTTGACCTCCCTTCTCTGTTAATCCCTTGGGGCCGATTGTCCCCTTGTCACTGGTTTCTCAGGCAGCACTGCACACTATTATGCTTTTCCAAGTGCCTAGGGACACTCAAGCCCCTCTGGAAAACCCATGTTCCCCTGAGCCCACCAGCACCACTCCCGTGCTGGGCTGGGCTCCCTGGAGCTCCACTGACACCAACACTCCCCACGTGTGGAGGCTTCAGTGACAGCAGCACTTTTTCTGTGACAGATTTCTCCAGCCCTGCTGCCACTTTTCCCTGCAGTTTGTAATCAGCTCTAGCACGTGGACATTGTGGGAAGGGGCATCTCCAGCTGCTGCTCCTGAACATCACAGGCAGCTGTGTAATCACTCAGTGCCTTGGTCAGCCTGTCCTGTTGCTGGGCTTGAGAGAGCCACAGGGAAATTAAAGGCATCATTTCACATCCTGGATTCAGCCACTGGGTGAGTGTGGGAGGGATACAGAGTAAATATTGTTTAGGGGGTTTGAAGTTGGACCATTAATCCCCATTAGCCACGACAGCAACTCTCACCAGACCTCACTGGATCCCAGCCTGGAGCACCTGCAGGGCAGAGTCTTGTCAGCAGTGTGACCCGTCCTAGGCCAGCCTTCAAACAGAGACACCAACCAAAACTGCACCCAGCACGAACCACAGCCACTGAGGGTGGGACCTCTGTCCAAGGGGAGACACAAACGGATCCAAAAAGGAAAAGTGAAAAAGGTTGAAGGTCTTGAGAGCAGGTGTCTTTGTGTTGTAGGGCAGACACCCTGCTAGACCCACAGAGGAGGTGTCCAGCAGAGAGAGGGAGCAGGCACCACCTCTGCCAAGCTCAGCTACAACCAAGGACTGACCCAGAGCACAGGGACAGATGCTCTCAGTGGGTCTGAGTCTACCCTGCTGCCTTTTCCTTCTAATGACCAATCGTATCCTGGGCTGCATCCAAAGCAGCAAAGCCAGTAGGCCAAGGGAGATGATTCTCCCTCTCTACCCCACTCTCATGGGACCCCACCTGGAGTGTTGCATCCAGCCCTGGCGTGTCAGTACAGGAAAGACATGGACCCGATGGAGGAGGTCCAGAAAAGGCCACAAAAATCAGAGGGAAGGGTCAGCTTGCCTGTGAAGATAACTGAGACAGCTGTGGTTGTTCAACCTGGAGAAGGCTCCAGAGAGACCTTTTTGCAGCCTTCCAGTACTTGTAGGGGCCTGTAAGAGATGGGAACAGACTTTTTAGTAGGGCCCATAGCTATAGGACAAGGGGTGATGGCCTTAAAGGAGGGTCAATTTAGATTAGATATAAGGAAGGAATTTTTTAGGGTGAAACACTGGAACACGTTGCCCAGATCGGGTCAGATCAGTGCATCAGCACCTGACCTGATTTGAGACGTTCCTGCTCCTGGCAGGGGGGTTGGACTAGGTGACCTTTAAAAGTCCTTTCCAACTCACATCGTTCTGTGAGACAAACTGAATTCCCACACCCACTTAACCTCCCCGGGGCCTGAGGGATGCACTCCCTGCGGGGCCGCTCACGCTGGAGGCTCCGCGGGGCTTCAAGCGGCCACCG
>NW_005054309.1:2935420-2936125 GCF_000277835.1 Geospiza fortis | reverse complement strand
GGCCCGGTGCCGGCACCAGCCTCCCCGAGGCACCGCACACTGGGGAATGAGCAGCCACCACGCAAAACCCAGGCAAAGGGCCCTGGGGAGCTCAGAGCAGGAGCCCGTTCTTGGCCCAGGTACCCTGCCCTGTGGGGCTGATGGGATTTGGGAGCCCTGGGAGAAGGGGCAGGAGACACGGGCATGTCCCATGCCCAGGGGCCAAGCATGGCACAGTCAGATCTTGGCTGCCTTGCACGGGACAGCAAAGGTGCCAGTGAAGGGAAAAGTGGGGCTGGAAAGAGAGAGAGGGGAGCAGGAGGTCAGGGGTGCATGTGTCACCATGGCCATCAACCACCCATGTCCCTGTGGCAGTTCTGGCTGCAACCTGAGGGCACCCTCACACCACCCTCTGCAAAGTTTGGGGGTCACAAGTGAGTGCAAGGACCAACACAGTGATTCCCTCTCTTACTTACCAAATAAGTTCCCACCTGGAAGTTCACAGGCTTGGCAGGTAGCTCTGGGCCATGAAGCTGCCCCCAGCCAGGTCCACATGCAGGGCTCTGCATGAGGGAAAAGCTCTGGGGTGGAAGAGAGGCAACTTTGGCGAGGGCAGGACCTGGCTAAGGCCCCTGAGGAGCCTCTCACTCCACAGGGCCTTGCCCAAAGCTCAGGCCACTCACAAACCTCTGGCTCGCTTGGAGCTGCTGCCTCCAGGCGCCTGCT
>NW_005054309.1:2926127-2934415 GCF_000277835.1 Geospiza fortis | reverse complement strand
AGCTGCGGCCTTCCAGGCCCGTGGTTTGCAGCCGGGGTGTTCCGGCCTGGATAGCTCCCACAGCAGGCATCGGTGCCTCCCAGCTGGGGCATTTGTTTCTGGAGCCTCGGGGCAGGAAAGGCGCTCAGGAGGCTGCCCCTGCCAGCTGGGAGTCGTCGCAGGGGTCTCGTCCCCCACCTCGGGAGGGCCGTGAGCCGCCCTGGCAGCCTTGGAAACCCTGGAAACCCGGTGCTGAGAGCAGAGCCTGGCACGCAGTCAGGGCCCACGGAGGCACATCGGGAACTGGAGAGAGCCATGCACAGCTCAGGGGGTTGGCAGACAGAGCTCTGGGTGAAGCTCCATCCTCACCACCCTGCAGCCATGGCTTGGCCTGGGAGCACTCCGAGCTGGGCTGTTGCACAGCAGTGGGGCAGCGAGGGAGGAGGGTGATGCACAACAGCCTTTTGGCTCCATGGGAGCTCCCTGCACAGTTCTGGGGCCCATCACACCGTAAGGCTCCCTGAAGCACGGCTGATGGCAGTGGAACCACCCTATGAGGGCTGCAGGGCTGGCTGTGAAGCAGGACCCTGCACTGGGTGTGAGAGAGACTCTTCCCTGTGTGCTGCCGCGAAGATGAGGGGAACAGGGCCGGCTTCTGCTCTCCACGGCACGCACCACACCCTCAGCATCCATGGCCAGCAGCCCTCCAGGCTGTCACCCACCCTGAGGGCTGCTCTGCGAGCCCTCCGCTGCCTGCCCACCCAGCCGGGGCTCCCGGCCCGCGCCCCAAATCTGCCCCGCCCAAACAAGGCTCAGGCTGGGCAGCAGAGCCATCCTAATGTGCTTAATGAGCTGATTCATGAAAGTTGCTGCCGAACAAAAGGCGCACAAACAGCCCAGGGCCACGTTATGTTCGGTGTCTGCTTTGCTACTCTTACCTTCCCGCAGGTGCCGGCGGCGCGGGCAGGCGGCGGGCAGGGCGTGGGGACAGCGATCACAGAGCGGTGACAACGGGCAGGGTGCGGGGACAGCGAGCACAGAGCGGTGACAATGGGGTCAGACAGGGGGTCAGCAACATCTCGGCCCCTCTCACCCAGTGCCACCCAGTTCAGCAGCACTGGGAGGAGACAGGAGGCCTAGGCAGGTCTGAGTCCCCTGCTTCTTTTTGGGGGGCACAGATCCCACCCCTGAGTTGCGAAATCAGAGCAGGCAGAGCCCCGAGCAGGCACTCAACCACTTGCACACAGGGATTTCACTGCCAGTTGACCTGAGCACAGTTCCATCTCTCCCCAAGGACAGGAGGAGGGCAGCTGGAGCAAATACAGAATTCAAAGCACCCTTTTTTCAGTCCAAGGTGACAAATTCCTCCTGCCCTAGGGAGCCTCTGCCCACCAGCCCTCAGAGCTACAGGACCTGGCTGCAGTCCCTGTTGGTTTCAGCAGCTGCCCCAGTGCAGGTCTGACAGCCACATCCACCCTGCTCCAAGAGAGGGGCCAACCATCGCCACTGCCCCTTTGGAAGAGCATTCCATTCTTAGGGCATCCAGCAATGAGCCAAAATCCTTCCTGCACCACCCCCCTACACAAGAATCCTGCCTGCTCTCCCAGCAGCTCAGAGCCAGGCAGGGTGTGGAGAGTAGCAGACACCCAGAGGGGGTGACAAGCTGAGACAAGCAGGGGACACAGAGTGTAATGGTGCTGGGGTCCTGGTGTCCCCAAAGCCAGGCTGGAAAGGTCTGACATTGCCCTGAATGTGAGAAAGGGCAACAGTGGCAAGCTGTGGGAAGGGATCACGCTCTCACCAGGTATGGAAGATGGGCCCCAAGAAGCTGCTGGGGATGCAGGAGAGACATGAAGGCCCCGAGGGTGAGGCACTGGCAGAGCTGGAGCCACCTGGCTGATAGAGAAGCAAGCGTTCCAAGGAGAGGGCAGAGGCCCAATTTCCATGGGAGGAGGTGGCAAACCCGGCAGCGGAGGCCAGATACATTTGGCTCAGGAACTGGGAACGTCTGCGCCCATCGATGTTTCCCGGAATCCTTGCAGGAAACTCCCTGGCACAGAGCAGGAGCACGGGGGAGGCAGTTCCGGCTGCCCCGGGCCAGCAGCCACGCTGTGCCGCCTGTTCATCCCCATCACCACCAGCCTGGCTGGCTCTCCTGGCAGGTTGGCCTTGGCAGCCCCCCCCCAGACGGGGGACAGCCACGGCGGCTCCGGGGGCAGCGGGGCCGTCCCCATCCCGCAGCGCTAGATGGAGCTGCGACACAGCGCTGCTGCTCCTGCTGCTGCTGCCGGGCCGGGGCGGCGCTGCCGGCGGTCACCGCCTCGCCCGGACCCGGCACAGCCCCCGAGGGCCAGCTCGGCACAGCAGGCAGGCTGGCGGGGCACCCGGCATGGGACGTGCCACCAGCTGTGCCCCAGGAGAGGAGCGGCCCCACCTCTGGGCTGGACACGGAGCTTCCGGGGCCAGCTGGGAGCTGGGATGAGGTGTCGCAGCATCTCCACAGCCATCGACACCTCCGTGCCTCACGCCTGCCCTCAGCCCTCTTTCGACCATGTTCCTGCCAAGCTGGGGATGCACAAGTCCCCAAACAGGCCGGTGGGGCTCCCCACGGCCACACACAGTCCCCTGTCTTTCAGTTCTGAGGGGTGCCCACAGCCATCCCACGGAGCTGCACAGAGTGCAGGGAGCAACAGCTCCAGTCCCTGCTTGGTGTCCCATGCTCATCTCTTCCCATGGCAGAGTCCCACAGTCACTTCCCCAGACGCTGCTCCAGAGCTGCAGCCTTGTTCCACAGCCCTTCCCAGGGATGGAGCTTTAGGCTGGGGGTGTCTCCAGGGAAGCAGCACATCCTCACCCTGGGAGTAGGGACAAGGGGGATTAGCCCCAAACCAGCCAGCCCCTCCAATTGCTGTGGTTTGGTTCAACCAGAATTGGCTCTGCAGCCTGCACTGCACCATCCCTGCAGGAGCTGCACCCCACAGCAGCTGCTCTGAGCCCTCAGGGCCTCACTTGGTGGCAGAGACCACCCAGGGCAGGGTGTCCAGCTCCCTGCAGGACCACACTCCCTGCCACTCCAGCCAGGGCATTTAGAGCCACATCCCTCCTCTGCCTGTGCATCCAGTGCCGGGAGGACCCACATCCCCACCCAACAGCCAGGCAGAGCCCCTCGCCTTCAGGCCTCTCTCTGGGTGGGAAAGGACACACGTAAAGATCCCATCCCTGTGGGTTCTTCAAGAGCAAATCAGATTGTGCTTTCTCAACCCTCAGCTGTTCCACTTGCACTGTGCTTTCTGAGAAAAGGAATGCAGGATCCTCTCCAGGTCCACATCTGCTCTGAAGGACAGCACTGGACGCTTACTCCAAGGTCTCTTCCTGGCCCACATCCAGCCCAGCACTGTGGCATGGCCTCTGAGCCCACCAACCCCTGCTTGGCCACCATCCCTCCCTCTGGGGCTCCCCAGCCAGCCATGAACAGGAGCCGCAGCCCTCAGCAGGGTTTGCAAAGCTGGGGGTCTCTCTCAGCCCTTTGGAGAGGACCAGCTCGGCCAGAGAAGACGGAGCAGCCATGGGCACAAGGATGGACACAGGGTCTGCACAGGAGGAGCTCCAGGCAGCCCAGCTCTGCTCCCTCTCCAAGGCTCCCATCCCCAAGAGGGGGAAAGGATTGAAGTGGTGGCCCCAAGAAGATCTGGCAGTGGGGGGAAACATCCAGCTGCGTTTCAGAGCTCAAGGACCTCTACTGGGCTGGGGGCAGCCAGGTCCCTCCAGCAGCCACCTCAGAGCCCAGGGACAGAGCTGCCCTGCTCACAGAGAGGGACAAGCTGTGGGGACACAGCAGCCAGGGATGAGACAGCAATGAGATGTCCCACTTCTGCTCTTCAGCCTGGGCTGATCTTTCCTGCCCACACCAGGCAGCTCTTGAGGCAAGTGCACAAACATTCCTGAGCCATTGAGGGGGCACATACAGTCATACCAGCCATGACTGGCCAAGGCCCTGGGCTTCCACAGCCCACTCCTGAGGGGTCTATTCCAATGGGACACCTCACATCCTGAGCCAGGTGCCAATTGCTCCACCACAGGAGCAGTTCTTTGTGCCTATTTTCAACAGCAACCACACAAAAATGCTTGTTTGTGAGCCTGAGGAATCACACCTGGAAGGCAGTTTCACTCGTCAGTCTCTCAAGCTGATGCCAATTATTTGCCCAGACACAAATTGCAGCAGTAACCAACCCTAGCCTGTGTCTTGCTTGCAGTCCAAGCCCTGCATTCCCCACAGGCAGGTTCTCCACCGAGCCCCCAAGGTGCTCCAAATTTCATGAGGGTTGTTAAGATGCAACAAGAAGTTTTGGATGAGGCTCACCAAAAGCTACAGCTGGTGCAGGACAACTAACCCACGATGGGCAGGTCAGGACTGGATGCAGCTGTGCTGGCCCAGGCTCAGTCCAGTTGTCCACAGGGCATGGGCTCAGCCCCAGTGGTTCTGCTGGCTGTGATCCATGGCAGGACAGCTCCTCTGGAGTGATGTGCATCAGGCCAACCACATGGGAGTCGCTCCCAGTCCACCTGGTTGTTGAGCTGCACACAGCGGCTTCAGCTGAGGTCTAGACGTAGCAGAATCCTCGGGAAGGGCTGCCCTTGGTTTAAGTGGCCACTGGAGCACATGGGCACAGCCTGGGTCCCTCTTGGTGCATACAAGGCTCTCCTGATGCTCCCTCCTGCAGCTCTCCCAATCGTTCCTGTGGGAGCTTCCTCACCCATCTTCAGAGGTCAGCAGCCACCCCAGGACAGCTTCATCCACTTGTCTCCAGTCTCCAGGAGCAGTGTGTTCAGCAGCTCAGCAGGGTTTGGATCCCTCACAACCAGCACGTGGTGTCTGCAGGCAAGGGGTGGCACTGGCAGTTCTGCTCTGCACGTCACAGCTGAACGTGTGACCTGTGACAGCTCTGGGTGAGGGCCCCAGCACTGCTCCTGCCTGAAGGCGCACCATGGCTGTGGGCTCTTCACCTCTGTCCTGTGGTGTCAGCCCCCACAGAGCCCAGCTTGGGCCTCCAGGCAGAGCTGGGATCATCTCCTGAACATTGAGACAGGTGGGACTCTCCAGCTCCCAGTGGGCAGACCCTGGCACAAGGCTGACTCCTCAGGAAAACATCTCCAAGACCTTCACAAACACCTTCAGCTGGCACGACTCCTGCAAGCCTTCTCCTGCTGGGGGGACCTGCTGCTCTGGGCCCCGTCCCAAGACACTACTCAGGTGAGCAGTCCCTCAAGCGTTTTGGATTCACTCAGCCCCTGTGGCACCAAAACACCACCGTGTTCCACCTACATCCTTCCAGGATCCTGCAGGTGGGATCCTTCCCCAAAAGAACCACATCTCCTCCATCCTGGAGTGACCCTGACTGCTAGGACAGCCCCAGAGCTGAAGGGCTTTTATAGCTCCTGGCAGGGTGTGGCTGCCCCTGATTAGCCGGGCCAGAGGCAGGCAGCAGCTCCTGATTGGCTCAACGCAGCCCCCCTTGCGCTGTGATTGGTGGGCAGCTGCTGCAGGGGTGAGGCAGCAGCAGAGACAAGTGGCAGCACATGGTTGGCTGTGATGTAGTGCAGGTGGCAGCACATGATTGGTCAAACCAGAGTGTTGCTTGGTTGTGATTGGTGGAGGTAGCATGAGGGACGAAGGGCCAGGTGGCAGCATGGGATTGGCTGGTTGGCTGAGCCGCCACGTGGGGATTGGCTGGGGCTGGGATCCCTGCGAGGATCCATGCACGGAGCTGTGCCTCAGCCCCAGCCCTGGCACTGCCAGAGCACCCCCAGGGTGTGGGGTGGCAGGGGCAGCCAGAGCCACTGGGGCGAGGGACTGGGGTTTGCCCTCTCCATCACCACTGGCTGCAGGGCTCACAGCAGCCGGGTGCAGGGCAAGGGCTGTGGGTCACTCTGACCTGCCCCCACATCCCTGGCTGCTCCATGCCCTTCCCAACACTAGTGTGCCCACCTGGGAGGCTGGGGGCAGCCTCCAGTTTTTACCCCACACCAAAATGGACCCTATGACCCAAGACTGCCAGGGTTTTGTGGGGCTGCAGGGCAGACAAGTCCTTCTCTGCAATGGGGACTGTAAGGCCGCTGCTCCCCCAGTTCCCCCCTCTCCACCCCCTGGGCCCTCACACCAGCTTTGTGTGTGCAGAGTCCCCACATTTCAGGGACACCTGGAGCCAGCTCTTGTCTATGCAGCTGCAGAAGCTTATTTGAATAATTTGCCTTGCAAATCTACAAGTACCAGCTTGAGTCTTGCACCGTGAGCACCCATCCCCGCCTGATGCAGGAGCCACGCATGGGCCAGCCGTGGTGAGGACACGAGGATGTGGATGCGACTCCCAGCACTGCACAACAAAGCCCCACCCAGCAGCGCGGTGACACTGAGCAGAACCGTTTGCCACTCCCAGGATGTCCCATCCCATGGGAGGACTGGATAACCAAACCTAGTGCTACCCCCAGCCCTGCCACAGCTCCCCTCACCCGGCAGGGCTGGAAGGGGCCTGTGCATGGAGGCAGTAAATCTGATAAGCTATCAGGCAGCACCACCATTCAGTGGATAATTAAGGTATAAGTGCAGAGGAAGTGACCTGGTTGCTCCTGAGGATCAGGAGAGGCTGTGACCCTTGCAGCCAGTGCATTAAATGCACATGGTTCCTCTTTAAAAAAAAAAAAAAAACAAAAAAAACTAAGAAATGAATCATGTCCCAGCATCTGAACATTGACTGCTGGGATTGCAGTGTGAGAAGAGGAAACGAGACCATCTGGTGAGGCTTTGGCACAGCCTGGATCAGCAGGGAAAGGGGACTCCCTGGAGCCAGGGCGAGGGTTTGGGAGCACAGACACAAAGCAGGTTCTTGCAAACGAACTCCACACACCTGGCAGAGCTTTTCCAAGCTCCAACACCCTGGAGGAGGGAGAAAAAATGAGTTGGAGGAAGGTTAGGAGCAAAGCAGCAGAGGCTAAGGCTAAGTTAAGGCCATTTTCGTTTGTTAGAGCACACAGACAACCCTGACCCATCTCCCCTGAGTGCCACTACCAAACCTTAAACTTGGCACCCCAGAAATTGCTGGGTGACCAGTGCAGGCTGGAGCATCCCCCAGGACCAGTTCTGGCTGAATCCAATCCCTGCTGACACTGACTCCTGCCCCACTGCCAGCAACACTCAAGCCCCAAGGAAGGGAAGGCATTTACATGGCCTGAGCTCTTCCCACCCCACAACCAAGGGTCAATCACTGCAGCAGATACTGCAAGGTTTTCTCATCTCCACTACACAAGCCAAACAATCCCCAACAAATTTGGCTGCAGACAGGAGAATTGCTGAGCAAACCATATCCAGGCCCCTACACTCCCTGTCCATGTTTCCCAATCTAACCCATCCCTGCCTCTTGCCAAGGGCAGCCAGAGCATGCAGGATCATGCAGAGGCCATGCTGGGGACACTGGTGCAGCTCTCCACAGGAATACAGCCATGGAAAGACACTGCCTTCCCCACCACGACAGCCACAGGGGGACAGCACAGCCCCCAGACCCTCCCCATCAACACTTTGCACCCCTCTCTCTCTTCCCAGCCCAAGTCCAAAGCAAAGAAAGAAAGGAGATAAAGAAGGGAAGAAAGAAATAAAAAACTAAAACAAATGAAAACTAAAACAAAAAGCAGCAGTTGGGAGGCAGCCTTGTTAGGACAACTCAGCAAAATAAAATTCCGGTTTATTGTTGGACAACATTGTTTCACACATACATCAAACAGGCCAAAAAAAAAGAAAAAATAAAAATAAACAGCAACTTCATAGACAGAAAAAAAAAGAAAACCTTTTTATCTTTGGCCTTGCCACCTCATACAAACCACGATCTATGGTACAGCTAAAGTACATACACAAAAAAAGTTACTGGAATGCTCAGAATAAGATTGTAATTTTTTTTTGCATTTTTGTCTTTTTTAATTTTTTTTTTACAAGGTTTTGCTTTATTCTCCTTTGAGATAATGGTTTGGGCCTGGTCACACCACAAGTAAAGTCAGAGATAGGTAACAAGAGAGATATACACTTCAAAGCCCCCCTTTTGGTCAATCCGAGATCACTTAAAAATGGCGGACCTCCTAACAATATGTACAAAAATATAAAATGTAAATAAAAAATACAAACAAATTCTCCTTTAAAGTACTTTTAAGAAAGAAAGCAGGGCCTTGAAGTTTTGGTGCTCGGGGGGAGAGGGTTTGTGGGGGAAGGGGGGTTTTTCTCTCCCCGCTAACGGGCGAATCATTTCCATGTTCGTTGAGTGGCAGCG
>NW_005054309.1:2920094-2926065 GCF_000277835.1 Geospiza fortis | reverse complement strand
AAAAAATTTGCTGCCTAGTCATCTTCATCGGTTTTCTGCTTCTTGGGATCGACGTCGTCATCCTAGGGGGAAAGCAAAGCAGTCAGGAGAGGGGATGGGGACTGGGGCTGCTGGGGGGCAGGCAAGAGTCACCCCCAAGGCAGGGAGTGAGGCTGGGGAGTTTGGGGTTCCTCTCCTGCCTCAGTGACAAGGTCTGAGCACCACAGGTGTTTCGCTCCCTCAGGCAAAATCCTCTCTTCTCAGGGAGCCCCTGAGTGCCCCCACCCAGGCCTGCCATGAGCATTCCAGGTCTCCCCAGCCCAGGGCCAGGGCTCTGCTGGGCGGGAGCAGACACCCCCCTAACCAGGCCAGTGTATAAACAGAACTGGGCTGTGTCCCTGGAGAGACATGGGCAGCACACATGCAAAGCATTCCAGCCCCAGAGTTAAACCCAGCCCCTCTAGCCCCACTGACACTCTCCCCCCTCCCAAGCCCCCTGGGGACATGTGTGGCTCTGAGGGGCTGCCTACTCTTCCCACCTCATCATCCTCAGCTGCCCGTTTGCCTGTGGCTCCCTCAGCTTCGTCGTCGTCATCACCATCCTCTTCCTCACCTGCATGGAGTACAAAGGGAGGAAATGTGAGACCCTCTGGGAGAGTTCCAGTACCACACACCTCCCCTCTGGCTTTAATCCCGGCACATCCCCACGCTGTGATGCTATGTCCCCATCTACCCAGGTGGCAGACTCTGCTCAGGACAACAGGTGACAGAGGACACTGTGGCTCTCTGGGCATCCCCCAAATGACCTGACACACCAAAGGGAAAATAAGGATTGGCAGCCTCAAGTTTGATTCACACTGCATTTGTAACACAGACAGTGAGATGGCAAAACCACCACCTACCACAAGTGCTGAAATCGTGGCAAAAAATGGGGGAAAAAAAAGAGAGAGGAAAATACTCTTTCTAGTGGCTGCTCTGCCTAACCACTCCAGATTACTTCTGCTTCCCTTCGCAGCTATTAGCCCATCTTTAATGAGTTAAGAGAGCCAGAACGCATTAGTTCTGAGTCAGAACACTTTCTAATTATCAGAACAGCAAACAAATGCTTCCAACTTATCTTACAGCCAGCCAGGAGGATGAGCAGCGAGCTCTGGGCTTTGACCCACTTTGAGCTCAAATAGGCCAGTGGATCAGAACAACTGAGTCAATCACTTTTGGCCAGTTTTGGGGGCTCAGGGGCAAGCCCAGAGGCAGAACAGCTTCTCAGCTGCTGAGACAAGTCTCTTGTGTAACAGGAGACCCTACTATAACTTAGAGAGTTAAGGCCAGTAAGCTGGCTTTAAACCACTGCCATGAGCCACACGTATGGACAGCCTGGACAGCCGGGGGGATTAAGGTCAGCCCATCCTCCCTTCTCCTCTCCTGACGTGTGCCCAGCTGCGGTGTGGCCCATGCAGCAGGAAGGGCCAAGATTAGCTCCCAGCGATGGATCAACACCCCGGCAGCCATCACATGCACTGGGCTGGCCGGCAGGTCAGGTGACAGTGCCAAGCTGATTGGGAGCATTTTTAGTTCTTTGAGCTGCTTTAAGCAAAGCAAATAATGAGATGGGATGGAGAGATGTGAGAGGAAAATATACCCTCAAGCTCTCCTCTGCTGTCAAACCCCGGGAGTTTGGCTGCAAGTCTTGGCTAAAAAAGCTGATGCAAGCTGGACTTGCTGCCTTTAAATCTCTCTCCTGCAGTGCTCAGGTGCAGCTCTCAGGCAGGGATCGCCCGAGGGCAGCAAGCATGGACAGAGCCCATGCCAGCAGTCAGAGCCTGTGCCGGATCCCCGCGAGGCATCGGCATCTCCAGGCACCGCGTGCCAAATCGTGCCTGTGCTCGGTGAGCTGGGAAGAGCAGGGCTGGCACTGCGGGACCAAAGCTCCCCGGGTTTGTCACAGCAGTATCCAAGCAACACTTCCACCCCACACATGCGCCTGCAGCACAGCATCCTCCTCCCTGCTCCTGCCCGCGAGGAGCAGGGAGAGCCAAGTATGCCCCATCTCATCCACCCTAAAGTAAGGCTGGGGGTAAATGGGCTCAGGACAGCACACAGCAGTGCTGCATCTGTCCTCAGGGGTTAAAACCACAAGTTAAAGAGGATCACAATTCCCAGTTGTTCCTAGTGAACCAATTCCTACGGAAGGGCACAGCAGGCTGCTCAGAGAGTGCTACCCCAAAGGAGGTGGTTTTCCCGGCTCACACTTTCAGAATAAGCACTGGTTTAATGGTCATTAAATTTTCAGCCCTGTCCCTATCTCCCAAAACTAGCCAGCAGGTTAGTAGGTCAGCACGTAAACCAAAAATTCACAGGGGATTAACCTAGTAACAGATAATCAGGGGCCCTGAGTTCATCTCAGCATAACAAGAAAGGTTTTCTCCCAGCCTTAACAAGCAATAAAAATAAACAATGTTATTCATCCAAGCAGATCTTGGGGGAAAAATAATAGCAGGGAGGGTGAAAAATGATTCGGCAAGCCACTGCTGCCAAAACCCATTTCTAGGCTGGGTCAGGTCAGGAAGCAGCAGAGGGCAGGGAGACACAGGACACTGCAGCCATAGAAAATTCAAAGCAAGGCTATCTACTCCAGCTGGAGGACCAGGTAAGAGCCACAGGTTCCTCTGCTCGTTTTTACTCGGCATCCAGCCTGGGAAAGAGGGCTGCATAGGCCTCTCGGCACGCTGCTCCATGAACAAGCAGGGTGACACACCCTCTGTGCCTGGGCCAAGGCATGGCCACCCAGGGCTGTCCCTGTCCCAGTGGCCAGCACTGGTGTGTGCAGCAGTGGCTGTGCTCACAGGAGTCAAGGGCAGATTTTACTACTCGCACGGAAGGCTAATGCGCTTATTCAGCGCCGCGGTAAGGTGCTGTCTGGCCAGAGGGAGGGAGGAAGGAATCTGCCCTCAACCTGCTGGAAGGGATTCAAGGCTGACTTCACTCCCAGCAGCGGTGGCTCAGGCAAGCAAGGAAGGAGCGAGCCTGGCTGGCGGGAGCTCTCTGCCCACAGCCGCGAGGGGGAGATGCTGCTCTCTCTGCTCGCCTCCGCTTCCCGGGAGCCTGCTGTCCAGAGCAGGTCACTGCCGTGGGATGGGGGAACAAACAAAGTTACCATCACCCTCTTCCTCCTCGTCCTCTTCTTCACCGCCTTCCTCCTCCTCTTCGTCTACTTCGTTGTCAGCCTCCTGCTCTCCGTTTTCCTCGTTCTCCTTGGCAAGACAAAACATCACTTAAAAAAAATGCACCAGGAAAGGGAGAAGGTGGAAGAGACACAGAGCACCAGCCCAGCAGAGCCCTGGGTGCACATCCTGCCTTCTGCCTGCCTCCACACAACCCAGACAGCCCAGGCACAAAGGATCAAGCCCACAGTAACTTGGGGCTGCAGCTTTGAGACAAAGCCTGTAATGGCTCTCATGACACACTGAAATGTGGCACAGTGATTTCCCTCCAGCACCTCAAAAGAGGAAACCAACCAGTTTACTTGTACATGATGTATTTCCTAGCTGAACTGGTTGTAACATTGTAAATCCTAGTGGGGTTTAAAATTTTTTTTCTCTTCATCCTTGCCTAGGGAAGGGTTGGTACTGGACAGCCTCACACAGCTGTCAGGGAGGGAATCCAAGCCCAGCCCTTCTCTTCTGCACACACATGAACAGCCCACAGGCTGGGAGTGTCCGCGTAACGAGGAGCACCAAAGGCTGAAGGGCTTTGCAGGGCTCAGGGCTGCCGTTTACAGGGATCCCCTCTCAACAGTACTAGGGACAAACTTGCAGCAAAAGCAAGAAGAGAAGAAGAAAAAGGCACTGGTGTACAGACTGCCTCTCCCAGCAGATTGCAGCCATACTCACAGCATTGCCGTTGGCTGGTGCATCTCTGCCATTTTCTGTTTCTTCAACAACTTCCTTCTTCTCTTTTAGATCCTGGAAGGAGCAGAAAAGCAGAGAAGTCACCCCGATTCCAGGTGTCTGGGTCAGAGAAGCTGCAGATCAGGTGTGAAAAACACAGTCTGAGAGCGAGAGCAGGCGCCGGTTTCTCTTCATACAGATTTGTTCTGTGATTTGGTCGCCACGTTCTGGCTCCTCCTTGGGAACGGGAAAACATGGGGGCGAATCTCAATCCAAGTCAGCCTTGCCAGAGCAGCCCTCTAAAAAAGAGACTGCTCTGTTTCACCTCTGAGCTCCCAAACAGACAGAGCTGGCTGCCTGCATATATGCTCAACAGCAGCAGAGCTGGCTGATTGCCCATCTTAGCACAGTCCAGCAAGCTCCTGCAATGCCATGGAGAGCCGGCAGCCCCGTCCACAGGATGGGCACCCACGGCTGCTCAGAGCCTTCACAGCAGGAACAGATCCCAGGCACTCATTAGCAGAGGCTGTGGTCTCTGCCCTGCCTAGTGAAAATCATACGGCAAATATAACACGCCTGGTCTTTCTCACAGCAGCAGAGAGGAGGCTCCAGCATCCAGCTCACAGCCTAAAGTGTAACAGGATGGGGTGGGGGAAGTAGTCTATTTTTACACTGCTCCAAGAGCCGTGCCTGGCTAGTTTGGTTCAAGCCTCCACTGCGAGCAGAGCGGGAGCTTGTGTGTTTTTGCTATTGATCACTGTCAAAATGTCATGCCAAGTCGCTCAGCAAACAGGCTGAAAGGATCCAACTTTATGTTCCTGCATTAAGAACACTTGGATTTAACACTGGCATCTCTGCTTGCATCCTCCTCCCCTTCTGTTCCTCCATCAACTGGAGCGAGATCCTTCAGCACAGCGAGCGCTACCCCGGCCAAGGAAAGCAGGGAGGCCCTTCCCCAGGGCCAGCAGCACAGACACAGCGGCTTCAGCAGCGACCATGAGGTGTTTAAAAGTTGCTGGAAGCTCCTGCTCCACCGCGGTGGCTTCTCCCCCTCCTGCCAGCCCTTTGCAGCTGCCGGTGCCGCCCACGGGCAGCGGGCACTTTCACTCCCGGGAGGGAGCCGCTGCCTCGTGGGAACACGGCAGGGAAGAGTGTGGCCCTGGCCCTGCAAGGGTGATCACTGCTCCCTTCTGGGAGGGTTTCTACCGCCCTGCAGACTGTGCTGGGGAGGCAGCACAGGCATTTTAGACCACCAGGTTACTTAAATAGATGCCATTTCCAGAGGCACCCACAGACTGCCAGTGCATAGAGGAAAGACGTTTCCTGGAAAAGCTTTGAGGGGGGACAACACCTGTTGATCGAACCTCACCTAAGCAAACCAACCCAGAAGTCTGGAGTAAAACAAATACACAAGCTCCCTCCTCCTTTCACTGCTTACACACAAATCCCAGGCCACCTCCTCCACACTGCCCAGTTCCACCACAGTTCCACCACTGTCAGTGGCTTCCATTGCCCTGTTCCCTGGAGACTGACCACAACCATTTGGCCTCTTATGCATCACTGGGCTACAGCTGCTGCATCACACCAGGCACACGGGCACGAGGGCAACAAAGCAGTTCCCAAGTTAAACACAGAACAAGTCAAGCAGTCAGAATTTCCACCTCTCAATGTGCCCCACACTTCTTTTTAAAACAAGTTGCTCACAAAATGCAAGCAATTCTCCCAGTGAAGGAACAACTCATTCTTGGGCATTTCAGCTGGACAGATCTACAGCCCTGACCTTTCCTACATCACTGAAAATGCTCTCAGTTTAACCACCATCACCATGCCAGGTCATGAAGTTTGTGGTAGCAACAGGGTTGCAGAGAGCATCAGATTCCCCCTTTTCCTTTCCCAGTCCAACACAAACAGATATGCGCAGGAGCGTCCAGACCAAGGGCCGGTGCAGGCACCAGGGCTGCTCTGGCGCCAAGACTGAGACACAGCCTCTAATTATAGGTGTGTCAGGGCTGTTTGTCTATGGAATGAATAGCAGCGGTGTAGAGCCACATACCACCGGCCCGGAAAGCTCTACCTTGTCCCCGAGCCTGCCCTGGGCAGGATCC
>NW_005054309.1:2905294-2916977 GCF_000277835.1 Geospiza fortis | reverse complement strand
CCCACCCCCGGGGCGCCGCGCCGCCGCCCACGACGGCCCCGGGGGTGAGACAGAGCCGCGCATAAATGGTCCCCAGTGCGGAAAGAGCGAATCAACGGGTGAAGGGGTGGGAAAACCGCCCCTCCATATGGAGCACAGCGGGGCTGCCACACTCAACATGGCCGCCAGACCGAGGCTGAACTTGTCCTCGGAGGGCGGGATATAGGCATCGAACCGTGGCTCGGGGCGGAGCTGTGGAGCGGAGTTGACGCCGGTCGACTGGGGGCCCGGGGTGGGGGTGCTGCGGGCGGTGGCCGCTGATCCCGGCTACTAGAAGTCGCGCTGACCCGGGGTTCTTCTCTTTACGCCTTCAGGAGAGCTGTGGAGAAGCCATGGTAGTCCCCACACCGCCTGGCACCAGGCGTCGCGGTACGAGGCGTCATGGCGCCCGCGTCCGTTGCCCCATCCCCACACGCGCCCGGCGGCTGGACACAGAAACGGGGCCCCGTTTCCAGGACAAAATGTCCCTCCCACTCAGCGCGGTAGCACAGCAAACAGCGTGCTCTGTGCCTGGGCGCACCATGCAGCGCTTTTCTCCTCAGCCTCCGCGTCCTGCCCCTCGTGGCAGCAGCACTGAGGAGATGGTGGCGTGGGGACGGGGATCAGGGCCGCAGGGCTGTGGCGGGAGCGGGAAGCACCGGCACGGCTGAGCCCTCACGGCGGCCGCTGACCCTCGGAGTGACCTCGTACCGGGGCCAGCCACCCCCTGCCCTGGCCGTCCCCCGGCCCCAGGGGCTGCGACCCCACCGGCAACTCTCACTTTGGGTCACGGGCGCTGTCGACGCAACAGTGCCCCGCTCACGACGGTCGGGCACTGTTGGTGTTTTGTCAGGAGGGATCTTTTGGGACGATGGATTTCTCGCGTTGGGACCCTTTGGGGATGATGGATTTCTCACGTCGGATGTCCCGCTCTGACCTGGTGGCAGGACTGGGCGAGAGCAGGGCGAGAGCTTCTCCATGCACTCAGGGGAAGGAGAGGGCTATGGAAACCGGGATTTCTGGTTGCTTCTGGCTACGCCTCTCGCTTGGAGTGTTCGAGACAAGGGTAGCTGCTATTCCCGGAGACAGGACTCGGTGGGTTTGGGGCAGGTTTTGTGCAGTGCTGGAGGCAGGAGCGCCCTCTGCCACAGCTCAGCCGGGAGCTGGCGGCCGGCGAGTCTCGAAATGTGTCCGAAAGAGGAAAGAAAAAAAACACCCAAGCCCCGACCCCTCAAAAAATCACTTCTGCTATAACTTGTCTTTCATGCGTGCCTTCTGCTCAAACTAGGGATGTTCCTTTGGGCTTGGGGCTCCCACGTTTCAGGAAGAGTTAAAAAAAGAAAATGAGCTGTGGGGTATTTCAGGAAGAAAATTCGGAATTTAGGAATCCTCAAGGGATGGTCACACCAGGATCTCGCAGAGGACAGGGGGCGGGAGGGTGGTGGTGGGAGGGCTGGAGATAAAAAACACCCAAGCCTGCAGTGGAAGCAAAACTGCCTTAAACCACTCCGCGTCGGAAATCCATGTATAGCCCTTGGTGCCGTCCCTCTGTGCAGCGGGATAACCGGCTGGCGAGTGCCTGTGAGCGTACGGCAGGGAGAAGCAGGCTCAGCTAGGCGCTTTATGCCTCAGCAGTCCAAAAAGAAACAACAGGAACTGTTGCCTGTAAAAGGCAGCTGCTTCTTTACCTCTTCTCCACCCCTCCGGACTGCCGGAGGAGCGGCTCCTCCGGGAGCAGAGAGAGAAGGAGGAGGGTGGAAGGGGACTTTGCAAAAGTGCCCGAGCATCGGGGACAGAAGTTTCCAGGGCTGAGCTCTCTGCCTGGGACCTCGCTCCGTCTGCGGCAGGCGATTGCTTTGGCAAAGGAGCCGAGGTGCCGGAGGAGGAGGTAGGACTTTTCCCTCCTCACCGGCCGTTTCCCTAGCTCAGCAAGTAGCAGCCTCTCTAATCCCCGGCGAAGATCATGCTGCTCGGGCGATTATTTCATCGCGGCAAGCTGCTCCTCGGAGGAAATTCTCATTACGCTCTTCGGAGAGGCAAGGGAGGGGCGACTGTCACTCAGCTGCTCTGGAAAAAACAGAGGGATGAGCCTGCAGCATCCCCGGGCTCCGGCGCACGAGACGTGGTAGTGTTTCTAGGTCAGGCTGGTGATGCGGGACGTGAAGCCGGCAGAGATGACATCCTGGCTGTGTCACCTTCTGTTCCTCGATGGGCAGGGGTTGCACACGGGGGCCAGGTTTTCTCTGGAACAGCAGTGCTGGGGGGGTGGGGGAGAGTGGGGGTGTGAAGGGTGATGGGGAGGTGGGAAGGAGCTTCATGTGCACTCACAGGAGGGAGGGGAGGTGTGTAGAGAACTGGAATCAGCTCATGGTTCCAAAAAGTGTCTTTAAGAGACCTTGGGGTCAAGGCTGAGACCTGGCTGCTGGAGCCAGAGACTGTTCGAGAGCACTGGCTGCCCCAGTGCAGGGAAGGGCTGATCAGGCCGCCCTCCTGCCCAGCTCCCAGGCTGCTGCTCCTCTGTCCGTCCCCACGAACCACGTAAACAGGCAGGAGCAGGGCCCTGTGGCACACTTTAATTAAGGGATGGAGACCGTGACTTCGCCTTTCCCCAGAGGATTGCAAAAGGCCCAGGCGGGCCCCACAATGCAGCTCACGGCCATCCCTGCTCCAACACGCGCTCTGCCCCCCACGTTACAACACAGGGCTCTGACTCACCAGCTGTTCCCAGCCCGCTGCTTCCAAGCCTGTAGACATTGCAGGGATCCCTCAGATGGATGTAGGGAGTCTGTCTCCTCTGCACTCCACTGGATGGAGCTGGATGTGGTAGGCAGGACATGGCACAGTCCTTGGGCCTCTGCACAGAGCCCCAGAGTGAGGACAGCATTCTGGAGGAGTCCTCAGAACTGGAGGGTGTGGGAAAGGGAGTGTGACCTCTCTAGATCCTCTGACTCCAGCAGGCAATGACACCATGGTCCCTTGATGCTCACTGGCTTCTCTGTGGTTCTGGGAAGCCACTGCCCTATCTGGCTGAGATGTGGGGCCAAGGCAGTCCCTTTTCTGCTGCACGTGGGTGCTGTCAGGAGCCAGGGCCAGGTGGAGTGGGGCAATACACCTCAGCACTGCTGCTAATCCTGCTCCTGGCTACAGGCAGAGTGGGGGGACATGATGGGGGGACCAGGGAAGCCTCCAGTTTGGGATGCTGGCTGTTCCAGGGGGCCCACAACATCAGGAATGGATCCAGCATCTCCTCCTGGCTGCCAAGGGCCAGCACTGCTGATGTCGTGACCCAGGCACCAGTACTCACATCCCCGTCTTTCCTTGCCTGTATGTTGGAACAACCTCAACTCATCCTTGAGAGACGGCCAGAGCCCCATGGCAAGGAAAGCATGATTATTGCCTTTCTCTCAAGGGAAGGGTGAGCAGGCCATTGGGGCAGCATGCTCCTGGGGCCAGGGGAAGAGGCCTGTGTTCTAGGGTGTGGGCTCTGTGAAGCTGGAAAAGAGTTGTTTCTCTCTCATTACTGTTTTCTGGTTTTCCCCTGGTTTGAAGGTTGGTTGTGACTACGAGCTGTGGATCAGACCCAGAGCAAGAGCCTATGGCATGGGGTTTACACACCCACATCCTGCCCCAGGCCTGGGCCTTTGGCCAGAGACAAGGTTTCACTCCTCAGGGCTCCCGTCCCACTGCTCAAATGATGCATGGAAGAGATTTAAAAGGAGAGAGGAAGGTGGGAGGGAGGAGGCGAGTCAAGATTCTCTTCCCTCCCTCCCTCTTCTCAGCACTTTGCAAACACGGTATCTTTGCAATGTCTGCTGGAGGAGGGAAAACACCTCCTGCACGTGCCCAGGGCTGGGTATGTGTTTGGGCAGGGATTGCCCCATGGTGTAGCCAGCCCCAGGCACGTGACCCTGATTGTGCCCTACTCTCTGTCCCCCTTCCTCATGCTGTCCCCAGCAGGACACCACCCAGAGCCACCCCACAGAAGTCCCCACCCAGCCAGGGCCACCTCTCTGCCCCAAGCTGGCCCCGAAGTGTCAGTGGCTACCATCCTGCAAGGACAGCTGTGGAGAGCCAGCACTCCTTCGTCTCATCCCTCCTTGGTGCATTAGCACACCTGGGAGAAGACGGACACCAAACGGGCACGCACACACTCACAAAACCAACCCCAAATCTGGATCAGTATCAGAGAGAATTAATTACTGGCTCATGCATATTCAGATTAGAAACTCAGCTGAACCTGGCGGCGCCTTGGGCGGCCCTGCGAAGGAGAATTCCTCTGGAGAGATATAAATCACCGCTCCCTTCTATTGCTTTCCCCATGGAGCGCTACCTCCTGGGGAAGAACTGAACCTTGATTTCCTTTTTTCCCCTCCTTCTTCTTCGTTTTCAATCTGCGCGGGGCCCCTGTAATTACAATGGGCTGCTTTAGGGCTTGAGTTATTTATTGGGTAACAGGGACACACCTACCCAGCTCCAGCCGCCTGCCTGCCCGCGTGTCACAGCTTGTCCTGCCTACCCAGCTGCGCCTGCTGTGCCATGCTGTGCCATGCCATGCCGTGCCACTTTAGCTTGAGACAGCAGCAGCAAACGGGGACCACCAGCCTTACATGATCCACTAAAGGCACATTGGTGGTGTAGCCCCTGCGAGCAGGGGTGAGAGTCACACTCTTGCCTATTGCAAAATGCTGTCTTGCACGCACGTTTGGGATGCCACTGGAGCTAACACCACTTGTGAAATCCTTGGCCCTATTTTATAGGTGGGTAAAGTGAGGCATGGAGCAGGGAGGTGCTTTCCTCAGGGTCATCCCCAGTGATCAGAAGAACCCATCCCTCCCACAAATGGGTGGCTGGGAAAGGAGGTGCCGGCCCAAGTGCTCTACTCAAGACTTCAGCTGGTGGGACCTGTCCCCTGTGCCTCTGCTTCGTTTCCCAGTGGGAATCTTCTGCCCAACCCCTGCTCTGCATCCCCCTGCCCAACCCCTTTTCCCCCATAGGCAGACCTGTGCTCTCAGAGGAGATGAGCACTCGGGGCTGGAGACCACATGGCTGGAGGGAATTAAATAATTGATGGACCAGAAGGCTCAAGCAAGCAGATACCGAATCTCCAGGGGCAGCATTCGAGAGGCAAAGCAGAGCCCCGGACAAGACCCTTCTCTCTGATATCATGCCAACATATCTCATTCCTGCCTGGGGCTCCTGGTGGGCTGAAGATGTGGGGTGCTGGGGATAGGACTGAACCTCCACTCATCTCCCAGCTTGCCCCTTGTGCTGCTGGAGCTCTGGAGGGACTGGCCACCTTCCAGTCCAGAAGGGAGGAGCCAGGGGAAGGAGGCTGCTGCTTCCAGGCTGAAACCCTCCTGCTTGGGGTGGTTCCCATTGAACAACACCTTTAGAAAGAGTGGGCTGAGCAGGGAAGAGGAAAGGAGTCTGCCAAATCAAGGTGGGTGCTTGGCTCTTCCCTGTACAAGAACGTGGGGCCATCGGATAGCAGCAAACTCCACTCCAGTGAAAGGGAGAGCTCTCCTGCCACAGCCAAGCTGTGGCCTCCTTGCTGTGGGAGCATGGAAAATGGCTTAAAAAATTACAGGCAAAAAGCAACTGGATAAGTTCACTAGAGAAATTGGAAGAAGTTAAATCCAGTGATTCCACTCTCTGTTCCGGAGGTCCCTCAGTGGCAAAGCCTCAGTGTCTGGGAGAGAGTCACTGCCTAACAGTCCCTCTCTTGCTTCCTGCCCTCAGCATCATGGCAGAGGTGCTGGTGACCCACTGCTGGCCCAGCCACGATGGACATCAGTGGGTCACAAGGTGAAAGGACTCCCCATGCAATAGCCATGCACCCCAGGCATCAGCCTTGCAGGGTTGCAGTGGCAAGAGGAACAGGTTTTCCCACCCAAAGCACTGATCAGGAGCTGCAATGGGATTTGCCAGCTGCAGCATGAAGCATCTCTCTGCATTAGATGTATTTGTCGATATTTTATCCACCAATAAAAGCAGTGCATGACCAAATTGAATATTTAATTTAATATACACTAACCAGGAGCTGGTTGGCATTGCACCCAATGGAAAATATTTGCTGCCCTCTTTCTCATTTTTTAGCAGATTTTTCATGAAAAGTTGTTGCTTTTTTTTGCTTGCAATTTCTTCTTTTTTTTTTTCCTTTAGGTAATAACAATATGATCTGAAAATAACAATTTTCATTTACCAACTCAGGATTTTAATGAACAAGCTGTTTCAATAACCATTTGGACAACTATTGGAAAAAAAAAAGGAGAGAAGAATGCATTTGAAATCCTCAAAATAGCTCCCCCTTCCACCAACTTCAGTAATTTGCAGAAGAGCAATTCCTTAATTTTTTTCCCCCAGCATACTAGATGAAACATTTGAGAGTGTTTGAAGCTGGCGAGAACTGCATTTCTAGCTACTGATGTCATGAAAATATAAATTGGGAGATTTTCCACGCTGGGTCAATGTGTAGTGATAAGCACAATGCCATACCTTTAGGAGCAGTATTTGTTGGTAAACAGAGGGGAGCAGCCCATAATGTCCATAGTCAATAACACACAGCCAACATGCAGTGCTGGGGTGGCTGTCAGAGCCATAAATTGACCACCTTCCTGGTAGAGCCTGGGCCATCCTGGGCTGTCACTCTTGAGCCTGTTGTGAGGAAAATACACAATGTGGAGAATAACAATGAATAATTTAAGAGAACGTCCTTGTTCAATGTTCTTCAACTGCCCATTGACTCATTTCTGCTGCTCCCGTTTCAAGCAACTGGAGGAATCCTTCCTATTTTCCATGCCAAATATAGCAGTTTTTCCAGAAATGCTCAAACACACAAGCCAGGAAGTTTCCCTTCTCTGAGTGAGTCACTGGAAGTTCAGGCTGCATTTTCATGATTGCTTCAAGCCGATCGAAATCTGTGCCGCTGCCAAAGGAGCCGTCCAGCCCTGCCGGTGTGCGGCCTCCCTCACTGCTTGTGCAACAAGAGGAAATCAGGGAATGGACTCTGCCTTTTTTCCTTTTTTTTTTTTTAATTTTTTAAAGTTTATTTGGCCAACTTGTCTCATGGCTGTGCACGCTTTAGGGAGCTCGTCTGGTCTGGGAGATATAAGAATGCTCCTTACACCAGTGGCTGAAAGCAAAGGGCATATGGGGGAAATGCCATCCCCACAGGGTCACAGTGTCACTCAGCTGCAGAGTTTATGGAGTCTGTGTTCACACTCCTAGCCCCAGGATGGGAACACAGGGAAGATCCCTGCCAAGAGATTTTCTTGGGTGGCATTTCTGAGATTCTAGACAAGGTTTGGGGACATGGTGACCAATCTGTATCTCAGGACTGTCCCCCACTTGTTAAGGATGCTCAGGAATCCTACTTAAATGGAGACACCTGTCATAGGCAGGATTTTGGAGAGAAGAGATATTTTAGCAGGATCATTCTCTTCCTACTTCTTTCCATTACACCTTCCTGCATCCCTTAGCATTTATTTTACCTACTGTCCATGTTGGTTTCCAAAGAAAAGGAGCCTTTCTCCCATTTTTGCTGCTCATTCTCTTCTAATTGCTGCAAACCCATGGGACCAATTTTAAACAAATTTGGTGGTGATATGAGGGGGAGATTCTAGATCTTCTTGCAATGTCCTGGAAACAAGTGGCTCAGCAGGTGGGCACACTCACTGGAGCCCACCCCAAGAGACCTGCCACTGCAGATGCACTGTCTTCTATTAGTCAGCAAAGAATCCTCACCAAGCACCCCGTCTGAAGCATGGCTTTGAAACTGCAATGTCCCCAGTGCTCCCCAGGGGTGCACCTCAGCTTTTCCCAGCTTCACTGGGTACCCTCCTGCTCACTCCTTAGTGGGTGTGGGACAAGCATTATTCTTTCAATACCATGCCCTGGGACTTTGGGGCTACAGTCCATTTCATGGGGCTTCCATGAGGGTAAACAAGCCTGGTTTGTGTTTCCAGTGCTCTCGGGAGCTGCAGCTTTTGTGGCTGGGGGATCCCCATGGCTCCGTGGCTACTTTTAAGGAAGAGTAACTGAGGCCAGGAAGTGTCTTGCCAGGTGGTGTGGGTTTGCTACAAAGGAACTTGCATCTCGGGTGGGATATTTTTGGAGATCAGCAAAGCAGAACAGGTTGAAAATCCCTGCTCTAGAAACCAGCATTATTTTTTTCTTCCTCACAATGTTTGTTCTGTTGTTTTTCAGAGATGGTGCTCACCTCTTTGCAGAGAAGCCTTGCTAACAGGCAATTCCTCTTCCTGTTTTGGAAAGACATCTCTGCTTGCCTCTGGTCTCTCCCTCCCTCCTCTGATGGAACCTCATGGCCAGAGTTTGCTCTCACTGGCCCTGATCCAGGCAGGCACTTACACAGGTCACTGCTGCAACTTGAAAGCCAGTGGATCACTCCAAGGCTGCCCTGGGGACTGACAGGTTTTCCTGCTCTATCTCCTGAAGAAGCTGGGGAAGGAAGGGAGTGTCCAAGCTAGGCCAGAGCTGGCTCTGGTGCGTGTCCTTGGCTGAGCTGTTGGAAGTGCTGGGGTAGTTACTGCCCACCCTATGTGGCACTGCTGTCCCCAGGCACTGGCACTGCAGGGTAGCAAAGCCACCAGAGTGGGACATGGCAGCTCCTGATCAGCCCAGGCTGGGAGGGTGCCCACAGACAGCAGCAGACAACTGGGCAGCACCAGTGTTGGATGTCACATCTCCATCATGGAGTGCTGGCTTCTGCTGAGGAAAGTTCTTTCTCCTAATGGCTTTGCTTCCTATCTCCTGCATTTCCTATCTGCCAGGGAAGACTGGAGCCAGGACTCCTTGCTATGAAAGCCTCCAGGCAGGACCCACCTCCAGGCAGATGCCACCATCCCTGCCTGCCCTCCTCCTCCCCAGGGTCCCGAGGGGATATGACAAGGGACAGCCACCATTAAACTGTGATTCCCTTGGGTCCCTACAGCTTCTGCCCCACCTTGCGTGTATCTCCCCATGCAGAGCCAGGCAGGCTTTGGGACACTGATAGTCCCTTTCCACATCAAGGTGACTCAGGGGATGGGGACAGAGTTTGAGGAGGACAGTGCTCACCTGCTGCAGCTCAGCTCAAGCACTTTGGCCACCCTGGTGCAATGGGGACCCCAGCTTCTGCCCCACAATGGGGGTGTGGCTGAGATGCATGAAGCACTCAGGTTGGACACCCAAAATCCACAGCTGAGAGCTGCCGCAGGCTGGGCAGTGGGTGCTGCAGGATACAGCAGACATTAGGCAGCCAAGCCCCTGTGGATCTGCTGCTTATCTCCACACACACGCCCTTGGTCAGGCTCTGGGAGTGTAAATCATCCTGGCCCTCCCCAGGGATGCCATGGGGTCCCCACGGGTGCTTTCTGCACCCCACACATCCTGCAGCAAGCATGCCCTGACTGAGGTCTGCTCCTTCAGCACAACCAGGACTCTGCTCCCATTCCCCAGCCGAACTGCACAGGCTTTGCCCCAGGATGTGAATTTGGGCCCTGGAATTTATCCGCGGCTGTTTTGGCTGTGGCTGAACTCCACCTCCGGGCAATGACATGTTGTTTCCATAGTAGCTAATGGACTGGAGATGGAAGGGGGAAACACATAGCTGCGCTAAAAAGGGACTCGTGAGTAATGTGGTTTCTCCCAGCGCAGAGTAGGAACAACTTTCTAGCACTCGAGGAGCCCCTCCTTCGCCGGCGCCTGTGAAGTGTCGAGAGGAGAGTGCGTGTGTGTGCAGAGCTGTGCACGGGGCAGGAGGACAAGGGGGTTCTTGTGGGGGGCTTGGGGGGCCACGTGGTGGCTGTGCAGGGGCAGCCTGTGCGAGGAGAGGGGACACATGGCAAGCATGAGAGCCTGTGGGGAGGGTGCAGCACAAATGCTGGGGACACATAAGGAAAGCACGTGTCTGTCAGGGTGTCCGCACCCTGTTGTGTGCAGAGGGCAGTTCCCGGAGGAAGGCAGGAGCAGCCTGGGGCAGCTTGGCGTTGTGGTGATCTGCTGGAGCTGAGGCTGTCACAGGCAGCAGTGTGGCTGGGGCAAGCCAGGCCGTGGGTGTCTGAGGGCCCTGCTCACCCATGGGATAATAAAGAGTGATAAGGACAAAATCTGGAAGATACAAAGAGGCAGTGAGAGAGATCAGGACTCTTTGTCTCTGCTGCACCCCTTATAAAGGCACTGGTGGGCCTTGGTGTAGAGCAGGGGGTCAGTCCTGGCTCCACTGCCAACCCACTCACAGCCTTCCACCATCCCTGAATCCAATACCTCTCCAGGAGCAGGGAGAACTGGATTTTCTTCTGTGCCACAGCCCTGGGCTTCCCCCTGGCCAGTCGGGCACAGAACTGTGGGACCTCTGCCCTTTGACATTTCCATGGACCAAATGTACCCTTGGCAGGAACACCTCCATGTGCAAACAGAGGGCAGGTCCTGGGGACATCCTTGTGCCCATCTGTGGCTGGCAGCCCTGGCCAGATCCCTGCACCCTGGCTGCTGTTGCAGCATTTTTCTTCCTCTTGCACGTTCCCCAGCTTGTTCAGCTGTGTAGCTCCCGCCGTGTCCGGCTCTTTGTGTTGTTTGCTGTTAAGTAAATCACTGGCAGCTCCCCAGAGCGCTGGGTAATGGCAGGATAATTCCCAGCAAGACCCTGGTAATTCACTTGAAGGAAAGCAGAGCAGAGGAAAACAGCACTATTAGCCATTATCCTGGCCTCTCAAAGGCCTCCTCGCCTGCAGAAACGCCGCATGGTGCGGCAGGCATGCCTGCCACAGCTCCCAGACACTGTGGGCCGTGGGAGGGCCAGCAGCAGCAGAGGATGCCAGGATTCAGCTTTCCTTTGCCATCCTGGATGAGCAGATGAAATGTAGCTGAATACCTCCACCTGCCATGGATACAAGGAGGTCGATGTCAGTCCTGGGAGAAGCACCCCAAGGGCAGGATTCAGGCAATGCAGCAGTGCCCATCAGATGGTGCAGACCACAGGATGCTCCAGCTTTGGGTCTCCCCCCAAGAGCATGGGATGCATGGCTTAACTGAGATCTCAAGCTGCAGGAGTGACCCTCCAGCCAGGAGTCACCAGGCACCTGCCCTGCTGCTGGCAGGGGTCTGATAGCCAGAATATGGGGGAAGACAGTCACAGTACACTGGCTTCCATAGCTCCTGGCAGCTGCTCTGGAGCTGGGGGGGGGCTTTGCCACCTGCATCAGCAAAGAGCATGTCCCTTCCAGATGGCCTCAGCACCTTTCACACCTCCCTGTTGTTGGAAACCCCCAGTCCTGGTTGGGGCTCAGTGGAAACCAAGAGCATGGTTTCTGCTGGGGCCTTGCCAGTGGTAGCTCAAGCACCAACCCTGCCCCACTCTGCACCCATAGGATCCACATCCATGTGCACATGTTCACCAAGGCTCTCCAAAAAGCTCCAGCAGTGTTTCTGAGTTGCACAGGCAGGTGTGTGGCAGAGTGGGGGAAGACCCTCCAAAGAGCTGGGAGGAGGCCTCGAGGTGACAGGCCCCCTGCAGAAGCCACTTGCTTCCTTCCAGTTCTGCAAAGGGGCACTGAGCTCCTCTGCAGACCTGCCCCTGAAGTGGCTGTCGGCATTTCTGAGAGAGGCCTCTGTTTGCAGAACTGCTGAACTTCCCCCCCTGAGCCTCCCAGCAGCGGGAGGGTGCCTA
>NW_005054309.1:2897709-2905284 GCF_000277835.1 Geospiza fortis | reverse complement strand
CCTGCCTGGCGCCCCCAGCAGCACCGGGAGGGCGAGGTGAGCTCCCGCCCCACCCAAACCCACACTCCGCTCGGAGCCCTTGGCATGCGCACACAGCCAGGCACCCACACACCGAGGAATGCACACAAAGGTGCACCAGGCTCATCTATGTGCATGCAGGTTTTCTGATGCTTCCCATTGGCTGGCTCGAGAGCAAAGTCCTGGCTTTGCCGGCAGCAATAAAGGCTTCCAGGCCAGGCTAGTAGTAAAAGTAGTAAACTTTAAGGGGAAAGGCTTTTCTGACTGTTTCCGCAGTGCTGCTTGCTGCTGTTGCCTGACAAAGGCTTTCCCTCTGTTCACTTTATGCACATTTGGTGCTCATTAAGCGTGTGGGGCTGCAGCTCCAAGCGTATGGGGCAGCTCTGCTCCCAAGCACTACAGACTGACCCACCCCCTCCTTGCACTCCTGCTCCTATTCAGGTTCCCCTGTCTGGCAGCCAAGTGGGATCTGGGAGACCTTCCCCAAAGTGCTATTGGTTTCATTCCCATGTGATCCCCGGGAATGGCAAGTCCATGGAGTCATGTTTTGATAGTCCACATCTGCCCATGTTTCCCAGCCATGCCCCTTGCTCTGTGCATGTGCAGCAGGAAAAGAAACAGAGACGGTTTCAGGGAAACTGGGAGCAGCCTGTCACTTTTGGAGAAGTTGGTTGCAACATTTGGACTGTCTCCTGAAGAGGTCCCAGAAGAGGCATTATGGTTGTCCTCAAATGTTGACCACACACACACCATGGAGCACCCAAAGACAGAGAAGAGCTTAAACTCACCTCTGTAAAGATATCAGAAGTATATCCTGTTGGAAGTCAAGGGCTTGCATCCATTTCAAAGATTCAACAATCATTTCCAGAACAGCATCAAGAGCAAAGCACTGACCCTTGTCAGCCCCTGTGACCTCCAACCCAGAGATGCTGTATGAAAAGCATAGGACATACTTGGCATGGGTCACTGGAGATAAATATGGCAAAGCTGTGTGCTCTCTGCTATCTTCTCAGAGCAAAAGTCCTTATACCCAGGGTGCTGTGCTGCTAAGGCAGCCAGAAATGGTTGTGGGAAATGGAAGAGATGCCAGAGATGTGGCCATGTCCAGAAGGGCAAGATGAGGTCTGCCAGCTGGAGCAAAGCTTTATGAGGTATGGATCAAGGTGACAACAGAAGATGAGATTTTACTACTCCTAAGACACCCAGCCATTACTGGGATGCCTTCTATCATCAAGCAGGAGGGAGAACCACCATCAGTGCACAGCTCATTCTCCCACCTTTTACCCATCTCATTGGGTTAGTGACGTTCCACCAAGTAACAAGGAAAAGGAGGCTCTCTGTGTCCAGAGGTACCTCTCAGTTAATGAGATATCTCAAGACAACCTCTTGGGTTTCATCTGGGAGGACAATGCTGGCATTGCTGCTATAAAGCACAGAACAGCACATTCTAATGGAATTTCCCTTCAGGACCATGATCAGCCTCAGGCTGGGGTTGAGGATTTGGTTGGGAGCAAGTTCTCCAAGTTGTGACCTCCAAGGAAGGCTCTGTTTGGTCTTTTGGGTTGGTGACAGTTCCAGACACGTGTCAAAGATTTATATATCAGAGAGGCTTCCAGGCCTTTGGTGACTCTGGGCTGGGGTTAGCCACACTTTGGCTCTCTGCCCTTCACTGCTTTACACACATATCAAGGGATCCCTTGAAGGCAGAGAGGAGGGCAGGCTGGATGAGTTGTCTCCCCAGCCCCGATATCAGGGAGCCAATTTGCTCACCTCCGGTTCTTGGTGAAGCAGGTGGAGTGCATTGCTTTGAGAGGATCAGACCAGAAAAAATGACCACCCCTCCCATGTGGCTTCCTTTACACCGAAGGCCCTTGTATCTTGCCCACTTACTGCTTCAATGGATGGCAAAGCAAACACCTCTTCCAGGAGGGAACCAAGTCTTGATCTGAAGATAAACCCATAGAGTCTCATTAGCTGGTTGGTTCTGGTGATTAATCATGCATCTTGTGGAGGAAGCCTGATAATTTCTCATGTGAGTTCACCCTGGCTTTAGAATTTGGCCTTTGGTTTGTTGCCTATATGAAAGCATTTAGCATTGAAATTGAGGTAATTAGGCTCCTGAGAGAGTTTTAATTTAAAAAACTTTAACTCCTAGTTAAAGGTTTTGTCAGCATAAAGAAAAGGGTCAAAGGACCCCAGATGAAGAAGATGGTGGACAATTTTGTTAATGGAGCAATAAAATGATAAATCTCTCGATGTGTAAAGGTGCTAGATTAAAATGGGCGTAGAAGGAGCAATAAGGATATTTTAGCATTGCCTATTCTCATAAGATGTTAACAAAGTCAGGCTGTATGAACATCACCTTCCTTAAGACACTTGTGAGATCAAGCTCCGATAACGATACGCGAAGTGGCCCTAATGCTTCGACTAAGGAGGAACTGATAGGAGTGTGAAGTTAGCCAGCAGAGCTAGGTATCCAAGGTATGTGCTGTGGGATACCTGCTTGGAGTAGGTTGAGATGAATATGTACGTTTGGATTGCTGTAGGGGATCAAAGGGCGTGTCTGAGGGTTTTGTTTCCCAGGGTGAGGTCTCCAAAACCTGTGGTGGATCTTTCCTCTGCCAAGCCAGAGAGATTGGGAACATGATGAGAAAAGGCTGGAGGTTTAACTTTGATAGAACGCACCCCTCATGTCGGCAGCAGGCTGAGGAATTGTCTTGTCGGTTTCTCCTCTGTAAATGTTTGGTGTTGTCTACAACAACTGAAATTAGCTTTCCCGTGGCCTTAGGAAAGCACTCATACACCTCTTAATCTCTGTTTCATTTAGATAACCAGACTAGGCATGTGTGCTCTCGTTCTCTCCCATGCTCAGGCTTCCTTGCAGTGATTCTTTTCTGCCTCTTCTCCCATGTTTCATCTCCATTAAAAACAAAACAAGACAAAACAAAACCAAACAAAACTGAACTGAACTGAACTGAACTGAAAACCATAGGCATGACTTGCATCAGCCATGTCATTACTCTCCATTCAAACATCCAAAACCTGTGCTACTCCTTGCACTCCCATATCACAGCAGGAGCTCTGCTTGAGTTGTTTGCTCTGACCATCTCCATCCATCTCCATTTCCATCTTCCCACTTGGTAACTGAAGTCCACAGTTTGCTCCTTCCTCCTTGCATTTGACTTGCTAAGATGTTTTGTTTGAATGGGTTGAGTTCACCAAAGTAACAAACCACTGAGAAGGATGTGATGCCCTTATCTCACTACCCATCCTTCTGCCATGCGCCAGCCGTGAGAAGGATTCAGGAGCATCCACCTATCCGTGGGGAAGATTCCCGTGTATCAACAGAGGTCATCTCTTCCTGAGGCTCACCTGCAGCTAACTCTTGCAGGAAATACTTTATCCTATCGCATCTCAGAGTTCTCAGTCAAAATGTTCACGAGAACAATGTTGTGGTCATGCAGTGACCTTCACACACCAAACCCAAACATCGTTGCCACAAAAACTGGGCAATTCATTATTTATATTCTGTTAGCTCTGTGTTGGCTAATGCTCAGATTTTCTTCCACTCTTTTGCATGATGCCAGGTTAACAGGTCTGATTTATCCAGTGATCTCATTTGCCTTTTTTAGAAATTCTGGCAAAACATTAGCATTTCTCTGATCTTCTTGCAAATAAGGATTAGTAGGGCAGGACACCTCTGCCAGCTCTCCAAGGACTCATCTGGGCTTGTGAGTTTACTCCTGTATGTGTTCTAAGATGTCTAAGCTCTAAGATTCCAGTGGTGTATATGATATCTCATCTGATACAAGTATATCCCCTCCTGGAATTACTTACTGAGCACATCAGCTTTTATGTATCACTGTCAGTTTTACCATCTCCATGATGTTAGGTGGAGACTGTATCAATTCTGTTGCTTCTTTTCTACTCCATCTATCTGCACTTCTGTTGTCCTCACCCTGGCCCTGTATGGACTTTTTTGCTTGTTTTATTTTAGCATTTGTAATCAACATCTTGAATTTCCATTTTATTGACTGGTTTTTAGTCAGTCCTTCTTCCCTTCCACTTGTCATCTGTAGCTCTTTGGTTTCCAATGTACCACTGAATCAGAATGGGCTTGTAGCCAGACCCATTTCCTCTCTGTTTGCACTGTGACATGCCACATATGAAAAACTCTTTCTGAAGAGCTCACAATATTTTCTCACATTTTTTTCTAAATTATTCCTCCCAATCTGAATTCCTCTTCTCCTTTCACCTTTGGAAAAATTAACCCTATGGAGCATCACACTTAAATGAGCCAGAACAGCTTTTTTTTTTGCCCAGAACAAGCAGAATCAGGTCGGCCAATCAGGACAACCCCTGCCTTCCAGCCCAGCAATTAATTCAACTGTATCTGTCATAATGAGGTCCAAAGTCACTTTATTTTGCATCCTGTGTGGTTCCTTTCATGTCAGATTATTACCTATGGTTTCAGCAACCTTCATTCTTTGTTTTTTTAACTAGTGGATGTGCCAGACCTTCAGGATGGTCTTCACCCTGGTGTAATTTCTCTGAACAATCCAGTAGGTTGTTCACCATTCTGCTGTGTGTTAACATCAACAAAGACTTACCAGACAACTTCACAATTCCACCTGGCCTCACAACTACATCCCTTCTTCCAGGAGAAACCACAGCAGCATGCCCTATAGCTCCTGGGCTATTTAAGCATCTCCATTTAGTTTTTAGCTCTCAGCCCCAGACTTTAATTCTCCTTCTATAACGTATAATCTTTCTTCTCCAAGTGCCTGTGGCACCATTTGTCTGAGTGCCCAGAGGGTCCCAAATCCATGAGGTCCCCAGGGTGTCTCAGTGCTGGATAAGATGCCCTGGGCACCTTGTGGCACAGGGAGCAGGAAGTGTGTGTGGTGTTTTACACCCACCTGCCAGGACTGTGGGGCAAGAAAAGGGACAAGATAAAGGTGTAATTTCCAGGAGAAATCACTCAGCTGGCAAAGGATGTTGGGAACCTCATAGCCCTGCAGCCAAGAGGCCAAGGTGATGGGCTCTCAGCTGGGGGGATAAAGGCTAGGGAGAGGAAAAGCCCAGAGCATCTCCTGGCAGCTCAGAGAGACCAGGGGAGCACAGAGAGGAGAGAAGCAGCATCCTCCCCTCTTCCCTTGTGTGCAGGCAGTCAGGAAGCTGTCATGATTCAGATCCCAGCCTGGCTAGGCTCGGTGTGCTGTGGCTTGTCAGGAAAGGCTGGCAGCCCAGGGCTGAGGGTTGTCTTCTGCAAACAGAGATGGCAGTTTGGGGCTCTAGAGTCCACATGTGAGACAGTCTTCTTGTCCTTCTATGAGATCCTTCTGCTTTGGGGTCTAACAGCCCTCCCTACCCCCTCCAGTGTGTCCCCAAGGACTTTTGCAAAGTTTCCCGTGCAGAAAAATTTTCTGACAGCAGTAGTGTAAGGAAAACCACAACAAATATTTTCTGTGTCCCAGCCCTGGGAGGGGGAGAGGAGGATGAAGAAGGTCACAGAGGTGAGAGGGCTCTTGTTTGGGGAGACACACAACCTGCATTCGTGCCACTCCCTCACTGTGACACCAGCCCTTGTCCTCCCAAGCGCTGCCTTCTGCAAAGTGGCTTTTCCCAAGGTGTCCTCTGTCACCCCAGTGCTGTCCCCAGGAGACCTTTCTCATGCCTGGGCAATGCTGGTAACTCCTGGCCTTCAGGCTGCCAGCCAAAGGCTTGCCAGGCTGCCTGGGCACTCAGATGAGGGTGGTTTAGCATGATGCTTTCTCTCTCCCTGCACCATGCATTTCATTGCTGGGGAAGGTGAGAAACACAATGCAGAGCCAGCAAAGCCAGGCTGGAAACAACTGCATCCATAAAAGCTGGCAGCCAGGTGTACCAGCTCCCCCCAGGCAGCCCTGCACAGGCACCAGGCTGTGGCATTAGAGGAGAGATCAAGCTGCTGGTAATCAGCTCAGGGCTCAGGCCATCAGGATCAGGACAGAGTCTGAGGGCACAGTGCCAGCTCCTCATCCTCTTGTTTTGGTTCCTTTCCCAGTGCTTCCTTCCCGTTGGCAGCAGGGACCGGTGGCATCAGACACAGCAGGAGCAGCTCTGAGGGGCTGCTGAAGGTGCCATGCCATGACTCCAATGCATCTCACTATGATCTGCAGCTAATTCTTAATCTGGCCCTGAGCTTTGGGGATTTCCCAGCGCTGACACACTCTACAATTGCAGGAGCATCTGAATTACAGCACCGATCATTCCTCTGCATGAGCACAGCCTCTGTCCCTGCAGCAGAAGGAGGTGGTTTATAGCCTAGATCCTGTGTCACAGGCCGCCCCTAAATCCACCTCCTTTGTGTATCCCAGCTTCCCAGAGAGGTTCAGCTGGAGGCAGTTATTTTTATGGTCTATTTCTTGGTCCTTTGCTCATGCAATGAAAATGAGCAACTCGGAAGCCAGATGGGACAGGTATTCCTGGGTAGGAGCAACTGCTTTCTTTTAGGAACCAAAAAAAAAAAAAAAGAAAAGAAAAGAAAAGAAAAGAAAAGAAAAGAAAAGAAAAGAAAAAGAAAACCCATCAAACCAAACAAAAAAAAAATCCCAAAAAATCATATTAGTTTTTAATTTTTCTTGCTCTAGACTGAGCAAGAAGGGAAGCAGGACAGCCCAGCCCAGACATCTTTCTCCATCACTACCCCATGGTTGCCAGCCTGGATGTCTCTCAGATGTGCAGGGAGCAGTGCAGGAGCAGGAACCACAGGATGGACCATGGTCCTCTCATCTCTCACCACTGCCAGCTCAGGTATGTCTGAGCTTTTGTATCTAACAGACTTCCATGGATTTTTCTTCTTGCTGGGGGGAGTCCTGCAGAGAGTCCTTGAGTGCCCTACACCACCCATTTTGTTTCTCCACCTTCAGTCTTCATTTGCTGCCCCAATGGCTTTTCTGTTGGAGGCAGCAGGAGCTGTCACCCCTCCTCACCTTTTCCCTGACACTTGGGGTAGTAGTTGAACTCTATCATCTCCCCTTGTTGTCTCTTCACCCACGTGGACATCACAGCTGTTCCCTCCACAGAACATCCTTGAAGTGCCACTCTGAGCCTCATCCATCTCTGGAGGATCCTTAGGAAATATGAAAGCTGGAGTGGCAGGGGCAGGACCTGCCAAGGGCAGGGATGCAAGCTGCAAACCACCTTGTCCTTAATGGGGCAGGGATGCAGGGAAGCAAGGATGCAAGCTGCCAGCCACCTCGCCCTTTACGGGGCAGGGATGCAGGGATGCAGGGATGCAGGGAAGCAGGGATGCAGGGAAGCAGGGATGCAGGGATGCACACCACCTCACCCTCTGCGGGGCAGTGGCAGGGTTCCTGTTTCGGGAGGCAGTGGGGTTTGCTGTGGGCTTTGGGAAGCAGCCCCCTGTCCCCATCCCCTGTCCCCTGTCCCTGTGTCTGTCTCCTATCCCCTGTCCCCTGTCCCCTGTCCCTGTCCCTGTCCCTGTCCCTGTCCCTGTCCCCCCACGCCCCATGCCGGCACTCACAAGCGTGGAGCGGGGCGCCCTCTGCCGCG
>NW_005054309.1:2888709-2897584 GCF_000277835.1 Geospiza fortis | reverse complement strand
GAAAGTCTGGATCCCACTTCTCCTGCTCACCCCCAGCCCCCCATTCCCAACCGGGGATGCTGTGACAAGCCCCCCAGCTAGTGTTCCCCTCCATGCAGGGCGCAGCACCCTGCTGTGGAGCGGGAGCTTTCCCTCCAGGGGAAGGAGGAGAAACGTGTTTGTGCTCCCCAGCTTTTCCTCAAAGGCTCTTTTCAAGCAGCGGCTCCCAAGTGAGAGGTACTTTGCGGCGTGTCTGGGCTCGTGGGTTTGGCTGCCGAGGACTTTTCCAAGTGCTTTTTGTCTTTGTGGCTCCTTCCCCTGCACCCCGCTGCCTCCCGACTCTCCTGCAGTCCCTGTCTCTTTCTGGTCCTTTCTCAGAGGAAGTCGTGCCTCCTTCCAAGCATTCCCAAGCTGCTTTATGCGCCCTGTTTTGGCAAACTGGCTCCAGCAAAGCTGGCAGTGGTGAGCTGAAACATCACAGCATCCAGCTGGCTGTTCTCCTCTGCTGCCAGAGGGTCCTGCATGTTCCTTGTGTGTCCCTGGTCCCTTTTTTGAACCTGAACGTGGCCGTGGATTTGTACTCAGGCCCCTAGCTCCAAACCTGGGCCTGAAGAAACATCCCCTGCGGCTGCCTCCGCTTCCCCAGGGGAGCGTCTGGCAGAGCCCGACACCAGCCAGGGGCTGATTTATGCCGCCGCCTGAAATAAAGCGTTGCCCGTCCTGCTCTTCACGCTGGGTGAGCCAAGCCCGTTCAAAAACCAGTTTCAGGACGAAACTTCTGTGATCCCTTGGTGTGAACCAGGCCTAGGCAGACAGGTACGGGGGAACGCTGCACCCCTGGGCAGGGCATGGGAGAGGTGTTCACAGCACGGGCACAACAGGGATGGGGGCAGCTGTGGGGGCAGGTGCCCTGATTCTGCAAGGGACCATGGCAAGGAACGAAGGTGTCCTCACCATTTGGGCAGATCTGGGGTCACCACTCCAGGGGTGCAGCACCTTATGGCACTGGTGGGAAGTGGCACAGGGCAGCAACTCCCCTGTTCATGCCACACACTGGGTGCTTGGAGCAGGGACCCATCTGCCCCAAATCACAGTCAGGACTTCCGTGTCTGTCCCCTTTGTGCTCACGGCCCCAAAGTGATGTCCACTGCCCCCGCAGCGATCTCCTGCCCTTTCCCCCGCCCCCACCCCAGCTCCAACATGCCCTTTGGGGAAGGAGGCGGTGGTCTTTGTGTCCCTTTAAGACGCTGCGATGCTTTGCCAACGCCAGCTGCTCCCCAGCCACACACGCTCCCCTACAATGCCCTTTTCATGCGCAGCGGCCGTCTGAGCAGTGAAATGCCCCTTCAGAGCCGCGCCGTGCCCGTGCCAGCTGTGACTCTCGCAATGCGGGCGCTCTCTCAGCATGGCACAGCGTCCTTGCCAGCTCCGGCGAGAGCGATGCCAGCGAGTGCCCCCCGCCCGCGGCAGCTCTCTCGGGGCAAACACGGCACCGGCAAAAGCCGCTGGGCAGCGCAGCTGTCCCGGCCCTCCCGGCATCCCCAGGGACGCGGGTGCTGGTCTCTCTTCCCCGGCACTGAATGCCCGATTCTACTCCAGGTCACCCGGCAGCGCTGCAGTCATAAATCCTGGCCACCTGCCCTCAAGGGCCAGCACAAATGCTGCCTCGTTAGGTTTAGCTAATAAAGCAATAACAACAGGAGAAAAAAGCGAGCTAATCCCCGAGTGCTGGCGCTGGGCTTTGAGGTGCCATATTGCTCCAGGGAGAAGCAGCGAGGCAGCCGCGCAGCAGGGAGCCCACAGCCATATGGAACCGACCTCGGGTCTGCTGGGAATTACAGCAGTGATATTTCCAGGGAGAAAGCCTGGAAGTGTCCCAGGCCTGGCTGGTTTATTTGCAGAATAAAACCTCCAGAGAGGCAAGGCAGCACATCCTCAAGTGCAGGAAAGAGGAAGAAATGGGTTCAGGAGGAGAAGGAGCATCACAGGAGATGCCCGTGGGGCTGGAGGGGTGGGTGTGAGCCCCCCCTGCCTCATGGGCCTGCTGCTGTGGGCAGAAGGGTGTAAAACCAAGAGCAAGGCATCTCTAAGGGCACCTCTCAAAATGTAGAGTGTGCCTGTCCTTAATGCCTCACAACCTAATTTTTCCCCATTAGAATCCCTCCCTAGCCCAAATGCCAGAGCACTTCCAGCCTGACACACCCCACCCCAGTTCTCCTCCCAGCCACAGTCCCTCCACAGTGTGGTGGCATCATGCCAAGTGTCACAGTGAGTGGATTGTCCCATGGAGCATGCAACTGCCTTGCTTCCCAAGGGATTCCTGCAGTGGTGGGACAGCAGGTCCCACGGGTGATCCTGCTGTCACACCACTGTGCCTTGCTGCCCTGACCATGGCTCCCCTGGACAGCTGGGCTGAAGTCCATGTGAATGTTGCACCCCACTAGAACAGGATCAGGTTCCCAGAGAAACCCCAGCTGGCCAGGGATGGGTTCTCCAGGTGCACTGGTTCCTTGGACATTTCAGGAGGAAGGTCCCTTCCCTAGTATCCTCTCCAAAGTCTTCTAGATGTGATCAGCCCTGGGACTGCACCCATCCAGGCTGGGACTTCTACACTGAATGTCACGCAACGTGAAGCCATGTCCTGATCATATGCCCCTGCCTTCCTCTCTGTCACCATTACGTCACCCTGGGCAAGCATGATGGGGCCCACATCCCTTGCTGCCAAGAGCTGTGCTCATGTCCAGGCTAGGAAGCAGAACATCCTTAACTTACTGGTCAAGGTGGAGTCACATATGTTTGTGAAAAGGACTGGGGTGTCCCAGCAAAGAAAAGCCGCTCTGCCCTTAGAGAGACCAGTCCTGGACAGAAACACTCCCTGGTACAATGTGACAGTGGGTGCTGGGACTCACTGGCCAGTCTTTGATGCCATGAGCACCAGTGGATGCGGGCACAAAAGCCAAAAGGAAGCTGGTATGTTGTGACTGCCTAGCAGGGTGTTTGGTGAGCTGGAGCCCAGGGCTCTTCCTCTCTCACGGGCACATTTCCCGAGGAGAAGTGCGTGCTCACCACTTTCTCCTAAGCTGCAGCCCAGGTTGGGTATGAATAATGAATGTATCACATAACAGGCGATCGATGTGTCTCACCCAGATGGACTCCTCTCCTCCAGCCTTCCCCCAGAGCCTCTCTCATTCTGCACGGCTGGACCTGTGCCCCTTGTCACTCCTTTGCTGGTGGCATCACGCACAGACAGTTGGGACCCAGCGCAGCAGAGGAGTGGAGTCAGAGGAGCCAGCAGTGACAGCCAGGCATGGGACCAGTTCATTTCACATTTCCAGGGAAAAATTTGGCAGGTACAAGATCTTCCTCCCCACCAGGGATTTCCCTGTGAGGCAGAGCTCAACAGCAGCAATCAGTAACTCTCCCCTCCACAGCAGCAGGGATGGGAGTCTCATATCCAGTGACCTCAGCTGGAGGGAATATGGACCTGGGGATGCACGACTAGTTCCGGAGAAAGAGAAGGTAGAGTGAGCCTATGAGGAGCTGCATGTGATTTGTGGATGGAAGAGCAGTTTCTTGCCACTGCCAGGCCATTTGCTGTGGGGACAAAGGAGTGATTTTTATTGCATGCACTCCTTGAATGCTGTGTCACTTGCCAGAGCTCCCCAGTTGAGTGGAAATGGGGCACAACCCTTCTCAAAAGCCTCCTGAGAGGATGCTGCTGAAGCCTAATGAAATTTGAAGCTAAAGGAGCTGAGCCAGGAGCAGGAGTAAGGGCTGAGACAACCTTGAGCAAAGGGGGATTGGCAGAGGTGGATGCAGATAAGGAATGGCTGCTCTTGGTGGGGTGTGTCTGAGCACACATGCCTGGTATTTGCAAATCCAGACTGATTTATCCTGCCTCCAGGACTTTGGCCAAATAACATCTTGGCAGGAATTTCTTGGTAAGATGTAGAGACAGCTCTGGCCTTGGCAAGGCCAACAGTGAACCTTTCAGAGAGACCAGGACCAAGAAAGTCTCTGATCACTTAAACTTCCAGGGGAGTGCAGGCACCAGGGCCCCAAGCATTGTCCTCCTGTCCTGCAGCAGCAGTTTGTGGGGCTCCTGCAGCACCTTTTGGGTAGCTCCCAGACAGTGAGGAGAACAGTTGGATGCTCCCAAGCCTTGGACTGCTGCACTTCAGCTGGTTCCCATTGCATTTCCAGGTCACTCTGGGACAGTGTCACCTCTGTCAATCACCCACATAGCTTTCACTGAATTACAGACTCACCTGGATGCAGTCAGATCCTCCATCCCCTTTTGTCTTCTCCAGGAGCTCAGCATCTGGCTCAGCATCTCAAGTCCTCTGTTCCTGAAATGTTTTGGGATCACACCATTACCAGCAGGGCCAAGACTTGATCTCTTGGCAACACTGGAGATTAGCTCCAAGGCCTTGAATTGGCAGCAGACTGAGAGGCAGAGGCTGCTCGGAACTGTTTCCAGCTGGGCCAGGCACACAGTCGGCAGAGGATGTAATCCCTCCCCAGGGATGCCACTGTGATCACAGAAGAATTATGGATAGACAGACCTCACAAGCTCCAAGGGTGGGAGCCAGTTCTCAGGACATCACAGCCACATAAGCTGACCATGCCAGTGACAAGGGACCATAGAGCCAAGTTTGGGCAGCCACACTGACCTGTCACTCCTAAACACTTCCTGTTGTTCCCAGGTGCCCAATGACAATCCCATAACCCCACTGATTCAGAACCAGGATCAAAACCCATTGCCTCACTCCTTTCCAGGGACTCTCCTGCCTCATCCTATTATGCCTGCACAACTTAACCCACTGTCTGCTCTTCCCAGCTGATGCTGCTTTGCTTCATGTTTCTAAGAGCCTTGGCTCCCTCCCTCTCCTTCTCCTCTCTCAGGGGAAAGTAGTTCCCAAGGTGCTCAGAGCAGCGAGGCCAGAAAACCAGGGCACTTCTCCAGCTCACCTAATTGTTGGTTACTGTCCCTCTCCCTCAGTGCCTAATTAAGTGGAGCAGGAGGAAAGCCCAGGAGAAGCCACTGAAGGCACAGGAACACGTGTGCACATTACAGGGAGGCTGGTGAGTGTCCTCATCCACACTGCTTCAAAAACAACAGGAGGAGATGATGCCAGGGATCAAGCAGAGGCAGTGACTGGACCTTGTGTCTAGACCTGGATGCACACCTGTGATGTGACAAATGCTTCACACCTGCTTGTTGCTAAGTGATCTGCAAGACAGCTGTCAGGTTTAGAGCAGAGAAGAGAGCTCATCCCAGAGGGGCTGCACTAGGGATGAGCAGGACCAGGGCTGGTGGCCAGGCTCCCTCCTGGGCTCCAGCTCTTGCTTATCTCCCACCTCGAACTTCAAACCACCCCCTTTATATTAAATTTTTGTCATGGATTCTTGAACCCAGTCCCAGGAGTGCATGGGACATGAAAGACCATCTTGAAACTGATTTCCTGGCTGCCTCAGCCTTGTAATCCCTTAGAACAGTGGGTGGAGTTGGATGCTGGTCCAGAGTGGCTGAAAATCCTTGATCAGACCTGACTCTTTCTCCCATAGTTTACGGAGGATTTCAGAAGAGCTATTTCAGCTTTGAATCCTTGCATCAAATTTATTGCAAGCCAGGGCTGCCTGAACAAGCACCTGGCTGCAGTGTGTTGAAGGGGAGGAATTCCAGTCCATCAGTGCAACATCTGTGAAGCTGTGGTCCCTGGGAAGACATCACTGCAGGCAGAGGAGGAGCTGAGCTGCTCCTACAGAGAAGCCTGTCCCAAACTCGATGCCAGCCCTGCTCCTTGCTGTGACACCGCATCCCCCTGCCCCAGCAGCTCTGGTTCAGCTCCTGCTCTCAGCTGAGGACAAGCAGCCAGTCTGCCCCGTGGTGTCCCCATGGAGGCAGGGCAGTGTGTGTGTGTGGCTCTGTGTGCAGGGGAGCCTTGCCCGACACATGCCCGAGCCCAGGGGGGCACTGAAGGCAGGACCCCGAGCACCAGCAGCGCATGGTGCTGGCATGCTGGAGCCACGTCTGCCCCTTCCTTGGCTGTAGCCTTTGGCTCTCCTCCTGCTGCCTGCCAGTGCATTTCTCCCGATGACAAACAGTCCCTCGGTGTCACCAAGGATCATGATGCTTCTTTCTTGCTGAAAGAAGCAATAAGGGCTGGGGTGGGGTCAGGCCTTTCTGGCTCCACATCTCCCTCCTGCAGCCAGCCTGGCCCCGCAGGGCTGCTCCAATGGGCGGTGGAGCAAACTGGCCAGGACCCTGTTTAATAAAATAGGGGGCTAACAGGAAAACTGGAACAAACACTAGTGGGGATGTTTGCTTTGCCAGGATGCTCCAGCCAGCTCCAGGCAAAAAGTTGGAACAGCCAAACTTATCCTGCTCAATATTTGTGTTTGTTTGATCCCGTTGCCTGGGCTGTAGTGAGAGATTTACCTCCAAGAGAGAAAAGGCAGCTGGATTTGGTGGCATATGTCTCCTTTGGGATCCAGCCCATTTTGGGCCATGCATGGCTAAGGGTGAGCTTAATGTGCATGGCCTGAGCTGAGCAACTTCCAACAGCCTTGGGAAGGTTTAAGCAGCAAGGTGAGCCCTGTGGAAGGACAGGGCATCCCAAAGCAACATGCCATCCTTCCCTGCCTGCATCCCTACCCAAGCAGAGCCCAGAACCTTCAAACACCCAGTGCCCACCAGGCCTGTCCCACTTGTGCCAGTGCTGGAAGCCTGGAGACCTGTGTAGCCAGGATGAGTTCTCATCCTGGTGCACTTCTGAGGTGCACTTCTGAGCAGTTCTGGTTGCACACATGGGCACTGCGACAGGGCTGTGTGGGTTTAAATACCCAGCAATCTCGTTAAAGTCTGGGTTTTAACAAGTTGTGAGCACAGTGCTGTGTCATCATTAGCACTGTCTGTCGAGGAGCCTTGAGCACTGCTAACCCAGACTGCTCAGCTCTGGGGCTAATTCCAAAGCCAGCCAGCCACAATCCCTCTATGGTTTTACCTACCTGCAAAGCAGAAATCCAGAGTCAGGTCAGGTTCCATATTAGAAAAGAAAAGACAAATCAAAGAAACTGAGCCTGGATGCACCCTGTGTGATGTAGCCTTATTTTTCTTCTATACCCACTGATCTTCAAGACAGACTTGCCACAGCTGGGTCTGCCCCTCTATGAAGAGCCTCAGGAGCCAGCTTGCCCTTAGTATGTGTTCCTCACAGTGTGCAGATGAGCCCTTTGGAAACCAGTACAGGGGCTGGGGGGCAAGAGCAGTGCTGAGGCCTCCTGGATCCTGGCTTTGAGTTAGAACTTTTTTTTTTGGTAGGTGAACAGTCTTGCCACAGGTGCCAGCCTAACTTCTGTGGGTCAGTTTCCCCCACCCTCCCTGCCAGAGGATACCAGCTGCCCAGGCAGAGTCCGACAATTGCAACAAAAGATGTGTGGAGAGGGGAAGAGGCAACAGCATCCAACTCCATATCCACTGGCATTGCCAGGGGAAATTCTTCCTGAGGCCATGAGACGGCAGCCACAGCGCACGGATTTGAGAGTGAAGTCACCGAGTTAATTTGGCTTTCCAGTTAACAACAAGGAAGGTCATTACTGACCTGCTCATGGCTCTCTGTCCTGACACATTGTTGCCCAGGGCCTGGAGCTTGGCAGCGGGGCAAAGAGGACGGGCTGGGGGCCCGGGAGAGGCATTCGCCCCCTGCCCTGTGAACAAAGCCCAGTGCAAGCGAAATTCACAGCACACGAGGGGATTGGGATTGGTGTCCCCAGAGGCACTCGCCCCCCTGCCTGTGCCAGGACCCCTCACTTCCCCACTGGGTCCTCCCCTTCCTACAGCCATCCCCACAGCATCCATGCTGTCTGAGCAGGGCCTTGGAGCTGCCCTGCACCTGCACAACTCCCAGCTGCACATGGACACTGCTTGCTGTCCTACCCCTGTACCTTTGCTCCTGACAGAAGGTGTACCCAGCCACTAGGGGTGATGCTTCACATGCAAACCCCAAAATTTATTACAAGAAACCTAGTCAGGAACACTTTGGACTCAAGAGTAGGACAGCGAAGTGCCAAGGCTGAAGCATGATGAGGCTGGAATTTTTTCCCATCAGGGTGGGATTTAGCATGTGAAGGCATGATAACCCTGGGCCAAACATGCAGCTACTGAAAAGGGGTGACGCACTACTGTGAGCATCCCTGTCCTGACATCCTAAACACCAAATGTGCTCCATTAGAGCCATTGAGCCCCAGAATATCCCCCTTCTGCCAGTGCCGTTTAGAGCAGCTTTGGTGGGGCTGGAAACACCTTCCAACAGGTGGGACAGGGTGAAGAGAGTTGTTCTCTCACCCACCACCCTGTGGGGTGCAGCAGCTCCCTCCACCGTGCCAGTGCTGGTGTCAGCAAAGGCAGGTTCTCCTCCAGCCTCGGGGGCTGGCAGCCCGCGGGGGCCCGGCCTGTCTGCAGGACGGGACGGGATGGGATGGGATGGGGATGGGGGCCAGCATCCCGGACAAAAGAGCTGGATTATTCGGTACAAGCATACCCCCTGCCGACGAGCTGGAAAAACACAGCTCTCCGGACAACACACCCTCCCCCGGAAAAAACCAACCAAACCCAAACCAGCTTCAACCATGGGATGGAACCGGGCGTGGCGGGGCTGGGGCAGCCCGGAGGTGAAGCCCGGCGGCTGGAGAAGGGCCGGGCTCGGCTAGGGGTTGGAGCCGGGAGTCGCCCACAAGAGGAGTGAAACACCCGCCCACCCCGTCTCGCCAGGCCCGGCATTTACAAGTTTTTTCCTCCAGAGGTTTGCGGTTTCCAGCCTTTCCCACCCGGCCCCTCCGCGCAGCACCCGGGACCCCTCTGAGCCCCCCCAGCCCCGCAGGCGGGAGGGGGCGG
>NW_005054309.1:2886721-2888411 GCF_000277835.1 Geospiza fortis | reverse complement strand
CGCTGCGCCGGCAGCCCCGGGACCCGAGCATCCCCCTCGGCAGGTATTTCATCCTCCCCCCCTGCACCCCAATAAACGTGCCCGGCTTGCCCCGCTCGCCGATTTGCCGGGTCTGGCCTGGTCGGCTTTTATTATCTATTTACTTCTTTTTTTATTTCCTTTTTTTTTGTTTTCCTTTACCCGTCTTCCTTCTTCCCTCCCTCGCACCCGCTGGGTTGGGATGTTGGGGCTGAGGGTATTGTGCTGGTGGCACTGGAGCAGGCCGAGGTGACAGGGCTGCTGGAGCCGGGATGCTGCCCGCTGGTGGATGTGTCGGGGCTCGTTGGGGACAGCTCAGTGTCACTGCTGCTGAGGGTGGGGGGGGGCACAGAGCGGCTCCGCGGAGTCTGGCATTGTACGGTCTCTCGAGGGGGTGGGATCAGCACTACGGGTTGCTGCTGCCTGGCACTGGGTGCTCTGTGGGCACCTCCAGACTCTCTTCCCAGTGCCTATGGGCCGACCTTTACCAAACCCTTTGAAATTTGGCCCTAAACAGTCTTACAGCTCAGCTACCAGCTTTAGGGGGACGCCAAACTGGCCTGGGATGTCCCTGCAGCTGCCTTGTCACCAAGTAGTACCACGAGCAACTGCAGCTGTGCCCTGTCCCCAGGCAGCCCTGCAGAGCTGGGACCTGCCTGCATCCCTGCAGCCCTCAGCTCAGCCCTGCCCCACCTCTGCATTTTGGTGAAAGCTCTGCTGCGGTCCCAAAGCTGTGCTGTGTCCTTGGAAGCAGAAAGGCTCCTCCTGGGCTGAGCAGCGGTGGCTGGAGCTGGCTAACAGCACCACAGGCACTGGGTCTGGGCCGTCATTTCCGTCCCTGTCCCTGACTCCCCCGCCCCCGGGCTGGGCTGGGGGGATACACTGGTGGCTCAGGCTGGAGCTGGGAGACTGGGGAGTGGGTTCAGGGATGTGGTGGTGAGCTATCCCCCCGGGCTTGCTCTCGGCTCCTGGGTTCATCAGGCTTGGCTGGGAAGTGCGAGGGGCCTAGACCTTTGCCCCGTGGGAAGTCACCCAGCGAACGTTGGTGAACTTGGATGCCACCGCGGCACTGCTGTGCCAAAGCCACCAGCCCTGCGCAAGCACAGGATGGAGAAGACATCGGTCACAGCCACCCACGGAGCCACCCTTCCTCACTGCTGTTGTTAGAGGGACACTGCTGCCCGGATTGCTGCCTGGAGTGTGATGGAGCAGCCACACAGCGCCAGGCACTCTGGCTGGGCGTGCAGTCCCCCGCGGCACTTGGGATGGGGACGAGCCCTGAGCCCTGGCTGGGGACCAAGGGCGGGCCTCGGCAGCCCCCACGTGCAGGCAGGAGCCGTTGGTGCAGTTATTTGCATGAGCAAGAGCAAGAGCTGGCGCTGACCGCAGGAACCCGCGGCTGGCGCCACCCGGGGCCTGCCGCTGCGGGGTCCCGTTGGCCCCAGGGAACAGCTGAGGGGCTGTTATGCAAATATAGAGGAGCCAGGAAACCAGTCGGAGGGCAGAGGAGTCTGAATTTCCCCTCTCTGCTCTGAGTCACCAGTGCTGACTTCCCTGGCTCCAAGATGCTGTGGTGGTGCCTGATGAGATCCTTGGCTGGGATCCTTCCAACACGGCATTGCTCTGGCACCTGGCACTGGCTGGGGCTTGTCCCCCCCTCTGGGGAGGGGTG
>NW_005054309.1:2885232-2885696 GCF_000277835.1 Geospiza fortis | reverse complement strand
CGCTGCGCCGGCAGCCCCGGGACCCGAGCATCCCCCTCGGCAGGTATTTCATCCTCCCCCCCTGCACCCCAATAAACGTGCCCGGCTTGCCCCGCTCGCCGATTTGCCGGGTCTGGCCTGGTCGGCTTTTATTATCTATTTACTTCTTTTTTTATTTCCTTTTTTTTTGTTTTCCTTTACCCGTCTTCCTTCTTCCCTCCCTCGCACCCGCTGGGTTGGGATGTTGGGGCTGAGGGTATTGTGCTGGTGGCACTGGAGCAGGCCGAGGTGACAGGGCTGCTGGAGCCGGGATGCTGCCCGCTGGTGGATGTGTCGGGGCTCGTTGGGGACAGCTCAGTGTCACTGCTGCTGAGGGTGGGGGGGGGCACAGAGCGGCTCCGCGGAGTCTGGCATTGTACGGTCTCTCGAGGGGGTGGGATCAGCACTACGGGTTGCTGCTGCCCCGCACTGGGTGCTCTGTGGGC
>NW_005054309.1:2879107-2884281 GCF_000277835.1 Geospiza fortis | reverse complement strand
CGTTGGCCCCAGGGAACAGCTGAGGGGCTGTTATGCAAATATAGAGGAGCCAGGAAACCAGTCGGAGGGCAGAGGAGTCTGAATTTCCCCTCTCTGCTCTGAGTCACCAGTGCTGACTTCCCTGGCTCCAAGATGCTGTGGTGGTGCCTGATGAGATCCTTGGCTGGGATCCTTCCAACACGGCATTGCTCTGGCACCTGGCACTGGCTGGTCCTTGTCCCCATATCTGGGCAGGGCTGGGCACTGAATGTGTCCCTGCTCCCAGGCTTGCCCCCCGGGAATGGCACAGCCTCGTGGTCTCCATCCTGGTTCTGCAACTCTGTCAGCACAGCCATGACCTACAGCTGTTCTGGGAAGGGGCTGGGAGCAATGTGCAGTGGTGACTGGGGGGGCTGGTGGTGGGACAGAGTAGGTGCAGTTTTGGGAAAGGACCAATACTGGCTGTTCTAAGCTCAGTCTCTGTCCCCAGGGTCCTTCCATGTAAGGCTTCATAAACAGCCTCAAGGGACAGTGGGACTGCTGCAGGGCCCGGATGGAGGGAACTCTCCTTTGCCCTGGAAAAGTGGCACTGGCTGCAAGCATGAAATGAGTAAGGATGTGGTGCTGGTGTCGTCTCCTGAAAGTCATCCTGGTATATTCCTTATGGCACATACCTGGGGGTTAGCAGTGAGTTTGGGATCCCTGCCATCCCCAGGAGGGCAGGGGCTGGTTTGCTCTGCTCTGTCCCCTCTTGCACACTGTCCTTTGTCACAGCCCCTTGGCAGCAGCAGGGGATGATGTCCTTGCCTGCCCAGGAGTGCCAAAGAAACACCACAGCCCCACACATCCCCCAAGTACCATCACAGCCACACTCTGCCCTGCTCTTTGCACCCTGGTGACCCAAGCAGTGGGCACAGGCAGTGGCTGTCCCCAGGGAATGAGGTGCTGTGGACCCTGTGATTTCACATACCAGTGGCCAGGCTGGAGGCAGCAGCCTCCTGTCAGATGCAACAGGAGCAACATGTGTGTGTGAGCAAGAGAGGCCAGTACCCGTGGGCAAAGCACACCCAAGTTTCTGCCACTTCCTCACTCCACAGGAGGGACACAGGGAGTGACAGCTCTGAGTGACAGCCACCACCAAGCCACCAAGCACAGCAGTGTGTCCAGCCTGGCAGCCATGGCTCCTTCCTGCAGACCAAGCCACAGGTGAGTGGGATGTCACCTACCCAACACAGGAGCAGAGCCCAGCCCTCAGCAGTCTCTGGTATGGTGGGAGGGGACAAGCCTGGCCAGAGCCTGGCATGGCATGGGGAAGAAGATTAGTCACAGCAGCTGAAGGTCCCCATCACCACACACCAGTGCCCAGTGCCTGCTGGAAATTCCCTGACAGGCAGATTCCCTCTGGCACAAGCAAGGCACCAGGGGGTAAATGCCCTTGTGCCAGGAAGATGGGAATCCCAGAGGATGGGATGTGAACAGCCCCCAGGCTGTTCCCTGCAGGATAAATGGCCTGTAATAATCCTGAATGCACCTTTTCGTGACAGAGGCCAGGTGCCTGTGACACAGACCAGCAAAACGTTGTTCCAGTGGGACACACTCCTCCAGTACGGTGCAAAGGCTGATCCCCTCTGCCCCTCTCTGGGTTCTGGCTGCTGCTGCTGCCATTTGTCCCTGTGCCTTCTTCCCAGCTGCCTTCCCGTGCTGCAGGGAGGCAGAGCACAGCTGAAAATACAAAATACACCTACTGCATTCAGTGCAGCTTCCCAAGAAAATAAAGGTCACAGCCTCACACTTTGCCTATATACACACACACAAACACACACACACGTGTGTGTGGGGCTGGCATCCTTCTGATAAACTTTGACCACATTTCCATCCCTGTGGACAGAGGGGCGGCAACCTGCAAACATGCTGAGGTCAACGGAGCTGGCAAAAATGTGCAGCTGGGGGAGGGAGAGAGAGGCTTTCCCTTCCTTTAGCACAGAGTCAGGCAACCCAGAGGCAGCAAGGTGACACCAAATGTGCTCACCCCACAGGTCCCCCACTCCATTTTCCCTCCAAAAAAGGCACAACTGCCCAAACCTCCCTGCAGAATCCACCCATCAGTATTTAGGCTGAGAACACAGGCGTTGGAGTGATTTATCTGACACAGTTTTCCAGGAAGTTCCCCTCTGGCCTTGGTGTTACCACTGTGTTTCTGTGCTCTCTCAGCAGTGGGGTGCCTGGGGTGATGGGGGTTCGAGCTGGAGCTGCCCACAGGCTGGGGACAGTGAGTGGGTAACTCACAGTGCCCCATGGGATGCTCTTCCTTCACCTTGTTCAGTCTAAAATGTAGTTTCAATTATTAAAATACACTTTGGGAAGAGCTTCAGGTTGAGCAGGCCAAGGACAGAACCCTCCCAGATTCTATGGCAGTGGGGGACTCAAAGCACCTTCACTGCTTGGTGAAGATGTGACTCCTGGACATGGCTTGGGACAAGTGTCCCTTTCTGTCCCCAGGATGCAGGCAGTGCTCCGGGGGGATCACAGAGGCACTCGATGGGGGTCAAGCTCACCTTCCTGAGATGTCACTCCTCTGGGACAGTGGCATCCAGTTCTGGGCAAGCAAGGGCTGCCGGGCACGGGGAGACAGCCCCCCAAACGCGCTGCTCCACAGGGCAGGCATGGGGCCTGCAGCAGCCACCCAGCACGAGCCAGCCATCCCTCCACCCTTCCCTGCTGTCACTCGGGCTCCAAATGGGGTTTTATTGTGCCCTGTTTTGCAGGGCCGGGCCGTGGCAGGGCTCTGGAGGCCGTGTCCCCCCAGCCCGGCGGGGCTGGGCTTGGGCAGGGGCAGGGACAGCTCTGCCCGCTTGCAGCTTTGGCCGCTGGCCCTTAACGCTGGGGGTTTCTGCTCCTTATCGCCAGGACGTGGTTTATTCCCAGGAAGGAAGCCAGGCAAAAGCACGCTATTGAAATGCTCCGGTGGCCTTTGCAACGGGAAGCCCTCGGGCTTTGCCAAGCAGATGCCTCAAATTAGGGTAGGGGGATGCAAGGATCGGCCTTTGAGCGCCGGGAGGCTGCCCCAGTGCCCCACATCGCCTCCCTCCCCCCTCAGCCAGCCCGGGGGGGGCCCAGGGGGGAGCAGAGGGGAGCGGGGGGCCCCCGTTGTGTGGAGGAGGCAGGAAGGGCAGATTGAGTTATCTCTGTGCCGGGGGCTGAGGGCGGCGCTGCGCTGGCACCCAGCCCGGCGGCAATTACTGCAGCGGCATCGCTCCGCGATGATGCCACGCTGCAGGAATGGCAGGGGTGGCTCGCCTCTGTCCTGGGGCTCCCGCGAGCCGCCAGGCTGGGACCGGGCTCATTCAGCCGTGCCCTGCGTCCGTGGGGGGTCCCGAACCTTCCCGGCGGTGCACCCCGGGATGGTGCTGCTCTGGATGTGCCCCCTCCCGGCTGCGGACAGGGAACTTCTGCCTTGAAGTAAGCGTGGGGACATTGCTGTGACCTGGTGTCTGGTCCCTTGCGTGCTTTGTGCTCGTGAGCAGGAGCGAGCTCTCATTTCCAGCACACACTGCACATTCCTGGTCTTTGCGGTCACAGAGGGAAGCCTGAAAATGGACCTGAAGGTGAAAAGGAGTCCCTTGCCTACCCCTCTCCCAGGGGATTGTAGGCAGCTGTAGTGTGGGATGTGGTGTGGCACTTTCCAGCCTCTCCTCAACCAGAATTCACTTATCTTTCCCCAACTATAATATTTATTTCTCTTCAAAAAATATCCCTCCTGCCATTGTCCTGCCCTGTGATACCCAGGCAGCAGAACACAGTCCCTGCCACACTGTGACAGCTGTTTCTTCCCACTGCCCTCACTCTGTCCTGCCTCCCAGTTGCCCTGGGCTCCCAGTTGCCCTGGTGGATACTGAGATTGCAGCTTTTGGTGAGCTTCCCTCCCTCACAGCCCAGGGTGCTGGCGTGGACTCCCAAAGCCGGGATGCTCACACATCTCTGTCACCAAGGCTCTTCTCCAGCCTCGCCTCTGGGTCAGGGTTTGCTGTTGCTCTGCTTCACAGAAGGACCCTCAAGCCCCAGCACTCGTCCAGCACTCAGGGCTGCCCTCTCGATCATATTTCTCTCCTTGCAGACACTCATTAGCTCTGCTGCCTGCTGACCATCCCATGGGATCTCCACAGGGGGACAGACACCCGCCACTCAGCCTGCTTCTGCTGCAGCCTGCAGGGAGCTCCCACTGCCCTCAAGCGACCTTGTTTGGGGCCTGATGGCTATTAATCTGTGCTCAACAGGCCACTGGGTGAACAGGCCAGCTGCTACTTGAGGGGTGGAGAGGCATGAGGGTAGCAAAGAGGGAGCTGCTCCTGGACAGATCCGAACCAGGGCTAGAGATGCAGGGACAGCTGAAGCCTGTATTGCAGCATAGCAGAGCAGCTGGAGAGCGGGGAAGGTGACCCTGGTCCCCAGGGCCACCACCCAGCCGTGTGCTGGGGATGTGGCTCTCCCCTCCCTTGCTCCCAGGCTCTGCAGCGGGAGGCTGGCATGCAGCATGGCCCAGACACATCCCAGCACAGCAGGGCACGGGCAGGCCAGCGGGTTCATTGCCATGCTGAGCTCCTGCGCAGGCAGGGAATGAGAACAGGACTGAATATTTAATGCCGACAAAGTGCCTTGATGCTGGTGGCTGGAAGGCGCCAGGGAGGGCCGGGAGCCGTGATCAGGGTACTGCTCACTGTGCACAGCTCACACAGGGCAGGGCGGCACCAGCGCAGCCTCTGCCTTGGTGTTTTGTACCCTGAGCTGATGAAGGCAGATTTATGGGTCAACAGCCCTGACTGGTACCCAGCAAGAGCACCATGGGGTAGAGTACTGGGGCACAACAGGGGCTGGGGGCTCATGCTGAGGATGACACCAGGCACTGGTCCCAGCCCGTTTGCAGGTAAGCTGTGCCCTGCACTGCTGCTTGGATTGGTTTCTCCTTGGAAGGATATGGCGGGGAGGGGGGCAATACAAGCCCTGTGCAAGGTGAGATGTTTTGGTTGCACCCAGCTTAAAGAATGAGTGGTGCCCAAAGCCAGGGTGAGCTGGGAACGACTGGTGTGTAGTGGGAGGTGGAAGAGACAGGGCTGTCATTGCCAGGACAAGATAAAGCTGAAAGGGGGGACAGAATGAAAACCAGGTGGAATATGGAGGGAGGAGTCAGGAAGGCCATG
>NW_005054309.1:2878183-2879097 GCF_000277835.1 Geospiza fortis | reverse complement strand
GTCCTTGCATGGGGTCCATGGCATGGAGGGCTGGGCAGAGCCAGGGAGCAGCATCCCAGCTGCCTCCTGCATTCCCAGCCACACGTGCCTTCCAGTGTCACCATTCCCTCCATGCCCCTCCCTGGGGCACTTGGGGCCATACCCATGGGCACAGGGGGCAGGACAGGGCAGCAGGGACCCCAGGCTCTCCTCCCAGCCCTAATGTTGGCTTCAGTGTGACCAGTGACTGGGGCACAGCTGGAACTGAACTAATAGGGAAAGGAGGAAGAGCAGAACTGCTCTGTCTGGGAACCCTGCTGCTGGTTCCCATAGGGCTTCAGTCCAGCCTGCCTGTGGGCTGGGGCTGTGCCCTGTGCTGTGCACTGCAGTCCCCTCTGCTTGGCCCCGACTCATCCCTCTGCCCTCACTGAGAGAAAAAATGGGGAACACAGCCTGGATGTACAACGTGGCTGCCAGATGTGGGTGCCAGATGTGTGTGCCCCCATATGCACACTCACACCCCCCTGAGCCACACACAGGCTCCCACGTACACCCCCCTGGTGCTGATGTGCACACTTGCACACACTCCTGCCGTCACACCCCCACAGCCTGGCACTCTCACAGCCACATGTGCAGAGACACACCTGCACTGTCACACCCCAGCACATGGCCACCTGTGCCGGCTGTCCTGTCACCCCGCACCCACAGCCCATCCATCACATGTGCCATGTGCTCTCCCATGTGCACAGACTGCCACAGCGGTGCCCCACTCTGTGCACACGTGGGCACACCGGCACACAGGGGTGCACACACAGCCCCTCTCCGAGCCTCCCTTGCACGGCGCTTTGGGAGCACCGCCCGGCCGGCTGAGCCCCGGGCATGGGACGCGCTGCTTCTGCCGGGCTGAGACCGCCACAAACTCATCACACGTGGAT
>NW_005054309.1:2875986-2876981 GCF_000277835.1 Geospiza fortis | reverse complement strand
CATAATAGGGGAGGGGGAAGCTGCCCACCCACCCAAATAATACACAGACCCTGCGGCTTCTCCGACCTGTGCCTGCTTCCCTGCCACCAGCCCACCCCCTGCAGCAAAGCCCCCTCCTCCAGTGCCACCAAGGTGCTGATCCACCCCCTTGATCGTCCCCAAGAAAGCATTGGCACAGGCAGGTGTCACCGTGGCTGTCACTCTCCCCTGGCTATGGTGGGGGGCTCTGCCTGGCACACAGGGAGGTGTCCCCTCATGAACCCCCCCATGTCCTTGCGCAGGGAGCAGGTTTGTGTCCCCAGAAGGTGACACGGAGGCAGGGCACCATCTGCTGGTGCCTGGGCACAGCACATGCCAGCCCACACGAGAGCTGCCCACCCACACTCACTCCCAGTGAGGCCCCACGCGCTGTGCACACACGTGTGTGCCCCCCAGTGCCCAGAACTCGTGTGTGTGTGTGCACACACGTGCCCAGAGCGCATACACGTACACACAACCCCACGTGTCAACGCACACCTCCGTGCTTGCATGTGTGCTCGCCCGCACAGGGCTGCAGGCACTCACAGGTGGGTGCCCAGCCAAGCCACGGGTGCCCAGGTGAGCCCACGGGTGCTGGCACAGCCATGGGGTGAGTGTGAGGCTCGGTGGGCCACCTGTGCCAGGCCTGTGCCATGTCTGAGCATGCACACACAGGCAGGTGACGTGTGTGCACAGGTGAGCAGCGCTGAGTCCTCCGAGTTTCAGCCGGGCAGGCAGTCCTGAGAAGGTGAGCACAGGGCATGCCTGCTGGATTCCCTGCTCCTCTGGGGTAGCAGGGCTGGACTGGCTTTTATTGCTCCCTCCTTGAGCCTGGGGAGTCATTTTCAGCTCTGCCCCAAATTCCCTGGGAGGACCTTGGGCCTGTGAACCCTTCCCGCTTGCCCGGGGCACAGGCTGAGGTGAGCACAGGTGTGAGACATCGCATGGGGAGCGGGCACAGGGCACTTCCTGGGGCT
>NW_005054309.1:2872189-2875957 GCF_000277835.1 Geospiza fortis | reverse complement strand
AGGCTGCCTGGCGCGGGGCTTCTCCCTGTCTGCCTGCACGGGAGGCACGGGCATGTTTGCACCGCCGCACCCTTTCTTTGACTGGGGAGGCCTGACGGGGAGAGGCGCCGGTTTCATCAGCGGGAAATGAGGCTGAGGACTGAGCTTGAGCAGTGCCATGTGCCCCAGCAGGGACATCAATGCCCCAGCACAGCCCTGACCTGTTCCATGCAAGCTCCCCCAGACCCACACGCTGTCTAGCAGCTGTACTGCTCACACCCAGCCAGACACATGCACACAGCTGGACACGCTGACACCCCACCAGACTCCTTCACCTGGAGCCAGCCATTCCCACAATGCACCCCACAGCCCTGGTCCTTCATCCCCACGCCATTTTTGCATAATAAAAGTACTATTTGAGGGTGTTTACAACTTTTATTTTAAAATCCCTTTCCCAGATAATTTTCAGGGCCGTAAGCCAGGCATGAGGTGTGTGTGTGTGAGCCTCTTGCAGGCAGGATGGAGATTTAAGGAAACAAACAGCAGGAAAGTAGGGGCTCCATCAGGCCCTGAAAAGTGCTTTTGACTGCATTGGCCTCCAGGGTCAGTGAAAGCACCCAAATTTTGGGGAGCAGGGAGGCATGTGGGGTGTCTGTGATGCCACCCAGCACCTGCAGGTACTTAGGCAGCTACATGGGTGCTCCCACCCCCCAAGCACCAGACTCGGGACCCGGCAGGCGCCAAGCAGACTTGGGAGTTTGCTAAAATGAAAATAGAAAAGAAGCCTGGGACATCATCCAAAACTGCCAAGTGTTAATTAATTCGTCCCTGCGATGTGATCTGCCCTCGGCCCCAGAACATCCTAACATAGTCACAGCCACTGCTGCCCACCCCAGCCTCCCTGCTGGCCACGGCTTTATTTTAGGGAAGAGGTGGTGCAGCTGCTCTCCCAGCCCTTGAACACCCCTGGGTGCTGAGGGCCCTGAGATGTGGGTCGTGGAAGGAGGTCAGCCGTCCCAGTGTGTGTGGCTTTGACTATGGGGCCACAGCCACATCTGCCCTACAGCAGCCTGCCAGCTCCACAAAAAAGCAGCCCAAAATTCCCATGGGAGCTGGGACAGCGCAGCAGTGGGACACCCCATCACCCCAGGGAGGTTGGATGGGGTCCCACTCATCCCTTGTTCCCCTCCAAGGGGAAATGAGAGCATCAATATCCTGGGTCTGGCAGGAGTCAGGTACTGACACCGCCCGTGAGGGTCAAGCAGAGCTGCCTCATTCCCCCATGTCCCACCACCACTGTGGCTCCAGAACTCCTCCTGCTCCTACACCCCATTCTCCTTCCATGGGACAAGGAGGCCAGCACCCCAGCCTGGCCCTTGACACAGAGTGCAAAGCAGCTCCTGCCTCTGCCTGTTCCTGTCTGACTTTTTATCCCTGAGGTCTGGGGGTAAGGGCTGGGGTTATGCTGGGAGCCACTCAGGGTCTGACTCTGCAGTGGGGACGTCCCAGTGTCATGGGGTTGGGGAGAGTGAGATGGGAACAGTGCCACCTTCTCCACAAATCCCCATCTCTTGAAGTCCTGAGCTGGGAGCACGTGAAGCCAACCCCAAGCTTTGCCCCGGGAGAGGCAATACCCCATAAGTGAGAGTGGGGCTGGCTTGGGGGGCACCAGCTACTGCTTTAGGGGCTGGGGGTGGGCAGGAGGGAGGGAGAGGCAGGGGCAAGGGGAGCAGGCAGTGCCGTGACTCAGCCGGGGGTGGCAGCAGGTGAGGTGTTTGTGTTTAGTTTCTAACGTTACGGTTTCCACAGCGCCGGGAAGCAGCCCTGGGGGCCATGGGTACCCGGCGACACTGAGGGCGGGATGGGGCAGCAGCTGGACTGGAGAGGCTGTTCTGTAGCTAAGGCCACAACAGCTAAAAATACTGCGGGCCATTGTCACCAGCAACAAAGCCACTGGCGCATTTTCAGCGTTATCTCAGTTGCCATCAGCTCTGCCGCCCTCCCGGGAAGTGCTGTGCCCACTCCACCCGGGCACTGCTCTCCAAAGAGCTGGACAGGGCCAACTGCCCCTGGGTGCAGCCACCGTGCCTCAGTTTCCCTTCTGCACACTGTTCTATGGTTCCACCCCCCATCACACTGCTGTAATACACCTTCTTTCACCCCACAAAGAGCCCTGAGCTGCCACACTCGTCCCCTTCACATCCACGGTGTCCCCTGCCCCTAATGACTGCCTGGGGACACATGGCTCGCAGGACAGCCATCTCCAGCCAGGCAGCTCCAGCCCAGCCCAGGCAGCTGGATGGGAGCAGCAGAGACTGGAAGCAGTGAGTTGGCCAAGTGTCACCAGGAGATTGGTGACAGCCCCTCCTCCCTGCTGGAGCACCAGCCCTCCTCCTCGGCTCATTCCAGCAGGCAAAGCCAAGAAGCTGCTGGGCTGCCCGGTCCAGCCATGCTCCGCAGGGAGCTGTCATTGCTCGCCCTGGGTGAAGCGAGTTGGCATGGTCTCAGCACAGAGACCGGGTGGCCAGGGAGGGCTGTGCCAGGCTGTGCAGGCACTGCCAGCAGCTGGGCACTGCCCCAGCCCCAAACCACCAGGATAACACTGGATTTGTGCAGATTTCCCCACTAAAACAGGCAGTGAGGGGGTTTAACTTGCCTTTTCCCTGCCAGAGCAGCTCAGCTTCTCTTCCTTCCAGCGAGTCATTCTCCACCACAGAGAGAGCAGATCAGCATCAGCTCGTCTGCAGCAGCTCAGGGCAGGGGCAGGGACAAGGTGGTGGCAGTGACCCAGAACTGGGCTCAGGAGGTGGTGGCCAGAGACAGGTTGTATCTGTGGGTGGCCTGTGGCTGCCCATCTGTGCTTTGCCAGGCAGGGGGCACAGCCAAGGCAAGCAAAGAGTCCGTCTGGTGCTGCTTGGGTTTCTCAGCACAGCCCTAAGCTGGGACTGCTGTGGCCCTGCTGGGATGCCTCTGCAGCCAGTTGGCTGCATCCCTCCATCGCTGTATGGGAAGTTTAGGACCAGGGTCAAGCAGGAGGGACTGGTCATCCCTTCCCTGAGCTCCTCAAGTCCCTGCTGAACCTCCCTGTCCTCATCCCAGCCCCAGCATGTTCCATGGTGCACACTGGGAGACCCTTTTGGTTTCCATGGGGGGTGGCTCTGCACCCCTCTCCCCTGCCCCCTTGACATCCTACCTCACTCTCATCTTGGGGTCTTGCTTGATCCAGCTGCAGATCCTTGAGCAGAGCAACCTCTCCCTACAGCACAGATGGTCCCTATGGCAAGAGGAAAGGGAGGTGAGACCTGCTTTGAGAGAGGCAGGGAGCCCCACTTCCCTGGGGGAAGACACACGGATGAAGCTGTGTCCGTGGTGGGACTGAATGCTGCTGCTGGGGCATCTGTGGCTGGGGAGGGGAGGGGTGGTCATCTACGCCCCAGAAAAGGGAGAGCTGTGGGCCACCCCACCAGCAGCACCCCTGGAAGCAGAGATTGAAGAGTGGGTGGAAGAAAGGGGTCTGCTAAGAGCAGAACTCTGCACGTAGGTGGAGGGGGATGCTAGGGAGCAGAGACCAGGAACACGGGAAACGGCATTGTTGTGGGGGGAGCTGTGGGGGCCAGGCAGAGCTTGCAGGAGCAGATATTTGGGGCGGGGAGCGGGGGAGACCTGCAGCGAAGTGGGGTGTGTGAGCCCAGATCCGCCACTGCAGTAGGCATTGAAGGGCGGGGGGAACCGGGGTCCCTCCTCAGCCTCAGTCCTGGTCCCGGTTCCCCGGCAGCGGGGCGGGGAGCA
>NW_005054309.1:2868875-2871601 GCF_000277835.1 Geospiza fortis | reverse complement strand
CCCCGGGCTGGGGGCTGCTCAGGGCTGGGGGCTCTGCAGGGAACAGGGATTGCAGCCATCCCCACGTCTGAGGGGTTTCTGCCCCCCCAGTCATCCTGCCACAGGTTTAATGGTACAGAAGGGCTGGAGGGTTTGCATCTGGGTCAGGGGGTGCAGAGTGCTCAGAGAGCAGCAGGAAGGGGTAAATGTGTAGGTGGGCGTGGGGGTCTCATGCAGGGCATGTGTGGTACTGCACGAGGTGGGCTTAGGGGTGTTGTGCTTGTAAAGGAGGATTGGGGGTGGCTGGGGGGCAGGTGGGGGATCCGTGGGGCTGGCATTTGCTACTCTCTGTGCTGGTGGCAGAAATGCCGCCTGTGCTTGCCCACATGATCCGCACACTGCTGTGCCAGCCACCTCTGGGCTCTGCACCCCAGTGCCCTGGCCATGAACCAGGACGTGGGGGGACTCCAGGGGCTGTGCAGGCACCGAGACTCCGAGACCTGCAGGAGGGCAGCGCTTCCCCTTACGTGATCTCGGCTGCGTGACCGGGTCTCGCAAGGGGAGATATTTATAGCCCTGCTCCACTAGCCCGAGGTTTGCACGGCCTGGAACGGGGCTGGCAGCTGCTGCCCCCCACCCAGAAGCCTCTGGATGCAGCTGAGCCGTTTGGGTGGGTGGGAGCCCGCAGGGCTGAACGGGCTGCATGGAACATGCTGGGGCTCGCTGCCAGTTTACAGGCTCCTGCGTGCTCTGCTGCCTGCAATGCTGCCTGCACTGCTGCCTGCAATGCTGCCTGCAGTGCTGCCTGCATGCTGGGTGCTGCGGAGGCCTCACAGGGAGGGTGCAGGGAGCAGCTTTTGCTTTGGCTCGGGCCAGCCAGGCTCTGGCAAAGGAGTACACCACTGTGCAAGGATGGGGGCCAGAGGGAGAGTTTGTGTTTTGACTTTGCGGTGAGACACAGATTGGCCAGAGCTATTGCGGGGGAAGGTGAGAAGGCAGGTGGGGCTGCATATCCAGGAGTGTTTTCCACATGCTTTGTCCCTGTGATTCCAACCACCACGTGCTCCCAGACCCCAGTAAAGGGAAATGAGAGGTCAGGGAACTGCCCCGAGTCAATCTATCCTGCTCCATACCCTTTGCGTGGGGCAGCCTTCTCTTGGGTCCTGCTGGACCTACCAGCATGTGGTGACGGCCAGTGCCAGAGCCATGTTCCCTCTTTGTGTCAGATGGTCCCACAGACGTGGTCCTCTCCTGACCAGACATCTGCTCTGCTGATGTCTCCAGGCTCTGGCTTCCCTGGCACAAAGCCTCGCAGTGTGTGGGGACGCCTCTGTGCGTGCCCCGGCTCCTCTCCCAGTCTCCTGATCCTCACAGTTTGCACGTGCCATCCAGATGCCATTGCTGTGCTGCTGTCACCACCCTATTCCAGACCCCCTCTCCATCTTTTTTACCCCCTCCACCCAGAAATGCCAGCACCAGGCCAACAGCTGTGTTGTGCCCTCCTGCCATGCTCATGGGGTGCCTGGCATCTGCTCACTGTTGGGTGGGGGAAGGAGTAGGGCAGGGAGAGGCAGGAGTGGGAGATCAGGGCGAGGGATAAAGCCAGGCCTATTTTTACACTGCAAAGTAATTACCAGAGCTTTCCAATCCTTAATCTGCTGAGAGCACCCTGGTGTGATTGGATCCTTCCCCAAGCCTGGCAACAATTCCTCCATCACACATCTCCTGCGTCAAAGCCCCGTAAACTCCCACACTTGGGCTCACACTGGGATACATGTGCTGCCGAGCTGCCAGCTCGTCTGGCCCCCACTTCCAGCAGCCCCTGGCCCAGGAACAGGGATGGGGACCCTGGCTGGGACCCTGGTTTACAGCTGGGAGGATCTCACCACTGAACCACTGGAGTAGGATGCAGCCTTGGCCACCTGGCTCAGCTGCTGGCTAGATTTGGGTCCCAGCACTGTGAACACACTAAATCCATGTTTTTCCCATCAGCTGCCTTCCAGGGGGTTTTGGTCGAGATTAGTGGCCCACACAGCACCCTCCAGCACCCATCCAGCTTGGCTTCCCCCGGCACAGACAGGGTTTGGGGTGCGTCTTTCCCGACGGCGCGCAGGGCGGTTCTGGGTGGCAGTGCCAAGTCTCGGCTGGCTCCCTTCCCGGCCTCTCCCTGTCCTGTCCCCGTGCCAGGGGGCTGCTGAAGAACCTGTTCCATAGCTCCTGCCACGGAGGAGGAAATGACGGGTGATGTTTGCGGGAACACCTTTCATCCTGGGGCTGGGGGGCTGCTTTGCCTCTGCCTCTGTGCAGCTGGCTCTAGGGTAGAGCATGGGATCTCAACAGCCCAAGGATGGAGGTGAGGATTCACCTTCCTCCACTCACCTGTGCCCACCAGCTCTCTGACACCTCACCCCAAAGTCTGGCTGGGCTGTTCAGCCCTGTTCCATGGCAGGGAAAGGGGCTTTTTGTGCTACAATTCTTCCACTGTGGAGTTTGCAACACTCTTGCCAAGTATTTGGGACTAGCCCTCGCTCCATCTGTCTCAGTGCACGGCAGCAGGCACAAGGAAAACCTGGAAGTGTACAGGATGCAATGCCCCCACAAACGCTGCTGTTCTACACAAGGACCCAGTGCCAGGGATTGCCTGGGGGAGCTGCCTTCAGGGCATCCCCAGGTGACCCCACCAGTGTCCCTTCCCCCTGCCTGGCAGGGACCCGGCACCCTGCCTCAGGCAATGGCCATAAAAGGCC
>NW_005054309.1:2868559-2868771 GCF_000277835.1 Geospiza fortis | reverse complement strand
GGGAGGCTGGAGGGAGGAGAGCAGTTCCAGCAGCGTGGAGTGGGTTCAGGAGGCTGGGACACACCGTGCTCCCCTCCACCTCCCCCTGCTTCCCTGGGGGGCACTCGTGGGCCATGGCCCAGGATGCCAGGGATCTGCATGGCCTCCCACCAAGGGCCCAGGGGATAAAGCTGCCTTTCCATCGGCACCTGAGCGGTGGGGCAGGGGGGGGG
>NW_005054309.1:2866606-2868549 GCF_000277835.1 Geospiza fortis | reverse complement strand
GCCACCCTTTGTTGGGGTTTTATGCGTCCGGCCCCCGTGGCCCAGCTGGTGACATTTTACCACCTCCACATTCCCATGGGGATTCAAAGGGCGCAGATGCACCGTGAAACCACAAAGCACAGCCTCCCTCAACGCTCCCCCTCCCCTGTGCCTCAGCATCCCCAGGGAGGCAGAGCTGGGATGCGCAGAGGGGATGCTCCCGCTGGGATCCTTCCTTTGGAGCTATTTCAAGGGTGACCTGCCAGCCCTTGGGAGTTCCCTCCATCTTCCTGCCCTTCCCTTGTCATCAGTTCTCCATTTCTTTGTGACTCTCGAGTCACCTCCCTGTCCCAAGAGGGCTTGGCATGCCAGACCCCCACTGATGGGAGATGAAGGGAGGCAGCGTGGGCACCATTTCCAGGCTGGTGACACTTGACCTTTTGGAGCTGGAGCCGTGTGGGTGGTACCCACCCAGCTGCCAGGGCAATGCCAGGCAGGGCTAGTGGCGGCAGACCCGGCGTTGCTCTGGGCCCCTGGGTGTAGCCAGTTTGTGGGTGTAGCCAGGCTGTGGGATACACAGTGGCCTCTGTCCCTTCGAGAGAGGTCCCAGCATGCAGGCGTCCAGCCCCTGCCCGTCCCTCCTGCTCCCAGACTTCTGGGGGCTTTCCCTCAAGGATCTGGGCAAATAGCCCAGTTCCTCCCAACCAGTCATTGCCTCCGCAGGGACCTTGGGAAAACAGCCTGTAAACAGGCAGATGGAGAGCGTGAGTCACAGTGACCGAGAGGGAAATAAATGCAGGAGGGGAATTTGCAGAATGCACTGGGTCACGGGGATGAATCCAGCCTCTCCCAGGGATGGTGAGTGGCTGGCACGTAGGTGCTCTCCTGTGGAGCCAGCTGTCCCAGGAAGGGCTGTTTATCCCACTGACAGGAATGTGTCCAGACAATGTGTCCGGACGAGCTGCAAAACAGCTCCGGTCCTCTTCCCCCACCGAAAGCATCCCCTGATCCTTGCCACTTTCATCCCGAGGGATGAGCAGTGGCTGCCCTGGAGGCAGCAGCATTTCAGCACGCAGCGCCCTGCCCGTAGAGCCATGCAGATCATTTCCCCGCTGAAAGTCACCCTGCCGTGGTTATTTTTGGCTGCCGGCGGGGCCGGAGGAGCTGGCTCTCTCCCAGCTGCTGCAGCGCGTCCCGTTCGGAATTGCGTCTCGCGTGGTGGGCAGCGCTTGGGTGAGCAGGCTGCCTCCAGCATCCGCTCCAATTACCTGCGGCTCCCTCGCCCTGCGCAAAGCAAGACTGCAATCTAGCGGCTGATCCCGCTGGGGACGCCGCGGACGCTGGGGATTAACTTCTGCAAAGGTCTCCGGTGACACCGGGCGCCTCTCTGAGCGTCCCCTCACCGTCCCAACTCGGGGACTGGTAGCCCAGGGTGGCCAGAGGTTTATCGAGGGTCCAAAAACGCTGTCCTTTCCCTGGCCTCGCTTGGGTTGGAGGGACATCCAGGGCTGGGAGCCACGGCAGAGTGAGCAGGGCCTGGGGGTGTGCTTGCCGGGGTGAGAGGTGCCCTCGGTGGGGTGGAGGAAGGATTCAGCTCCCGGGGATGAAGGGTGCACCTGGGTTTGCCTGAGGGCAGCAAGCAGCTCACTCCAGGTCCTTCGCCCAGGACATGCACTCAGCCGCTCCCTCACCCCGGAGCCCGCAGCCCAAACCTTTCCATGCTTCTCCATCAGGAGCCGCTATTGCCGTGTCCCCCACGGTGCATCAGCCCCGTCCCCTGCCCAGCGAGGGGGGACCCGGGGCGGGGCTGGTGTTCCCGGGCGGCGTTGAGGTGCTGCTGAGCGATGCTGAGAGTTTTGGGGACGAGGGGTGTACGTTACCTCTTTTTGCCCCCCGAGACCCCCGTGAGGTCCGGCTGGGGCTCATTTCCCGCTCTGCCCGCCCCCACGCCCCTGGCGGCCCCG
>NW_005054309.1:2832836-2865860 GCF_000277835.1 Geospiza fortis | reverse complement strand
CTCCTGCGGGCATGTCCCCTCACTGCCCCTTTTCCCTGTGGAGCTGCCCCATCCCTCCACCCTGCCACCCCCCAGGCCGCTGCCCTCCCCGGTGATCCCGCTGGCCATGAAGCCACGGGGATTAGCAGCCTCCTCTGGATGGGGATTTAGCCAAAGCCAATCAGAGCCACAGGGTGCAGGCAGCAGCCAGCTCGGTTGGAGAGAGGGAGATGGGGAAAGCCAGGACACGCGGCCTGAGCCCTCCTAAGGATGCTGAGAACGGAAGGGGCTTTCCCGGGGTTAATAGCTCAGCATCTCACGGTGGAACCCTGGGTTTGGCCATGTGTCCTGCAGTGTCTTCCCTTGCCCTGGTGAGCCCTCAGCCTCTCTGTTATTTCCTCAGCCTCTGTGTTATTTCCAAAGCTTTGTGGAGACCTGTGAGCCAAAAGTCCACCCTGTGCAGGCGGGCTGGAGAGGACAGAGGGACGGGAAGGGGCAGACGCCGCTCACACAGCGCTGCCAGCCAAGATGTAGGACAAGAGCTGGCAGATGGAGGCGGGCACACAGAGGAGAGTGAGGCTGCACCCAGACGCTCTTTGCTGTGACGGGATCTTGGCTCACTGCTGGCTCAACAGCTGCTGAGCTTCCCGGGGCTGGGGGCTGCGGGGCTCCGGAGGGACAGACTGGGGGGATGGGGAGCTCGGGCGGCTCCCCAGGGAAAGGAGCAGCTGGGGAAAGAGCAGGCACAGGCTTTCTGCTGGAGCTGTGGAGATGAGGGGTCTGGCTGGAGCTGTGGCTGGGGGATGGAGCAGGGGGGAGGGGGCCCACAGCCCCATGTGGGACACGTTCCTCTCCTGTTGATGGCACAGGGGCCTCCGTGTGCACTCCTGCTCTGTTGGACCTCCTGGATCACTGCAGAGACCACAAGGAAAACTCCACCCCAAGCCTGTGTAAAACTTTGGAGCAGGTGAAGCTGAGAGCAGTGGAAAGCCCCCACCCACCCTGCCACAGCACATGGGCAAAGCAGGAGCTCCATCTGAGGGACCTTGGGCCTGCTCTGGGCTCTTCAAAGCCCATCTGGTGGCCTTATCCTCTGCTAACAGGATTCTCTGGTGCCTTATGGGCAGAAGCTCAGGGGAAAATCTGGCTGCAATGAGGGGATAGGAAGGATATCCTGTTTCCCTAGGGAAGAGGTCATCAGGTAAAGTAGCCAAGGGAATCCTGTCCTGCAGCAGCCAGACCAGAGCAAAGGCTGCCCTGGGGATTGAGGAGAGCCTGACTGCCCACTGGCAGGTTTGGGGTTAGTCCTGCTGGCACTGAGCCTGTGCAGGACCCTCACAGAGCCTGTGGTTTAACCCAGGTATTTGCAGGGTCACCATTATCACAGTCCTTACACTCCCAGGCCCTCTGTGGTGGCTCCAGCCTGGCTCCTGCTCCTCACCAGACTGTTATGGGACAGCAGAGGATATTCAAAGCCCTCATCTGCCAGACCCCAGGCAAGGAATCCTGGTCCCCACTGGGCAGCCCCCAGGTGCCCTGTCAGCTGCTGGAGGACAAGGTAGGACCCCCAAGCTCCAGCTCCCCTGCACCCACCTCTTCCACCCAGTGCCCCCCTCTTTCCCAGGAGAGTGGGCTGTGGTTTGTCCAGAGGGCAGAGAGGTGGGAAGCTCTGTCCCTGGCAGAGAATTCCTGCCAGGCAGGGCAGCTCTGTGCACACCTGAGCCAGGTGAGGCTTTTAGAGAGGAGGCAGAAGATGTAACCGGGGGATGAAGCAGAGAATCAAGGATCAAGTTTAGACAGCTTTCCCCTGTTTTACATCAGGAGCAAAAGCAGGAAGATCCAGAGCTGGAGGGATGCTGAGAGGAGCTGCTGGCAGGGAGCTGCTGCACAGCTCGTGCCCTCGAGTGGGGCACAGCCAAAAAAGCTCCCAGATGAAGCTCTAGGGCTCGGGGACAGGGTCCTGCCATGCCACCATGGCTGGGGACACTGCTCCGGGTCTGGTGCCATCGTGTGGACACACGACACTTGCAGGAACCCTTGTCCCTTTCCCTGGCGGAGAGACCAAGCTCGGCAGCACAGCTCCCCCAGGCTGCACCGAGCACCAAAGGGGTTTTTGTCCCACTCCCACCACCCCAAGTCTCCCAAAATCTTGCCCACTGTCTGGATCTCCCGCTCAGCCGTCAGTGCTGCGCCTTCCCTCTCCAAGCCATCAGGCCTATAGCTGTACCCCACCTGCTCTGGCCACCCCCAGATTGTGACTACATTGAGGGGTCAGGTACCTGCTGATCTGGGGGGGAATCCCCCAAGCCCCCTGGGCAAAGGAAAGGGGAAAATAAATGACCACAAGTGGACAGACATGGAAAGATATGATGGGACTGGGGGGAACCTGCTCTGCTCCCCGAGTCTTAAGAGAGGCTCTCTGCCACGTGTAAACTTTCTCTCCAGATTTTCCATCCCTTCTTCCCCCATTTAATACTCCTTCTTGCCCATTTTCCAGGAAACCCTGCACACCTCTCCATGGACAGTCCCAGATGTGCTCCAGACCCCCCTTTTCCCCGGGGGTCACCAGGGCAGCGCATCCCCAGGGTGCCCCATCACCGCTGCATGAGCGACCGCGGCGGATCCCGACCGGGCCTGCCCTGCCCGGGAGCCCCGGCCCGGCGGCGGCGGGGGGGCGGGGGGGACTGTCACTGTCACCCCTCCGAGCGGGACGGGCACCCCTCCGAGCAGGGACTGTCACTGTCACCCCTCCGAGCGGGACGGGCACCCCTCCGAGCAGGGACTGTCACTGTCACCCCTCCGAGCGGGACGGGCACCCCTCCGAGCAGGGACTGTCACTGTCACCCCTCTGAGCGGGGACTGTCACTGTCACCCCTCCGAGCGGGGACTGCCACCCCTCTAAGCAGTTCGCAAATGCCCCCAAAGCTCCTTCCAGCCGCCACACACCCCGGGCAGAAATCCCTCGTGTCTGTCCCTGTGTGAGCCACCCCTGTCCGGGGGCTGCACCCCCTGCCAGAGCTCCCCTCCAGCCCAGGCCCCTGTGCAGGGAATTTGGGGCCAGACACATGGGAAAGCAGCGGCTGTGGCAGCACAGGGTGTTCCCAGACTCGGGGCAGCCCCAACAATCGCTCTGACAAGTGGATTTCCCCCAGTTGAAGCCACCACCCGACACCACATCCAAACTCAGAGCATGGTGAAGCATCCCTGCTCTGATCCTTTATGGTGGGTGCAGTTAGCCTAAATCAATGCAGAAGCAAAGCAGCAGAAAGGGAGGGTTTGAAGTGAAGCTCCTGGTGCTTTTGGACCATCCTCGGCTCGTGGCACTGCACCAGAAGATCTCCCATTCACACCTTGTCGTTCCACAGGTTTGGGTACTGTTGGACACATTGTTGGTGGGAAAAGGGAGCAGGATGGAAATAACCTGCCAGATGGGGATGGGAGATGGGTGGAGGGAGAAGAAATATTGCAGGCAATGCTTCATGATGTCAGAGGAAAGTCCCTCCCATTTGCCCAGCATTTGCTGGTTTATTTAAAGCCCATCATTAGTGGCAGCCATGTGGAAGGGGATTTAAACCAGTCCTGAGTGAATTAGGTGCCACATTTTGACCATGTGACTAATCTACCAAAGTCCTCTCCAAATCCTGCTTTCCACTGAAAACTGATGCTTTCTCCATCAGCCAGGAGGTCTGGGGGCTCCAGCCCTTCCCCTGCACGAGGGAAATTTTGGGCACAGGAGAGGCTGGGGCTGCAAGCAGGAGGCTGCCACAGCGTCAACAAGAAGTGGGGAGGCTGTGGGCCAGGGAAAATCATGGAATAAATGGGATCTGGGCCAAATCCAGGCAGACAGTGCCAGGCTGCTACTCGGAACTGCTGCCAGAGCAGTCTGGCACAGACAAGGAGAGGGAATCCCAGCCAGACCTGGAATTTAATCCTGACTTTCTGGCGAAGTGGCTGAAAATGTTCAGCTCTTGGGGACTTTGGGGCACGGGAGCAATGAGAGGCCAAGACACTTGAGGGAGGCCATCAAGCCTGGCTGGGAAACCCCAGCATGGCCAGCAGGAGGAAAATACTTCTATGGGTTGGGTTTGTGCCCCAGACTCTTCACAGCAGCCCCGGAGATGCTGGAAGGAGGCTGTGCATGTCCCCAGCCTTGTGGTGAGACAGCTGAGATGGGAAAGTTGCTTGTCCGTCTGCGGAACACCTCAAGGAGGGAAGAGAGGAGAAAACAGGAATTTCCTTAGAACTGCCATGGCAGGCAGGAACACAGAGGGAAACTGAGGCATGGGAGAGTGGACTGGTGGGATGGGTTGGGACAGGGCAGTTGAAATGTGTGGGTGCAGAGCTGTTCCCCAACCCTCTCCTCTAGAGCTGCTGGTGAGGGGGGCATTAGGTGGCTGGCAAGCGTAGGGTTAACCCTGCCCAGCCCTTCCCAGGTGCTGCCCAGCCTGGCCCAGGTGGTGCCAGGACTACAAAAGGGCTGGGGGAAGCTGCAGGAAGGGCTGATGGGGCAGAAGGGAGAGGCTGCTGGCTCCAGGCTTGAAAGGTGGTGGCAGCAGGGCTGTGCTGCCCCACCAGGGCCTGTTCCCTGCCCTGGGAGCTGTTGTGCTGCACAGCACTGGGAGTTTTCCTGTGGCATGACTGTGCCAGCCTGGTGGCTTTCACCCACTCACCACCATCCTGCTGGAGAGGGGAACTGGACCAGCTGGACCTGTTGTGCTTGTGAGATGTGGCTTTGGGATTATCCTTAGTGGGTGCAGGTGGGATGTTTAATTTTTGCTTTCAATTTCCTTCAGAGTGTGAAAATCAGGCTGAGAGTCTCTCCACTTAGTCCGTCCTCTTAGGGAAGAACTTCATGCTGAAGTTTCCATATTCCTATCTCCACCCCTCCGAGCAGGGACTGTCACTGTCACCCCTCCGAGCGGGGACTGTCACTGTCACCCCTCCGAGCGGGACTGTCACTGTCACCCCTCTGAGCGGGGACTGCCACCCCTCTAAGCAGTTCGCAAATGCCCCCAAAGCTCCTTCCAGCCGCCACACACCCCGGGCAGAAATCCCTCGTGTCTGTCCCTGTGTGAGCCACCCCTGTCCAGGGGCTGCACCCCCTGCCAGAGCTCCCCTCCAGCCCAGGCCCCTGTGCAGGGAATTTGGGGCCAGACACATGGGAAAGCAGCGGCTGCAGCAGCACAGGGTGTTCCCAGACTCGGGGCAGCCCCAACAATCGCTCTGACAAGTGGATTTCCCCCAGTTGAAGCCACCACCCGACACCACATCCAAACTCAGAGCATGGTGAAGCATCCCTGCTCTGATCCTTTATGGTGGGTGCAGTTAGCCTAAATCAATGCAGAAGCAAAGCAGCAGAAAGGGAGGGTTTGAAGTGAAGCTCCTGGTGCTTTTGGACCATCCTCGGCTCGTGGCACTGCACCAGAAGATCTCCCATTCACACCTTGTCGTTCCACAGGTTTGGGTACTGTTGGACACATTGTTGGTGGGAAAAGGGAGCAGGATGGAAATAACCTGCCAGATGGGGATGGGAGATGGGTGGAGGGAGAAGAAATATTGCAGGCAATGCTTCATGATGTCAGAGGAAAGTCCCTCCCATTTGCCCAGCATTTGCTGGTTTATTTAAAGCCCATCATTAGTGGCAGCCATGTGGAAGGGGATTTAAACCAGTCCTGAGTGAATTAGGTGCCACATTTTGACCATGTGACTAATCTACCAAAGTCCTCTCCAAATCCTGCTTTCCACTGAAAACTGATGCTTTCTCCATCAGCCAGGAGGTCTGGGGGCTCCAGCCCTTCCCCTGCACGAGGGAAATTTTGGGCACAGGAGAGGCTGGGGCTGCAAGCAGGAGGCTGCCACAGCGTCAACAAGAAGTGGGGAGGCTGTGGGCCAGGGAAAATCATGGAATAAATGGGATCTGGGCCAAATCCAGGCAGACAGTGCCAGGCTGCTACTCGGAACTGCTGCCAGAGCAGTCTGGCACAGACAAGGAGAGGGAATCCCAGCCAGACCTGGAATTTAATCCTGACTTTCTGGCGAAGTGGCTGAAAATGTTCAGCTCTTGGGGACTTTGGGGCACGGGAGCAATGAGAGGCCAAGACACTTGAGGGAGGCCATCAAGCCTGGCTGGGAAACCCCAGCATGGCCAGCAGGAGGAAAATACTTCTATGGGTTGGGTTTGTGCCTCAGACACTTCACAGCAGCCCCAGGGATGCTGGAAGGAGGGTGTGCATGTCCCCAGCCTTGTGGTGAGACAGCTGAGATGGGAAAGTTGCTTGTCCGTCTGGGGAACACCTCAAGGAGGGAAGAGAGGAGAAAACAGGAATTTCCTTAGAACTACCGTGGCAGGCAGGAACACAGAGGGAAACTGAGGCATGGGAGAGTGGACTGGTGGGATGGGTTGGGACAGGGCAGTTGAAATGTGTGGGTGCAGAGCTGTTCCCCAACCCTCTTCTCTAGAGCTGCTGGTGAGGGGGGCATTAGGTGGCTGGCAAGTGTAGGGTTAACCCTGCCCAGCCCTTCCCAGGTGCTGCCCAGCCTGGCCCAGGTGGTGCCAGGACTACAAAAGGGCTGGGGGAAGCTGCAGGAAGGGCTGATGGGGCAGAAGGGAGAGGCTGCTGGCTCCAGGCTTGAAAGGTGGTGGCAGCAGGGCTGTGCTGCCCCACCAGGGCCTGTTCCCTGCCCTGGGAGCTGTTGTGCTGCACAGCACTGGGAGTTTTCCTGTGGCATGACTGTGCCAGCCTGGTGGCTTTCACCCACTCACCACCATCCTGCTGGAGAGGGGAACTGGACCAGCTGGACCTGTTGTGCTTGTGAGATGTGGCTTTGGGATTATCCTTAGTGGGTGCAGGTGGGATGTTTAATTTTTCCTTTCAATTTCCTTCAGAGTGTGAAAATCAGGCTGAGAGTCTCTCCACTTAGTCCGTCCTCTTAGGGAAGAACTTCATGCTGAAGTTTCCATATTCCTATCTCTGAGAGGTCATGATGTTCTTTGAGCTTTAATTATCTCTATATGCAGCATAAACTTTCTGATGGAAAAAAAATGAGTCTGCACCTGCCCCCTTTTTTTTTTCCTTTTTTAGTGGAATTTCTTTTGGATGCAAAACAAGAGTGGAAGAAGTACAGCCCTGAAGTTTATTGGTACCTGGAAATTGAGGCTCAGAGTGAAATCCTGTCACAGGACACAGAGCAGAGTGTGGTATTCTTGCACAGGGAAGGTGTACCCCAGCCCTTTTTTCTTCCAGCGGAGCAGCAGAAGTTCCAACAACCAGTGTAAGATGCTCCCACCCTCCCCAGCTGCCAGCTGTGCACTGCAGAGAACAAAGCAATAAGGAAAATTGTGGTGTCATTAATGTGATGATTAAATTGGCATCTGGAGGTGTCAGCATGAAGAACAAGGCTCTCACATCCTCATCCCTGCCACCCCCATGTCCTGCCCCTCAGCCCTGTCCCATGCCAGACCTGGGAGATGCTTGTTCACAAATAAATTCATGTGGAAGTGCTGCAGGTCCTGTGATGAGTTTCCCCCCCTATCATGCATCTCTATTTGCTGCCATGCTTGTCCTTCATTGGGATGCTGTTGTGGCTGATTGGGGTTTCTTTATGACTGGAGGTTTTGATCTTGGCTTGCAGAGTGAGTCACTGCATGGCAAATGGGATCCCATCCCAGGGATGTCATTTCCTCACCCGGTGTTCTTTGCAAATGAGGTTTTGCAGGGCTTGAGCAGCTGTTTTTCCTTCCAGCTGAAAGCCTCTTCCCAGGCACATTTACAGACATGAACTGGGTGCTGAGAGCTGTGCATAGGCAGGGAATTAATATCTCCCCTGGCCCAGTGGGAGATGTAACAAGTCCTGGCAATCAATCCTGGGAGGCCTGGGGGCCACCATAAATCACCCTGTGAGTGCCAAGTGGCTCTGAACCAAGGGGAGGGGAGAGAGGCCATCCCTGTGCTGTGCCGTGTCGTTACATAGGTTTGGTAACTCAAAAAGGAGGAGACTTGGAAAGTAGTAAATAAAGCCATGAAGTGACTTCTTGGCGCCTGGTAAAACGCCCTAGACTGAAGCTCCATTTAAATGTATTTTGGAGATGGACTTGCTGTAGATGAGGTGGTCCCAAGCTCATTATGTGTTGGCCAGGATGTTTTCAGCTGGCAAAATGCTCCTTTGGGTGTCCCTGGCTTGGCTGTGCTGCTGAGGGAAGGCAGGGCAGCTTTGGCCAGGTGCTGAGAGTGCCACAGCTCTGACATGGAGCAGATCTCAGCCAGGGTGAGGCATTTCCATCACAGCTTGCTTGCTGCTTCTGGGGCTGGCACAGCACTCTGTGCAGCCCTGGGACCTGCCTTGGGCCACCTCTCATCCTCCCCAGGCTTGGCTTTTTCAGATTAAGGAAAATGTGGTGGTAGCTCTGCCTCTAGTCTGGGACCAAGGCCCACAAGACACCCCTCCTTGCAGCTGCATCTGTCACCCCCAGGCACAAAATGCCACCTCCATCACTGGTTGCAATCCCAGTCTTGGCTCTGCCACCTCAGATGACCCTGCATGGTGCCATGGAGCAGCATCAAACAGGAGCCACGAGGTGGGGAGACAGGAAAACAATGTGCTATTAGCAGAGCCCTGGCCAGCAGACACATCCACAGCTTGGGGTGAAGTAATCTGACCCTTTTTTGATCTTGGGTGATTCATTCTGACCTCAGTAAAAAAACATGGTCCCCAGCCTGGTGCTGAATGGAGGGCCCAGAGCTGGAGCCGTGCAGATCCTGCAGCCAGCCCTCATGCAATTCCATCACTGCCCGGGGGCACGGCCAAGGCAGCAGCCCTGGCTAACTCAGCCTAATGGCCAAAGCCCAGTGCTCCTGCCAGGTGAAAAAGCACTTCAAGTCTGTGCCAGCCCTGATTAGCAAAACTATGGTTGCCATGGAGCCTGAATACCTGCTAGTAGAGTGCCTGCCTCCCCTGTCCCCTCTGCAGACCCAGGGGACACAAGCTGTGGAGCAGAGGCCAGTTTTGCTGTTCCTCAGAAAGCTCATTGCTTTCATCCCAGTGAATGTTGAAATGGTCTGTATTTTCTTTTTTCCTTCCTTCTTTCAGTGTCGTTTGGGGTAGAGGAGAAATGTCCCTCCCCAGCTACTCGTCAGAGGAGCTGTGGGGCTCTGGGTGCAGACCTTGCAGGGAGAAATGCCAGGCTGTGAGCAGGGCCCCAGCCCAGGGCTGCTGTCCCAGGGGAGAAAAGGCTCCCTGCTGTTCCCTTACCAGATGCCTGCACTCTGGAAAAGGTGCCGGCCAGTTTATGACCAGCTCAGAAAAAGGATTTGGAAATCTAGAAACAGCTGCTACTATTTTGAGAGGTTAAGATGTCACCTGCTTAGGCTGTGTGAGAGGGGAGGAGAAGGTAAAAATGCTGAGGTGAGATGTTTGGGACTGGGCACAGCTGTTACACAGTGAAAAAGGCCTCTGGAGAGTTAGTGAGTGGAGATGCACAGGAGAGTGATGGCTAAAGAATTATTACAGGAGGGTGTCCCACACAGACAAGGATGGGTGGGTGGGCTCTGCTGGGTAAAACACAGCAGGGCTGCTTTGAAAAGGCCACCCCATTGACCTATCTGTGCAAAATTATCCAGATCTGGGCCTGTTTGAAGCTCTGTGTGTCTGTGTGCCCCTTCCTGGCCTTGAGGTCTGAAAAAAGCATCCTCCTGCTCTCTGAAATTCATCCTCTAGGCTTGTCGTCTCTAAAGAGGGGCAGCTTTGAGTAGGCAGCTCCCAGCAGAGAGAGAAGCCCCTTTTACATCCTCATGGCCAAGAGATTTGCTTCCTCTCCAAGGACAGGGGGCTCATTCTTGCCCAAAAGCTTCATGACCCTGATCTGTCTGTGCTGGCTATCCCTGCCCTGGAAAATTTGCTGCAGCAATTCCCTGAGAAGGGGCTGCTCATCTGCTTCCTTCTGTGGCTGCAGAATGCAACCCAGGGGCTCTTGCCTGCTGCAGGATAGCACAGAGGGGACAAGGCACTGTCTGTGCCTCAGTTTCCCTCTTGGATGCAATGTTACTCTGTGGCTTGGTGGCTTTTTGTGTTCAGAAGCAGAGGGTGTTAATTAAATCTGCAAAGTGCAGGAAGAAATGGGGATGGAGCACACGCAGCTCCACAAGGCTGTGCTGGGCTGGGCTGCCCTGCAATCACTGTGTGATGCCCTCTGGAAAGGAGCCACGAGTGGGTGCAGTGGGTTATTAGGGCTGTGCCTCTCGAGCTCTGAAACTGAGGTTTGCTTTCTCTTTTGGCTTCTTAATTCTCCTGGCACAGCTGCAGAGCTGGGCCTTGCTCAGCTTCTGTGTGGCAGCTTTAACCCACTGGTGGGGAGAGGCAGCTGCCAGCAGGGACAGGCTCTGCACTGGGCTTACAGAGGGAGTCTCATGGTGCCCTTGCTTGTCTTCTTCCAGCCTAACCCAGAGGTGCTCTGGCCGTGGAGAGGGCTGGGCTGTGACAGACCAAGAGGAGGAGGGACTGTGCTGGGAGCTGGCTGTGTGTGACTGTGCTGGGACCTGGCTGTGTGTGACTGTGCTCAGCACTTGGGACTGTGCTGGGAGCTGGCTGTGTGTCACTGTGCTTATCAGGGCAGTCAGAAAACAGAGAAGGAATGGAAGGGAGCAGAATGCTTCTTTCCATGTTATAATCCCTGAAGTGGGCTCATGCTGAGGCTCCTTGTGCCTCTGCACTGGCACAGATCTGTTCCCTGCCTCGGGCATCCCCCCAGGAAAACAGCCTGTGCACAGTCTGGAGGCAGGGGAAGAAATCCCTGCCTCATCACTTACTGTTTGTAGCTCTGCCACCCAGGGGGTGTGACCTGACGTGTGCCACTTCCCTGGCACTGTCACCCATCCTGGCATCTGCAGAAACAGCCCTGCTGAGCCCTTGCCAGCATCATCCTGCTGCTGTCCCTGTGTCCTGTCCCAGCTGTCACCAGCACTATGCCATAACCCTGTTTTACTGTGTCTCCATCCCCAGAGGGGATGAAGTTTCATTTCCTCACTTCCATAGAAGCAGGCAGCAACTCTTCTCCTTCTCCCTCCCAGTTTCAGACACTGTTTCCAGTTTGTTGATTTCTTCCCTTGAGTAATGTCTTGTTTACACTCATTTACCCTCCAGGCTTTGGCTTCAGCAGTTCCTCCCCTCTGGGGGAAAAGATGGTTTCCTGAGGAAAGTCAAGGCTCAGGGCAGCCACAGACCCTCTGTGCCCTTGGAGTGTTTGCCCTGCCAGCTCCCCTCTGCTTGATGCATTTTTTGCTGCAGAGAGCAGAGGTAGGCCCAGGTCAAGACTACCAAGACAGCCCAGGGCTTTGCTGGCCTTGTTCTGTGATCCCTCACCTGCTCTGAAATTTCTTTGAGCAAAGTCAAGGAGGAGGGAGTGGTGCTGCTCCATCTGCTGTGTGCTCTGGCATCAGGAGGAGCACTGGGCCGTGCAGGACCCAGGGGCTGTGTCCTGGTGCTGGAGGCCCCCAGATCCAGGTAGCACTTCACATCCTGGCCACAAGCACCAGGCTGGGCAGTGCAGCCGGCTGTGCTGGGCTCAGCCCGTGTGGGGCTGGCAGCAGGGCTCTCCTGGCAGGTCTCTCCAGGTTCCTTCTCCAGATCCCTGGGGGAGAGCCCTGCTGGGGCTCTTTCAGCTCAGCCTCTGTGCAGGTGGGATGTGCAGGGACAGGCAGAAGGAGGTGAATCTCGAGATGCCCCCCTGTGGGGCACCGGGTCCACCTGCGCCCTGCCACCCTCGGAGGGGTTGAAGGGGCCGGCTCGTGTCCCTGTGCCCAGGGGCGCCTCCCGGTCCCGCGGGGTGGCAGTGCCACCAGCGGAGCGATGCGCTGCCGACCCCGCATCCCCTCCCCAGCTGCGGGGCTGGGGCTGCAGAGCCGGAGCCGCGGAGCCCCCACCCCGCAGGCGGAGCGGGAGCCCGGGGGCTTCTCCGGCTCGGGCGGGGCTCGGACCGGGCCAGCGCGTCCAGCACGTCCCGAGGAGGAGAGGAGCCGCGGGCGGAGCCGGGACACGCAGCCTTGACACGCGTCCGTGGGGCTCAGGAACCGTGAGTGGGTCCATGTGTGTGCGGCGTGTCCATGTGTGTGCGACATGTGGGTCTGGAGCTCCCCGGCCCGGGGGTGGCCGCACAGAGGGCAGGAGGGACCGGACAGACACCGGACACGGGGAGGGCGCTGAGCGGAGCACGGGGCGATGCTGCGAGCGCAGTAACTTTCTCGCACCCAAGTGTGACGGGAGCCGGCTGGAGGCACCTGCTCCACGGGGGAGTGATTCGGGTGACCCAGGGATGGCACATCTGGAAGTGAGAGACCTCGGGAAGCCGCTGGGTCCATCCGCATGTCCCCGAGGTGAGCCCGGACAAGCGGGCGCTGCGCAGGCTCCCGTGCCGGACGGTGCCGGGGCTGATCGATGCTTTACTCACCGCCGAGGCCACGCCGATGACAAACGCCGGCGTTGTGACGGCTGCCGGAGGGGCAGGAGACGTCTGTGCCGCCCTCCCCTGGGACTCTCAGAGTCGATGGAGTTTATTACCTTAACGTTATTTCCTCTCTCTGAAGGGCAGCTTTTTGGCAGTGCTGCTTTGCAGATAAGGACCCAGCCCCTGGCAGGGGCAGGGTCTCGGCACCGCGATTTGTTTGGCCAGCGGTGGGAAGGGAAGCCACCGGCACAGCCCCCAGGCTCTCAGCTGACAGCGGACAAGAGGGAGAAGGTGGATAAGGGCAGACGGCTTCTCCGAGCTGAGCTCCGAGGGGAAAGCAGCGGCAGGATTTCATTTGCCTGCCTCTTAAGGCAGTGAAGTCTCCATCCCCTCCCACGTTCCCTCCCCAGCCCTGACCCTGTCCGGCGCAGGGGTGGTGGGACCTCAGCGTTCATCTGGAGTTCCCCAACGAGCCGTAAGTCCTTATCATGTTGGAAAATCAATTTTCCCTCTGGCTGTTTTATTGGTGGCCCTGCCAGCCCTTCTACATATCCGGCAGAATTGCTGCCAGGAGGGATTTTTGGGGCTATATCCCGCTCTGCTTACAGAGCAGGAAAAGAGGACAACCCTGCTGATATTCCCCTGATGGGGCAAAGGGGCTGAGGTGGACTGGGGAGCTGCCAGGGCTGGTTTTGGATGGGATATGGGGCAGGAAGCACTTGGGAAGCCTGAGGGAGTTTAGGTGGAAGTTTTGTGTGATTTTGCAGAGGAAAGGCAGTGTCTGGGGCAGGATGGGTGCAGGAGTGCAGAGCCCTGGTGATCAACAGAATCCCAGCACCCTGACAGCAGTGGGGAGAGGGACAGTGGGAGCATGGGGAGCAGAGAAGTTGGGAAAGCATCCCGCAAACCTCTCCATCTCTCCACAGCCATGAATCCCTGTGTCAACTGCTCCAGTTCCGAGTTCCCCCTGCCCCAGCAAGACTTCCCTGTGGAGCTCATCAGCCCTGATCTCAGCAACAGGACTCACCCCGAGACCTTTTTGGACCCTAAGGATGCCAACCTGACAGAGGAGCAGCTGCGGGATAAGTACCTGGGACCTCGACGGTCCAACTTCTTTGTCCCAGTCTGTGTCATTTACCTGCTGATCTTCTTGGTGGGGGCTGTGGGCAACACACTCACCTGCATCGTCATCCTCCGGCACCGGTTCATGAGGACGCCCACCAACTATTACCTGTTCAGCCTGGCTGTGTCTGACCTGCTGGTGCTGCTGCTGGGGATGCCTCTGGAGCTCTACGACATGTGGAGCAACTACCCCTTCCTGCTGGGGGCCAGTGGCTGCTATTTCAAGACGCTGCTCTTCGAGGCCGTCTGCTTCACCTCCATCCTCAACGTCACGGCCCTGAGCGTGGAGCGCTACATCGCTGTGGTGCACCCACTCAAAGCCAAGTACGTGGTGACCAGGAACCATGCCAGGAGGGTCATTGTCACCATCTGGGTCTTGTCAGTCATCTGCTCCATCCCCAACACCAGCCTCCATGGGTTGCAGCCTCTCTACGTGCCAGGACGGGGGCGGGTGCCTGATTCAGAGATCTGCACCCTGGTGAAACCACGCTTGACTTACAATCTCATCATCCAGGTCACCACCATCCTCTTCTTCTTCCTGCCCATGGGGACCATCAGTGTCCTCTACCTTCTTATTGGGCTGCAGCTCAAGAAAGAAAAGATGCTGGAAGCCTTGGGAGCCAAGACCAGCAGCAGCTGCAACTGCCACAGCCGCCAGGGGCAGAAGAAAGTCAAGAGGAGGCAGGTCACAAAGATGCTATGTGAGTCGATGCTGGCCAGGGCAGAGACAGGGACTATCTCCCAAGGCTGTCCTGGGAGGGTGCTGGGGGGAAAGTGAGTCATGGACAGTCCAGAGCACCGTGGCTGGGTCATCCCGGAGGAAGGCTGTGAGTCTGGCTTGCGGGGTGTTGGGGCAAAGGCAGATCTGGTGATTCTAGTCCAGCAGTAGGATTGCTTGGGCCAGCTCCCTCTAAGCCATACTGTATCCCCTCCTCGAGGGAAGTGCAGGGTGAGAAAGGAGGTGAGTTGGGATGGGGGAGCTCACTCCCCATCCCTCCACCCAGACCTCAGATGCTGGTGGCAGTGGTGGGGTTTCCCAGAAGGGCAGAACTTCTGCCCAGCCCTACAGCCTCTGTGACTCTAATGGGGCAATGACCCAAGGCTGGATTGAAGCATCCTCTTTCCTACTGCTTTTCACTCTTGCTCCCCTCTCCAGCACGGTTCCCAGAGCATCTGGCCCCTTCCCAGGAGTGGGAGCTGCCTGCCCTTGGGTAGCTCCTCCACATGCTCCCAGTCCCATGATGGCACAGCCATGGCAGATTGCCCAGCCCAGTCCAACAGCATGGCCAGGCTGCTTCTCTGCCACCTCCCAGACAAGTGGTAACTCTGCTTTCCAATGCACCTGGGCTGGGCTGGGGACAAAGGCGGACCTGCCCTGCATACCCCAGAGATGCACTGTGGCATGGGTATGGGAGAGGATCCCAGGACTACCTGTACAAACACGTACCTACAGCTTTTCCTTTCCATCAGCAGAGCTGGGTTTTAAAACAAAAATAAAACAAAATCAACAGCAGAGCACAAGGAAAGGTCTCAAATAGCTCGTGCTCCTTGGACTTTGCTGGTGAAGGTGGCAGGTTTCTGGAGGCTGGATGCTAACTGGGGAGTGAGTTCCCCAGCTGTGCTGCATGGCTGTGACAGGGCCAGCTGCCTGCCAGTGGGGAGTGGAGAAGTGCAGCACAGAAGTAGCACTGGCGGGAGATGGAGGGAGGAGATCCTGTCCAGACCTCCAGGCCTTCCATGACAAGTCCAGAAGGCACTGAGGGGACATTTCCCCTCTCCTCTCTCTCTCTCTCTTTTGCTATGGCCAAAGCTGAAATGGGGCAGTGCTTGGCCAGGGACTGGAGATCTCAGTGAGGTTGGCAATCCCCATGCCCCCAGTAACACCAGCTCCTTGTCTCCCCACAGTCGTGCTGGTGGTGGTGTTTGGCATCTGCTGGGCTCCCTTCCACACCGACCGCCTCGTCTGGAGTTTTGTATCCACCTGGACCAGCAACATGCACCACATGTTCCAGTACGTCCACATCATCTCGGGCATCTTCTTCTACCTGAGCTTGGCCGCCAACCCCATCCTGTACAACCTGATGTCCAGCCATTTCCGGGAGATGTTCAGGGAGGCCCTGTGCCGGCCCGCGCGCCGCCCGCCCTGGGGACACTCGCCCATCGTCACCCGCACCGCCAGCCGCAGCACCGAGTGCGAGCCCGCGCCGCTGCCCCTCGCCCACGCCGAGGAGTACGAGCTGCAGGACATGGGGAGGGGCCAGGCCACCAGCCACACCCTGTCCCTCTGCTGAAGAGTGGGAGCACAGGGACTCTGGGACCGGCTTTCCTCACTGCCGGCATCCATCTGACCGTGGCGCTCGTGCTGTGGTGGGGAGCGCGGCAGGAGCGAGGGAGGGTCCCTGCCTCTCTGTGCTGTCCCACCGGCATGGAAAGGCTGCTTGTGCCAGCAGCACTGCTCCAAGGACATGCTGGCAGTGACCTTTCTGTGCCCTGGATGCACAGCAGTGCATCCTGAGCACCAGGCCTGGCCAAGGCCAGGGCATCCCTTGTGGTGTGGGACAGCTGATTTCCATGTCAGGGGTATGTCAGCAATCCCTAAAAATATTCCCTCCCTCCTGGCCCAGTGGGGTGAACCCGCAGGTACTGGAGATGGGGGCTTAGGCATCCCAGGCTGTTCTGGGACACAGGGATGGATGGGGGCCCCCAGAGGTGCTTGCTCTTGGGCTGATATCCAGGGCTGTGTGAGAAGTTTGCATGGGTTTGTGGAAAAACCCCATTCATGGGGGAAAAAATGGTCTGTGGGTGCCTTCTCCCTTGAGACCTCTTCAGGGCTGTCTGGCACCAGTGTAACCCTGATTTTCTGGCACATCTCTTCAGTGATGCCAGCTGGTGCCTGGATGCAGGGTGCTGGTACAGCTCCTTGCTCCCAGCCTTTCTCATGCCCTGCATTCCCACCCTTTGAGGGCAAAGGAAGGAGCATGGCTGCTCCCTCCAGAGCTGGAGTCTGAGGGGGGGAAATATGGGACAAAGTGATCTCCAGGTTGTCTGTAGTGCCAAGGCAGAGCTCCATAGCTGTATGTGTCACATGAATATGCTGCCCTCTGACCAGCATGTGCTGGGTGCCAATCTGTTCTTCCTCTGTCCACCGTGGTCACCTGAACTTGTGGGGAATGTGGGGAGCCCTCCTCCATCCCTGCCCTGCATGGGCTGAGCCTCACTGAGAATTAAAAAAGCCACTGGCCTGATTTGTGCCCTGGTTGTGTCCCCAAGCACCCAGCTCTGCTCCCAGCATGGGACTGAACCCAGGCCATGCTCCTGGGCAGGGCGGTGGATGAGCCATGTGCAGGGTGATGGACACCAGGGTGGCTTCACCAGATCTGCCTGGGGGCTCTGCAGCTGTGCTGGGTCTGCAGATCCAGGGACACTGAGGGCATGGCAGGGAGGGCACAAGTGGGATCCCTGCACTCTTCCTGGCCTCTTAGGCTGAGCTGGGGCTGGGGCCTGTGCAGAGGGACAGCTGCCTCTGGAGCTGTGGCCATCAGTCTTTCCCCAGACACACGGCTTGGAAAATGTCATGAAAATGCCAGGGAGCATGGGCTGGCTGGTCATGCTCTCCAGGCTGGAAGGACCCATCGATTTCCTGCCTGAGATCAATGCTGCTGCCTTCCCTGTGCACACCAGCTCCTGCAGGATGAAATATTGAAGATATGAAATGGGAGGTGAGGGACCACCCGAGCAGTTTGAGCTCTTGTTTTCCACTACTTACTCAACCCCAACTCCCTCACAGCCAGCTCTGGACGCTCCCCTGGCTCAGCATCACATGGCCATGCCTCTGGTCAGCATGCGCTAGCCTGGGGCTCGCTTGAGCAGAAATACTGGATGAGCAAGCCCCAGGCAGAGCACTGGCAGATGCTGCTCTGCTTCCAGCCCCTCCTAAGTACATTGCATGGGACCATAGCCGAGCAGAGGCAGGGTTTGGGGCTTGCACACACCCTCCTGCCCCCAGCTACCCAGTCCCTAGTTCAGAGGCAGTGCAGCTGGCTTCCCCTGCTCCCCATCCCATGGCCAGGACTGCCATGGGCAAAGCCCTTCCTTGGCCTTTGAGAGGTCCTGGTGGGTGCTGCAGATGAGGGTGGGTGTTGGGCTGCAGTAACTTTGTGTTTCAGGGTCGTGCTGGCTGCTTGCAGCCTCTGTCTGGAGGATGTCAGTGTGACCGAGGGCACTGAGATCTGTCTGTTTCATCCTCTGCCTCTCCTGTGGGTGATGGTCCTGGCAGGGCACAGCACCCTGGCAGCCATGTGGGGCCCCTTGTGGCTGCTGCGTGGGTGGATGTGACTGATGCCTCCTTGATGGCCATTATTGCCCTGTCTCACTTCACCCAGCTGCTTCCTCAGCCACAAATCTCCAGGGAATGGCTTTTTAATAGGCAGTCAATAGTATTTTATAATGCAGTGACAGACGCCTGTGTGGAGTTTTGGGTCCCTCGTGCTGCACGAGGGCAAACGTGTCCTGCTGTCCCTGAGCAGCCAGACTGTGCAGGGATACAGCTCCTGGGCCTTGGCCAGTGTCACCGTGTGTCAGAGCGTGTGTTCCCAGGGCTTTTCTACAGGATCTTTGGTTGCAGCACAGCTGGGATGGAGTCCAGAGCAGCCAGAAAGGTGAGGCACTGCCTTTGCCTTTACCCAGCCTTGTGTTCCCAGCTGCCCAGAACCTGGGACTCCCCATCCTCCTTGGTGACCCCAAATTCAGACATCTCCTGACCTGGGACTCCCCATCTTCCTTGGTGACCCGAAATTCTCCTCTCTGAGACACACAAGGGGATTATGCAGCCCAAGCCCTGATATATTGGGTGGTGGTGCCCTCCCACCCACTCCACATGCACAGCTGGGCCAGGATCACCCTGCAAAGCATCCCAAGCCTTGTCAGAGATGTAGCTGCAGCATGGCTGGGGGCATTTCCGGGGTGGAGATGTATTTGCTCCCCTGGCTGGGTTTTGATGACTTCCTGGGTACCAGTGCCAGGCGGGCTCCCAAGAGATGCTGGACTCAAAGGCTGCTGGGCAAGTCCTTTAATCCTGTAATTAATGAATGCATGAAACCTAATAAAGAAGGAACTGATCTCCTCAGGGAGAGTGGTTTCATGAAGAGCATTTTACACCTCTCCACCACTGGGAAGGCAGTGCTTGAGGACTCCTTCCTGCCTCAGGCTCATTGCAGCCCCCAGGAAGGGAATCACCGAGCTGTTTGCTCCAAGAACAATGCTCCCCACTGCCCCGAGCCCTCAGGGCCAGCCTGGCCCCTGCCACCTTCCCAGTATAAATTAGAGGGATTATCCCTCCCAGGGAGGTGATTTAGAAGCAAAGGGCCCTGTGGGATGGGGAAGGCAAGGATGGACAAGCTGTTCCCTCTGCTCCCACCCCTGTAACTGGCCAGGGGGAGTGACTGGTGCTTCAGGATGGGTGGGCAGAAGGAGCACTCCAAAACACTGCCTGGGAGTCAAATAAATATTTCAGAGCCCAAGGGACCCCAGAGGGGTCAGAGTAGAGGTAAACTGAGGGGCCAGGAGATGCAGGGAGTGTGTGGATGCCATTGCTCCGTGTCTTTGCTCAGAGCAGGGAGAAGCATCTCTCTGTCCCTGCAATATGGAGCACGTGGTCAGGTTGGGCTCCATGCCACCTCTCCTCTCCAAACACTTTGTTTCTGAAGAGCTGTTCCCCAAAACTTGTCCATCTGTCCTCCCAGACTTACAGCAGCTTCTGTCCAACTGCCAGCTCCTGCCCCATCACCTGCTCCTGGCTGCAGGAGCCCTCCTGCCCCCCATGCCAGCTCAGCTCCTGGAGCTGTTCCCCCCACGCTGCGGCATGCCCTGAGTGACACAGTGTCTCCAGAGCTCCCAGTGAAAAGATTTATCACCATAGCTTTGGGGATTAAAAAGCAATTCATCTATGAGGCTGCCCCAGCCTTGTAAGGCTTTTTTTTGTGCTGTGATTATTTGCAACAAGCATGGGGTGGGTTTCTTTTTTTTTTCCTTTGCAGAGCCAAACTCAAGTTTTACAGCAATTGCCTTGCATATTTGTAGCCATGATAAATGGCTCCAGAGTGTGCCAGCGGATTTTTTGCTGCCCCTTTTCAAGGGAAAATGGTTTCAAGGGAAGAGTTGTTTTTCCTTTCCTTCACACAGCCATGGGATGGGGAAAACACGTACAGTGTGAATTTGGCAAAGCCCTTGTGAGCCTGGGAATGAGCAGTCCCTGTCTAGGGCTGGGCAGGGGGGCAGGTTTGGGCTGCCCAGCCATGGATGCAGCACAGCAGCCTTTCCCAGCAATATCCCAGCCTTTGTTAGGGGAGGAGGGAAGCAGGAAAATGTAGATGTCAGGAAACTGTGCTGGGTTTGGGCTTAGGCTGCTTTTCAAACCATATTTCATTTGTTCCCCTTATTCCAGGCTAGTGGTGGTGGTGGTGAAAAGCCAACACACAGTGCCTGCAGATGGTGATGGGCAGCACAAGATGGGCACAGAGACAGACAGCAAGAAATCACAGAATCATGGAATAGTCCAGGTTGGAAGGGACCTTTGAATGTTTTCTAGTTCAGCCCCTAGTGTGTATATGTAGAATTTGATTCTGCTCCTCAGGGACTCGCCTGGGCTCAGTTTTTAGGCCCAGATCAGAGGCAGCCCCTCTTCCTGCCTGGCTCCTCATTGGCTTCCCCAAGAGCCAGGATTCTCACAGGAATAAATCAGCTTCCAGGCAGGCACTGCAGGGAGGCAGGGAAGGGCAGGGTGGGGAGCAGAGCCCAGCCAAGGGCCTGGTGGAGGAGCTCAGGTGCAGCTCTGGGTGCTCAGGCTGACTCAGCAGTGCTGCCCTGGGACTGTCACTAGGGACAGTGTCCTCCATGTCACAGCAACCCCAACAGCCCTGCAGGGATGAGGCCACGTGCAGGGAAGTGATGGGGCCCTTGCACCCCACCTCTCCTGACCTTGGGGCACACAGGGGGGGAAAACACCAGAGCCAGAGGGACAAAGGGCGTCTCTAAGAAGTGAAGGACTGTGTGTGCTCCTGTGTATGAAATCCCACTGTCCTGCTGGCAGGGTGAGGGGAAGGACAGAGGTGCCATGCACAGTGCCCTTCCCCACAGCCTAGCAGGGACAATTAAAGCCACTTCAGAGGCATCAGCTGGGGCAGGGTTAAAACCCCACCACAGTGGGTTAGAGGGGTTAGCCCACATCTTCTCCTGTAGCAACTATGGTTGCTAAAGATGGCAGAATTTATGTCAGAGAAGCCTCTGTGATGCTTAATTTTGTTCATGGGGACACTTTGGTTAAAAAATGAAAGTGAGGAAAGATAATTAGCACGGCAGTAAGTGGATTAAATTCGGCTGGATGGCTGAGCTCTGAGGCAAGGGGGACTGCTAACAGCTGGCTGTGATTGCTGGCAGGACTGGGGGACTGGGCTCAGGGCCCTGAGACTGACCCTGAGGACAACAGTCTGCAAGGGGCTTTCCTACAGCCCCACAGGCTGTGCTCAGGGCCCCCAGCACACATCCCAGGGGCTGCCCTGGCTGGGATGTGGTGGATGAGAGGGCATCAGCCCTCCAGGTCTCATTGGGGTGGAGTAAATTCCAGCACGAAGAGGAAGGCTGGGAAGCCCAGACTGGAAAAAGCTGACTTTTATCTGGTGTTCTATATATTTAGGACCAGTGAAAGTGGTCCCTGACCAGTCCCTGTTGTTTCTGCCCAGGCTTCTAAGGGCAAGGGTGTAGTACCTTGAGGGCAAACGCCTCCTTATGAACCTTGTGCTTTTCTGTAAGGTCAGCTCCTCTTCAAATATGGTTCTGAGTGTGTTTACTTCTGCTAAGGACTTCTCTGTGTTCCAGCCAGGAAGGGAACAAGAGCCACCCCTTGCTCCTGCACTGCACCATGCCCAGATGGCATTTCCCTCCCTCCTGGCACTTGGCAGTGCTTGGGCTGAGTCTCTCCAAAGTAAGTCTGAATGAAAACAAGTAAAACCCAAGTTATGGACCCAGACTCAGGGCTAGGCTCCAGCTGTCTCTGCTGCAATGTTATTGCAGTGGCAGACTTTAATTATGTGGGTTTATCACTCTTTGTGCTTATCAGGGCAGCCAGGGCGAGTTTGTCTTCTCAGTTCAGGACTATTTAATGTGGCACATTGCAGAAAGCTGTCTGAGAGGACTGGGAGGCCAAACTCGTCTTTCTTGTTATCTTTCCTGGGCGGGTGGAGGGACTGTGTCACATTAATGACCGTGTCACATTGAGGATGCTGAGACTGAGCATGAGACATCCCCTCCTGCCCACCCCAGAGCCTGCATCAGGCACAGGATGGCTCCAGCTGGCCCTGGGGCTACCAGCCAGGTCAAAAGCTGTATTTCACACAGCAATCAGCCTGGGGCTGCCAGGATAGGAGGACACAGGTTCCCAGCAGGTATTTGGCAGAGACTGATGGACTGGTTCTCCAAGAGTGTCTCCATGCCCTGGCAGTGCCTCAGGGGCAAGAGCTGCCAACAGGTGGCAGAAAATGGAGACACAGACATAGATCTGTTTTTCCTCAGTTCCTGTGTCTGACCTCTTCCAGGACAGCGGATAAAAACTCCTTGCTGCCTGAGACTTGCTTGTACCGGCTTGCAAAGAAGCTCAGCAGCACTGTCCTCCTTCATCCCCAGGCAGGGAATGTTCCTTGGAGGGGGAATCCCTGAGGGGCTCCCATGTGTCCTCTTGCATGGCAGGAACCTCAGCACACACAGGGCTGTTCCCTCCCTGGACAGACCTGACTGTGGCAGGCACCTGCGTTTCAGTTTCCTGCTTACAGGGAGAAGCACGAGCCCTGAGCCCATTTCTCCCTTCCTGGCATTTCCTACCACCCCCCATGACTGCATCCCATCCCATCCCATCCCATCCCATCCCATCCCATCCCATCCCATCCCATCCCCCCTCCTTGTCCATCTCTGGCCCCAAGCACCCCCTCCCCTGCACACCAACCCCTCCAGCACTTGGCTTGTTTAATTCCTTTTAATTTCTCATCCCTTGCTCAGAGCAGCTGGGGCCAATTTGCTGCTGCTGTCACCAGAAAGAAATCAAGTTAATGACAAGAAAGACATGATAATTTAGGAGACCCATCAAGCCTCAGTGCTGTATTAATAAGGAGCAGGAGGATATTGCTGCTGCCTGCTCTGCTCTTATCTCCCACACCTCCTGCCCCAAGCCATCCTGGGAGCCAGCCAGCAGTGCCAGGCTCAGGCTGACTTTTTTGCCCCTCTGGTGTTTTCCAGTGATTTCTGCTCTGGCTAAAGGAAGATCCACATCTCTCTTCACTTCTCCAAACTTATCCTGGCATCAGCTCCAAACCTCTCTGTATTTCAACAACCGCCTGCACAGATGGAAAAGCAAATGGTCAGAGCTGGGTTTCGTTCCTATTTTTCCGTGGCAATCCCGACCGACAGGCGGCGAGTCCATCTGGCAGGACCCTGAAACATAGCAGCAAGTGCTGTGCTCAAGCATCATCTGCAAGATGAGGGCTGGGTGAGGATCCCCTCAGGCCCTTCCCATGGAGGAAGGGAGATATCTAAGATGCATTTCTAGTGATTCAGTCAAGGATGGTTGAATTAGATGTACAGCAGCAAAAAGCTAAAAGAAAGAAAGCACAGTAAGTGGTAATAATTGGGTTGAAAAGCACCCATTTGCACCCAGTGGGGTGGGGTGAGTGTGACAGTAGCATTTAAAGGTTTTTCTTCCTAGTAAGATTTTTGTCTCTGTGCTGATTGTCTCTGGGCAGACATAGCTGGCAGATACAACAGTTTAACGCTATTCCAAAAGCCAGTGGTTGCAGTAGGAAACCACCTGCCTTTGGAGCTGAGATTGGTCTGAAGGGTGAGCATCTCCTGTCTTATCTGTCTGCATCTGTGAGCATCTCCTCAGTTGCTGGGAGGAATTCTCTGTCTCTTCTTGCTGCTCCTCCCAGCTCCTGGCCTGCTTCCTTGCCCCAGAAGTTCAACATCTCCCCAGCCCAGCAGCTACAGAGCTGAACAGGTCCTTTGCTAACACTGGTACAATTTTATTCTGCAGGTGTGTGGTGGGAGAGGCTGGGGTCAGCAGTGAGGCATCCTCTGCATCATCCTCCATGGTTTCCTCTCCAAACCTACTAGAAACAGGTTTGGGGATCTTCAGCCCAGTTCAGGATGTCCCAACACTCAGCTTTTCTGCCACTGTGATGATTTTGGTCACTGTGCTCAAGCCAGGAGTTGGGATAACAATTTTAAACAACAGGAGAGACCAGGCCAAGCAATCTGGTATCCTTTTGCTTTAATACCCAGAGGGAGCCAGAGCATCTCTAAGCACAGACATGGTCCCACTGCAGTCCTGCTCTGCTCCAGCTGTGTCCCCTCCTTGCTGCTGAGGGCAGGTCCCCTCCTGTGCTGCAGCTCCAGAGGGTGTGAGCTCACATGTCACCCCACAGCAACTGCTTTTGGTAGCTGGGACACTCATAAGTGTGCTGTGGCCAGAGGGCACTTGTTGGCATCTTCAGCACCTTCTTCTCTAATTTTCCCTCCTCCAAGAGGCTGCTCTGTGCCCTACAAAACCAGGCTTATCCCACAAGAGAAGGATTTAACTTTTTTTTTTTTCCCAGAAAACAACCAGGCATTTTGCTGTGACCCCCAGGTTGCTGCTGTACCTCTGACCCTCCCCCCATTCACTGCCTGCACCCCAGACCCAGTGGTGGCAGGAGCAGAATCTCCTTTCTGCAGGTGAGAGCAAGGGCAGCAGAGGTCAAAAATGGGTCCTGATTTTGTGCCCCTTTGGTCTGAGGCACTGGGCAAAAGAGAGGTAATGAGTAAGCAAAGTGTGACTATTCCTGCTTGGTGCATTTCTGCACCCTCCAGTCATTTCTGTGCTAAATGCACCTTTCAGCACCAAGAGGGTGAAGCTCAGGCTGCACAAACCCTGCAGTCATGACACAGTGTGGTGGGGCCAAAGAGAACCCATTAAAACAGAGAAATCTGGCACCATTGTGGCTGGAAATGTTTGGACTTTCCCTTAATTTCCAATTTTTCTTTTGGACCTTTCTCCCAGTGAGATCTCCTTTTGCCAACAGGTTTGCTCCCTCCCAGGCTGTGGCTCATCCACTGAGGATCTTTTACCACCTTCAAGGTCTGGAGGATGCTGGCCCTGCAGCAGGAAGCACTTTGTGTGGAGCAGCTCAGTTTCCCTGGGAGTGATACCCAGAGCAGGGTGAGGATCAGGCTCAGGACGAGCCCCAGCAGGTGGCAGGACCAGTTTGGGCACTGCCCAGCCCAGAGGCACAGGGTGATGCCACCTGCACCAATGTCAGCAGGTTTAGGCACGAGGCTCTGAGGCTCCAGCCCGGAGGGTGCAGGGTTTGGCACCCATAGTGGGGATGATTCATTCTGCTCCTGAAAAAGGGAGCAGAGCAAGAACTGCTCCTCAGCACAGCCCCCAAGCTCTGCCCATCACTGCACAGGCACATCCCAAAGCCTCAGAGCAAAGGAGTGTGGAGACAGCAATGTGTTCCCTTGCCCTCACAGCATCCTCAGGAAATGCTTCTTTCCTAATAACCCAACAACAATCCCTTGCTGAGGCTGCTGTACACACATATATACCAACATGGGTGTGTATTCTCGGTCTCAGAGAGGCTTTTCTAGAGGAAATGCAGCAGCTCACCCAGCCAGGGCTGCCTTACCTGGGGAGGTGGGACACTGGGAGCACCAGTGCTCCTTCTCCCCAGGCTCAGTGTTCCCCTTCAGATACATCCAAAGCACCAGAGGCACCTTCCTCCTCATCCCTGAGGCTGTCAGAAAGCACCTTCCCTTCTTTCTTTCCAGACTTATTTTTTTTTTAAGACTCGGTAAAGAAATATACTCAGAGAGGTTCAATTTCCAACCATGAATCAAATGTTTGGGAGAATTGCAACCTCACGAAGATAAATCAAGCTACAAACAGCGCTCAGAGGTTATTTACCCCACTGAGAATGACTAAAAAATCCACGTTTTCCAGTCGGCAGTGTACCCAGGGAGCCCGCCCTCCCGGACAAGGCAGGAGGTGCCAACTACTTGTAAATCATATTCCTGGACCTTTTATTGGGCAGATGCTGCATTATTGGACTATGGCACAGGGCAGAGAAAGTAATGAAGGCAAACAGAGCAGAGCCACCAGAAAAACAAATCAAATAAGGATTTGACAGCATGATCTGTACTTGGATTTGCTCAGAGAAAATTGCAAGTGCTTTGGGTTTTCGTGCTGGAGGTCAGGAAGGGCTGTGTGGGCTCCCCTTATCCTTGGGCAGGGGGTTGTTGACATGACTTTGAGAGCTTAGGTGGAACTTCTGCCTCTGGTGGCTTTTTAGGCCATGTCTGCTGTGTCCCTGAGGTGGCTGCAGGGGGGGTAACCCAGCGTGCCATGGCTGGAGGGACAACAGGTGGGGTAACCCAGCGTGCCATCATGGGAGGGACAGCACCTCGATCCTGGGGAAGTGGAGAAGAACTCAGCAGAGGACAGTCTTGAGAAGGGTTGTTCTCCCTGTGATGCTGCAGGTCCTTCCTTCCTCCATCTTCTATAAATGGCTCTTAAGCATCCCCCCTGTCCACGGGACATGGGATTCCTGGCCTGTGCTGGGCTCTGAGGTCCCTGCAGGTGGGAGGCAGTGCAGCCTCCATCCTTCACTGGTGAGACCTCCCCCGGGAAGGGCGCTGTAGGCACCAACACAGCACGTTCTGAGGGCTGACTCTGCTTCTCCCAGCAAGCAAATCAGCCTCTCCAGCTTGGAGCAGAGCTCGCTCAGCTCACTTTCATGTGCTTAATGCCAGGCAATGTGTAGGCTCTGCCCTGTGCTTCACATCATGTGCATAATAAACAGGCTAAAGCAGACGGCTAATTACTGGGAATGGAGAGCCCGGCAGGAGGTGGGCAGACGTTCTCTGCCTTTGCCATGGCTTGTTATAAAAGGGTTGCACTGCTCAGATTCATATTCCTGATCCCATGTCTGACAACATCCCAGAGCTGTGCTGGGGGCAGCGCTGATGCTCAGAGCCCAGACTCCCCTCCCACTGCCATGGCCAGGGGGATTTCCCTGGGGTAGGGGCTGCCCTCTCCTCCATGGTCCTTCTGGCCCTTCTCTGTGGCCCTGCTCCCTGGGATAAGCTCTCACTCCTGAGGCTGTCATGGCACTAATTCAGTCCCTGAGGTTTTTCACTGTTGCCCCCATCCCATGTAACTCTGGTGCTCCTCAGGAGCAGCTCGTGCCCTTTCCTAGCCATGATATAAGTGATTATTAATGCATTAGTGTTGGTCTTCTGAACCATAATGTCTTTATAGTCAATAGCATTAAGCATTTAATTACCCAGCGGGATGAATCGATGGGCTGCTTTCTTTGCTCTACAATTAAAACTGAGCAGGAGAGATGCAGTGCAATTCTCAGTGTAATTTTCAGTCTGCTTTAAGCTTCCTCTGCCTTTTCGTACACAGGGAGATGAGCTGATGGCTTGCACAGGATGGGAAGGAGAGGACTTTTCCCCAAGAAACCATGTTCTTGCTTCCCTCCCAGGATGCAGACATCATGATCACAGCTTGCCCGGCTAAATGAGACACCACTGGGTCGTTCAGGACTAGGTTTTTCAGGTCTGAGGCACCAACAGTGGGGAAATTATTGCTCTGAGTCTTATTTTTAACTATGGTCGTAGGAAGTTTCAAAGCAGTGGTTTCATCTCACATCCTGCAAGTGGGAATTTCTGTGGTGAGAGCTGGTAAGTGAAACAGCCCAGTGTGCTGCTGGGATGAGGCACAAACAGTCTGAGAGCGGTCTGGGCTGGAAAAGCACTTTCAGCTCTTACTTTTGACCTCCTTTTGATGGAGCTTGCTGCAGGGGAGCAGATGGAGGGTGAAGTCTGGATGGGCTCAGTCTCCCTGACTCCCAAGCTCTGACCTCCCCCAGGCTCACAGGTGGTCTGTACACCTTGACACCTGCCCAGGTCCTTCAGCTCTGCAGGCACAGTCAAGTGCAAAGTAACCCTTTCCAAAAAGCTCAGCCCATGGCTGGACCATGCATCCATGAGAGTCCTTGGGGTGGCTGTTCCCTCTCAGCAGCAAGCTGGGACAGGGCCTTTGCAAATTCCATGGATGGGGCTCAGTGGGCAACTTTAGCTGGGAGAGCACAGGACAGAAGCTCTCAGGGGGAATGATAGAACATTTTCCACTGAGCTTAAGAAGCCAGCCAGCATTTCCCACTGGCACTGATGCCTGTTTCCTAGAGCAGTTTTGGCTCTTGCTCCCTGGCAGAGGCTGGGACATGCTATACTGGGGGCACATGTGTGTTTGTGTGTGTGGCTCTGCTCTCCCTGATGTTATTTGGCTCTGTTCTGGTGCTAGAGGTGGACACATGGGGCAGCCCCAGGCTCACCATGCCATGCTGCCCACTGCCTTTGCTGAGGATGGCTCCCAAGCAGGGATGAGCTCACCCCCTCACTCAGATACAAACACAAAAATAAACTGATATCACAGAATCTTCTGACTTGGAAAGGACCCACAAGAATCATTGAGTTCAATTGTTAAATTAATGGTCTATATGGGGATCAAACGGGTGACATTAAAAGGGGAGTGAGGAGACACTCCTGCTTTTCCAGTTTGAACTCAACAAAGATTCAATTTTTTTCTCTTTTTTGATTGAGAAGGGAAAAAAAGGAAAAAAAATCCCTGGTTTGGGTTTGTTCCAGGCAGAGCGTCTGCCTTCCACTGGCCTTGTGCCCAGGAGCTGCTGTGAAATGGAAATAGCCCAACACAGGCCTGGGAGCAGAGGGAGCTTCCAGCAGGTAAAATGGGAACAGAGACAAAGCCCCAGGTCACTGCTCCATGGGGCTGTACCAAGGGGCAGATGTGCTGAGCCACAAGAGTGTGCAGATGTTTTACCTGAATGCCTTGACAGCCATCCCTGGAGACCCAGTGCTTGTCTGGATTCTATTCCCTATTCTATTCCCAGCTCTGGGAGATGAATAGGGTGCACAGAAATGCCCATGCAAAGAGGAGCTTCCTCCTCTGGGCTGTCTCCACAAAGGTGCTGGAAAGCCTTCCCAAATGCTGCAGGGCAATGCAGGAAGATGTGCAGTTGCATGGAACTGCAACATGCTCTGGCTGCTGGCCTGGCATTGCTGAACTGGGATCACCTGTAGCTTTGCTCCAGATTGACCTCCCCTGGCTTATAAAGGATTTGCATGCATTGCTTCAACATGCCTGCCTATTCCCATCTCACTAACTTTCTCCATTTGGAGTTTCTCTACTCCAATAGAGAGAGAAGGGTGCTCCCAAGGTCTCCTCTCACCACCCAAATGGCTCCACATTTCCCAGTCCTGGTTTGTCCTCTTTATCTCACACCTACTGCAATCCTCTTCCGGTCCCACTTTTCTCTCACACATCCTGTTTTCCAGGGCTGCACTTGTTCTCCTGCTGAGCAGATCCAGAGGGGAGCCCACCTGGCTGGGAGGCTCTGGGTGGCTCTGTGGGCTTGCTGGGGCTCACAGGCAGACCACAAGATCCTGCTGCCAGCTCCAGGCAAGGGATGTTGGGGAGAGGAACTGGCCTGCCAAAAGGGACATCTTAGGGGAATTGGCTCCTCCTGGAAATAAAACCCCCCTTCTTTTCTGCAGTGTACCAGAAATTATCACTACAAGGAATACTTGGAGGTCATGTGGAGACTAAATCTGCATGTACAAAACTCCCTGTTGGAGTCACCTGTAGGCTTCCTTGTCCATGAACCCCTGGAAATGGCACAGGGAGGTGCTGGGTTATCACCCAGCATCTGCCAGAGTGACAGTGGGCATGCCTGGCTCCAGGGGCCCATGCCAATTCCTGCAGCATCCCACCTCAAGAAAGGATACTTCCCAGAGAAGAAACCCCATACTCTGCCAGGCACTGCTGACTTTCATCCCTGCAGGCCAGCGTGTCCCAAGCTGCCCATTTCAAGGCAGAGGACATGCACTTGTCTGTGACTACTTGAATTAAGTGCCATTTGTCACAGCAAGCCCTGCACCCACTTCATACTCATCATTCTTGAGGACTCTCCTCTTGGCACAGACGGGGATAATGAAGAAAATACTTAATTAGATGGCCACACAGCCCCATCTCATTTTCTGTCCTGCATTAATCAGGGCCTGGGGACCTGTGCAGTCGGGAAGAGAGAGGCCAAGCCCTGAGTGCCTGGTGCTGCTGTGTCACCATCCATCAGCTGTGGTACCTGCTGGCATAGGAGCACCATGGTGGGGTGAGGTGGGCACCAAGAGGAGAAAAGGATTTGCCAGTGGAACATGGGGTTGTTCAAGAGGTTTTGAGTAGCACCTAGACCTGGGATTTGTAAATTTGCTTTTATAGTGGTTTTTGGTAGGGTTGGTTGGTTGGTTGGTTGGTTGGTTGGTTGGTTGGTTGGTTGGTTGGTTGGTTTTCTGTCACCTTTGCCATGCCACTGCTCAGACCACACAGCAGGTGATGTCAGGTTGGAGTGCTCAGGGACACGTTTCATTGCTTTTCAAGCTGTTTCGCCTTCTCTGAGCATTCACTGGGTGGTTGTTGGAGATCCCTGACAACTTTTGGCAGCAGACGCCTGCACCAGCCACAGGTAAGACTTTTCCCCTCCTGACTGCACTTGGCTGGCGCTCATACCAAATGCACCCCGGGATGTCCCGGGAGGGACGGAGGAGGCAGGGCGGGATGTCCCGCTCCGCTGCGCCCGGGGAGGCGCTGGGGGAGCCGGGTGTCCCCGGGTTCTCACCCGGGACACGCAGCCTTTTGTCACCATCTAGTGGAAACACGCAGCCACGACCGGCCACAGGCTGAACAGGGCGTTTGGAACACTCACTCACCTCCTCGGTGATTCCGGCGGGGCTCCCCCTCGGGCTGGCCACCCAACTCTCCTGGCTTTTGGGGCCGCGTTTGCCTCGCAGCCCGGTTCCCCGCAGCCCTGGGCAGCAGCAGCCGGGTAAGGTGTTCCCAGCGCTGCACAGGGGTGAGCATCTGCCATGCCAGAAACTGAGAATCCATGGCAAATCCCTCCTGGGGTCTCCACTGAACCAGCTAAACTCTCTCTAACTTTTATCAACACTCCAAGCCACAGACATGCAACAAGAGACAGCCATAAGAGGACCAGAAGTATATTTACTGCACAAATAGAGCTGTCAAACCTGCTCTGTTGGCCAAATTACCCTTCTCACTGATGCTTCTCTGTGAGATTTCCCTCAGCCTTGAAATTCCTGGAGCTGCCTGCAGAGGAGCTGGGCTGTGCAGTGCCACAGCAGGGACAGCCCTGCAATGTGGTGTGTCCCAGATAAAGGGCTGGCCTTGCTCCACTCTGGCATCACCCTGCCCAGGGCTAGGGCTGAAAAATCCTGGCCACACATGGGATACAGGGAACAGCCCAGCCTAAACACTGGCATCTGCAAAGTCCTGGCTACTTTCCTCCCTGCAGTATCCTGGGCCCTTTTTGGCCATAACAGCAGCTGGCAGGGTTGGGTCATATCCAGACCTGCTCAATGGTGTGTGGATAACAGTGCATGGATTGACATGGAGAATGGATTAACGCAGAGCATGGATTGACACAGTGCATGGATTGATGCAGAGTGTGGATTAATACAGTGCATGGATTGACACAGTGCATTGATTAATACAGTGCATGAATTGATCCAGAGCATGGATTAACATGAAGCATGGATTGACATGGAGCATGGATTGACACAGAACATGGATTAACACAGAGCATGGATTAATGCAGAGCATGGATTAGCACAGTGCATGGATTGATATGGAGCATGGATTGACACAGCCCTGTGGGCAGCGCTGGTTCTCACTCCTCTGCACAGGGTGCTGTGCTTCTTCCCCCAAATGCTGAGCTCTGCTGCAGTCTCAGAGATGCCAGAGGCAAGGAGAACCTTCTAACACACTCCTGGGGAAAGGGACAGAACACAGGCCATACTGAGAAGTCCCCTGCCAGGGTTGGGAACCAAGACTGGCCAGCTGCCAGCCCAGCCCTGTGCAGATCCCACTGCTGGCACTGTTACTGGACACATGCAGTGTCCCAGCTGCCAAAACTGCCCCTGGCTAAAGCAGCAGTTGTACCTTTCTCATGACAAATCAGCCTCCCACAGCACGTGGAGGAACCAAGGCCAGCCCCAGCACAGGCAGCAGAGCTGTTCAGGCAGCCATGGTACACACAGTCATGCACCACATGCATGGTGAGGAGAGTGCACTCAGTTCTTGCTCCAGACAGTTAAAAATCACTTTCAGGTCTCTTTGTCTTCCATTCCATCCCTCTGCATGCCCTTGGGCCACACTTGGTCTGTGTCACTGCTTCCCCCATGCAGTGTCCCCGCTTGGGGACAGCTCCTGCAGCACACAGTGGGACAGGAGCCAGACATTGCTATTTCACAGGCAGGGCCCAGCTGCCCTACACAAGGGGTTTTCCCAGGTGGGATCCCCACCTGCCTGCATGTATGTGACCAGGGCTGGAATGGGGCACTATCCCACTCCATTCCATCTCCTTCCCTCCCCATGGCTGATGGTGGCAGGCTCTCCACAGGCTTGGCTTACTCCTGGAGATGCTGATTGATCCCATCACCTCGCAGTGAGTTGCCCTTAGCTATGGCTCAGCTTGCCTGGAAACTGCCTCTCCTTACCCAGCAGAGGAGAAAGAGGCACCAGGACAGCCTAGGGCCAGGTATATTGCCTCAGCCACAGCGTGTCCCTTGCTTCAGGTGGCACTGAACAATCCTGGGTGTGCCCTCAGGGGCACCAGGGCTGTGCAGGACAGCATTCATTGAGAGTCTGCATTTTTATTCTAGGGCTCACCAGGATCTCACGTTCCCCAAGTCAGGTGCTTATCTCAAGTAGGCCTTGGAAGAGCAAACTGCTCGAGTCACCCATGGCTGAGTGAGCAGCCCCCAGGAGCTGGCTGGATGCCCAGTCTGAAGTCGTAGGGGAGGTAAGGCACTGGGGAAACCCCAGCAATGCAGGTTGCTCTGTTAGGTAGGGGAAAGGCAGCACCCAGCCCTGCCAGCAGAGTGACAAGTGAAACAGGGATACCGATTCTGCCCTGGGGCCATTTCTATCCCGACTTTATAGCTACTGGGGGAAAATTCCACAGGGAGAAAGGTGGCGTCTTCTTGCAGTGACTGAATTCAAAAGCATCCATCAGGCAAGCTCAGGCTTATATTTTCTTCCACTTTGGGCCTTTTCTCCCAGCCTAAAGCAGTGGAGGCTGGCAACTGCAGAGTGCTCCTGTGCCAACTGCAACCTCAGCAGCAGCAGCAGGACACTGACCGGCTCCTACGGACGCCTCCTCGAGCTGTCCACGGGTGCTTGGTGCCTCCCGAGGGTCGGGGAGGGGACGCGGGGCCAGGCAGAATGGGTGGCAGGGACAGCGCCGGGGCGAACCCAGTCCCAAAGCGGAAGGCAAAAGCGTGTTCGGCACAGCTGCACGCCGAGCTGC
>NW_005054309.1:2816094-2831839 GCF_000277835.1 Geospiza fortis | reverse complement strand
GAGCGGGGGGGGAGGGGGGGGGCGGGGCTACGTCACAGTGCGGCCACGTGGGGCGCGGGGCCAGCGAGCACGTGGGAGCGCGCCCTGCTCCCGGGAAGGCCCCGCGCTCCCGGGAAGGCCCCGCACACCGGCGGGAGCGACCCCGCAGCCCCCGGGCCGCCCCCTGAGCGCCGCCGGGGCAGGAGGGCGGCCACGTGGTGGGGACAATTGCCCGCCGGAGGGAGCGCTCGCAGGCAGCCCGGGTGAGCACGGGAGCTAAACGTCCTGCTCCCGCTCTCTTTCAGACCCCGAAGAATCAAATCAAACAGAAAAAAATGGCTCCTCCTCCGAAAAAGTTCGAGGAAAGTGAGGAAGAGGAGTCCTCTGACCTAGACGAGAGCAGCGGAGAAGAGGTGATTGATCTAGAGATGGAGTCAGAAGGGTGCACGTGTTACAGAAGTGTCGTGAGGGTTGTGGGTTACACTGTAACAGGGTGTCAATAAACGGTGTTCCTCACTAAACTGTGGGTAAAGAATAAACTGGATTTTATAAGGCTAAAGCCGCGTGAGGAAAAATAGCTCAGCTGCTAAGTCTGTACTTCCAGGCTTGTGCAAGTACTGGTGGGGTCCTAAAGCTGTCCTAAAGCTGATAATCAAGTGGGTACCTAATTACCCTAGTAATGAGCAGTATGACTTTTGTCACATCTGGTTAATGTGCAAGTGTAGAAGTTCCAAGATGCTGAATGCTGATATACACCACTGGTCTTGGTTTAGGACCAGGGAATTTAGAGGTGCTTTGATGTTCATAAGTAGGCTCCTGAAAGCATGAAAAAGCTGACTTGGAGCTTTATTGATTCATCAGGGTGGGCATTTGAGGTAACTTAACAGAAACTGTCAGAAGGATATTCTTTAGATTTTACTTGCTGTATGTTTGTCTGATAGTGGAGTAATGGTAGATTAAACAGGCCAGCATGAGTTTTACACTATTTTGTCTTTCAGATGATCCCCCAGAAGAAACCACAAAAAGTTGCTGTTACCCCAGCCAAGAAGGCTGCAACTCCTGCCAAAAAAGTTGCTACTCCTGCAAAAAAGGCAGTTACACCTGCAAAGAAGGTTGTGGCTACTCCACAGCCCAAAAAGGCTGTTACTCCAACTCCTAAAAAGGCTGCTGTCCTAACGAAAGGAGCAAAAAATGGAAAGAATGCCAAGAAGGAGGAGAGTGAAGAAGAAGATGATGAAGATGATGACGAAGATGATGATGATGAGGAGGAGGATGAAGAAGATTCTGGTAAGTTACCTTTGAAATACACATGGACTAAAGATGGTTCAATCAAATCATTAAATATGAGTACCTTTGGAATGAAGAGATTTGTATGATTTAATACTTAGGGGGCTTCATGGATTAAAGAGGGGTTACAAAGGAGATGTGGGCAATGGGTGAAGTTTGGAGGAGGGCTTGAGCTGCAGCTGCCTTACACGCAGCCTGCAAAACATCTTGTTTCTTGATTGCTCTTTCCTGAACTCTTGGACAAAATTTTGGGAAGCCCTAAGTACTTTTTACCTGACTAATTGAACCCTAGTAGTAAAGACTTGTGGTACTGTTGGTGCAGATGAGGAGGAGGAACCACCAATGCCTGTGAAGCCTGCAGCCAAAAAGCCTGCAGCAGTACCAGCCAAAAAGCCTGCAGCTGTGCCAGCAAAGCAGGAATCTGAGGAGGAGGATGAGGATGAAGAGGATGATGAGGATGATGAAGAAGATGATGGTATAAAATGTTTTATTATTGAACACTTACAGGGACCTGGGGGAGGGAGGTAGCTCAAAGGATAATGGGAGTGATGCAGTGTTTGCTGAGCTGGTTTTAGCTGGTTGCTGTTGTCCATATTGCTGAATGGGTGTTAATTTCCCTATTGTCAGTAAAACTTTTTACTGTTGGTGAACAGGTTTTGGGGTTTTTTAATGCAATAAAACTCAAGGAAGAGAGACATCTTTTGTAAAAATTAAGTGTATTAAGCTTTTTTCCTGAGAACATAAACATTTCAGGAGGCATGAGAAACATTTTGCTCAACAGCATTTTGTTTTCTTGGTTTCCAAAGGTGCTTAATGTGGAACTGTCTAAATACTGTGCTCATCTTGTTCCAGAGTCTGAAGATGAAGCCATGGACACAGCCCCTGTTCCAGTGAAGAAAACCACTCCAGCTAAGGCTGCACCAGTGAAAGCCAAGGCAGCAGAATCTGAAGATGAGGAAGATGAGGAGGAGGATGACGATGAGGATGACGATGAAGAGGAGGAAGATGAAGAGGATGCCGAGGAGGAAAGTGAAGATGAAAGTGAGTTAAAGTTTAAAATGTTACAGTTGCTGAGTAACAGGAAGTCTTTTTTATGACTGGTGTAAAGATTAATGCTCCTGTGTTGATTCAGTTTAGGAAAAGTTGTGCATTTTTCAGTGTTGTTTTGTTTTCTGGCTCAGAACCTGTCAAGGAAGCACCTGGAAAGAGGAAGAAAGAAATGACCAATAAAAGTGCACCAGAGCCCAAGAAAAAGAAAACAGATGGTAAGTAGCATGGGATCATCAAATGATGCTTGTTTAATGGACTGTGGTTGGACTCTGTTGCATGGGAAATATAACTGAAGGTCCAGGATGTCAGGGGTGGGGTTTCTCAGCACAAATGATGATCATAAGGGACTTAATACTGAAGTGTGATGTCACTTTTAAACAAAAACTGATGTGCTAAAGCTGTCTGGACTCTGGCTCCCAGTTTTGAAAGCTGCCTTTAAAAAACCCCACTTGACTGTCTTTTCATTTAAAGGGCCCACATCAGCTTTCTCTGTATTTGTTGGAAATTTGGTCTGCACCAAGGAGTTTGAGGAGCTGAAGACGGGACTCAGAGAATTCTTTGGGAAGAAGAATATTGAAGTTGTAGATGTCAGAATTGGTGCTTCCAAGTGAGTTCATCAGTAGAATTTTGCTACTAATTTCTTTTATTTAGCACTAAATTGTTCATAGGGGTCCAAGTGTGCTGGTGCTGGTTCCCCTCAAGATGCTGGAGTGGTTGCTTGGTAGTGGCGAGGGTTTGACTTTGCCTGGAACCTGACCAGCCAGGACCTCTGTGGTGTTAGGTTTGTGTTTGTGGTCTCTGCTGCCAGAGGTGGATCAGAGACCTCAAGGATGCTGTTCTTACAGGCGGTTCGGCTATGTGGACTTCTCCTCTGCTGAGGATCTGGATAAAGCTCTCCAGATGAATGGAAAGAAATTAATGGGTTTGGAAATCAAACTGGAAAAAGCAAAAAGCAAGGAAGCTATGAAAGAAGACAAGAAAGGTATGGCCCAATTAAGAGTTTCTAAAATGCTTACATACACGTATACAAGTTCAGACTGGAATATCTGCAAATGTGATCCCAAGAAATAGTGCATGTTGGGAGGGCTGAGGAAGAAATAAGTTTCTTTCTGAAACTTTAGGACCTGTTTTTTTGAACTTGATGCCCTTAAGAGAAGCACAGTAGTTTCATTAACTTTTGTTACAGTTACTTTTGCAGCTTCTGAGAATGTGAATGCTTGCTCTTACTTTCTGGATCAACTTGCTGAGTCTCACTGAACTGGCAGTGTAGATGAGGAGGGATTTTTAGCTGCTAACCTGAAAGTAACTTGCCTTTGCAGAGAGAGATGCCAGAACGCTGTTTTTGAAGAACCTGCCCTACCGCATAACCGAGGATGACATCAAGGAGGTGTTTGAAAATGCAGTGGAGGTCCGGATAGTGATGAACAAGGACGGGAGCAGCAAAGGGTGTGTAGCTGAGAAAACTGTTGTGTGTTTGCTGTTCCTTTAGCTCTTGGCATATTCTGATAAGCTTACATGTCCTTTGGCTACCCTAAGGAACCTGCTGCATTGTTGTCCTACTTTTTGCAGCATTTTTCTTTTACATCTTCCCCCCCTCATTCGCAAACTTTGTTGTTCCTGGAAGGAGGCGTTTGCTTACATTCTTCTCTGTGTTGTAGGATGGCCTACATTGAATTTAAAACAGAAGCTGAGGCAAACAAAGCTCTGGAGGAGAAGCAGGGCACAGAAATTGAGGGTCGTGCCGTGGTCATTGACTTCACTGGTGAGAAGAGCCAGCAAGAACATCAGAAAGGTACTTTCCATACTGATAACATGCATACAGATGGCATTCAGGGTTCATTTCCACTTGCTTCAGAAGTTCCTGGGGGTATGCCAACTTAAAATACTGCAAGAAGATTAAGATACCAGCCAGATCTTTTGCCTGACTTGTGTTCTGCATCCTATGCACTTTGTCTCTATTGCATGTTTCAGACAAGGGGGGCAATTGGTCTCAGTGAATAAAACAGGGTTGGATTTTGCTTTGTGCCTCACCCTGAGGTGAGGAAAGGGCAACAGGTATTCTTAACCCCTTGGCAGAATCTGGTAAGTAGAGAACAAGAGCTCTCCTTCTCCAAACCTGCACGTAACAGCATTGACTTTTCCCCATAGGAGAGTCGAAGACCCTAATTGTCAACAACCTCTCGTATGCTGCTACAGAAGAGACTCTCCAAGAAGTGTTTAAGAAAGCTTCTTCCATCAAGGTGCCACAGAACAACCAGGGCAGGCCTAAAGGGTAGGTTGTGCCTTCCACTTGACCCCCAGGCTGGCATTGCAAGTGACTTGCCTCCCCCAGGCTGACTGGAATCTTCTTCTCCACACAGGTATGCATTTGTAGATTTTGCCACAACTGAAGATGCCAGAGAGGCATTGAATTCCTATAACAACACAGAGATTGAAGGCAGAACAATCAGACTGGAATTCAGTGCACAGAAAGGGAACACGAACGCACGAGGAGGAGGATTCAGTCGTAAGTGTTTCATGTTTGATCTCCAGCTGTGGCAGGAGAGCACCATCCAGGCAAATCTGGGGCTGCTTAAAAAAAACAACAAACATGCCAGACGTAAGCAAGTATGCTGGATATGATGACTGATTATCTGAAATGCTGATGAAACTGTTGTCAAATTCCTCTAGATAGTCAAGTGCTGATCCAGCGGTGTCTGTACAGTTAGTTGTTATCATTGTTGACAAGGTGGAAGCATGTATTTTAAAAAAAGGAGGGGGGCAAACTTAATTTGGCAGTATCAGGTTGGCTGATGGAAATCCTTTGATGTCAGGCTCTATCTGCAGTCCTGAAAAAGCTTCCATGGACTCCAGGTTCTTGGGCTGTTCCTTGAAAACAATCCCTTTATCCCTGAGAGCTGTTCTGGGAGCCAGTAACGCAAGCTGGATGTGATGTTACGAAGCTGAAGGCTGCCTTGCTCAAGCTGAATGAATTCTGAATGTGCTCCCTTTTCACAGAGCAAAGCAAAACATTGTTTGTCAGAGGCCTTTCTGAGGACACCACAGAGGAGACGTTAAGAGAATCGTTTGAAGGCTCAATAAGTGCAAGAATAGTCACAGACAGAGACACTGGATCATCTAAAGGGTGGGTTGAACATCACCTGGGCTGGCTTCAGGTGCTACATAGCACCTCACTTCAGCTGATCTCTGCAATGCAGGGTGTTTCTCATGCTCATGTGGATGGTTCTGTGAAACTGGTAAATGGGGTGGGAGCAGGGAACACACAGCTTTGGGTCCATTGGTGGAGGGCAACATGTGCTCACTCCTCACCTCTTCTCAATGAGCTCCTTCCTGCCAGCAAATCTCCGTGGCAGTTGATGGATTCGCACGAGAAGGAAATTAACTGTACAGTACTGGCAAACTCACAGTGGGGCTCCATCGATTGTGATTAGCCACTGCTGTCCTACAAGTGACACATCCTGTGGGATGCAGAAGTGCTGGTGTTTGATTCCGAAAGGATTTCTGTCAGGAACCTGCAGGTGGTGCTGCAGCTCGTGAAATGTGACTGACTGTTGCTTTTGTAACCTGTTTCCTAGGTTTGGTTTTGTGGACTTCAGCTCTGCAGAAGATGCCAAAGCAGCCAAGGAAGCCATGGAAGATGGAGAGATAGATGGAAACAAAGTGACCCTTGATTTTGCCAAGCCAAAGGGTGACTTTCAGCGTGGCGGTGGATTTGGTGGTCGTGGTGGCAGAGGAGGTGGCCGAGGAGGAAGAGGTGGATTTGGTGGCAGAGGAGGTGGCAGAGGTGGATTTGGAGGTAAGAGGAAGCAAATGCTGCTGTTTGGAGGGGGTGTGCTCCGAAATGAACCCAAAGCCATCTAGGGGTTATGGTGTAGAGCTACCAGAGAATATTGGATGTGAATTTATTTTCTGTCCTGTGCCAGGATGGGTTTGGAAGGGCAGTAGTACAATTACACCACTGCAATATATTTGTGTGCATTTAATATAAATACTATAGTGGTAACTCTGCTTTTTGCAAAATTTTATTTCTAGGTAGAGGAGGAGGTGGCTTCCGAGGAGGCAGAGGAGGAGGTGGAGATCACAAGCCGCAAGGGAAGAAGATCAAGTTTGAATAAACTTCCCCTTTCCTTTCCCTTTTCCTGCTCTCTGAGACTATCTGAAAGGACTCCGGGGGTTTTTATTCTCCTTTGATCTTGGCGGAGCCTTCGGAGGACATTCCAAGAAGCGAAGCAGTACTGTGAGCCGCTTGGAAGATAAAATTTTCATTTCAAGGAAGAGAGAGCAAGCCATTTTGACTGCTTGCCTGTTCAAACGAACTTTTTAAAACAAAGAGTGATAGATGTGGGAATTTACCCCTTGTCTGTGAGTTGTCTTGAATTTATAATGTTTTACCCATGTACAAAATTTTTTTTTTCCTATAAACTTCTGTAGCATTTTTGCTGTAAAAATGCAGAATGTTTTATCATTTGTGCTTTAGCACCCTGTCTTGGACAGATTAAAGGACCTAAACTGGTTCGTGTTACTTCTGTGCCCCTAGATGAAGCCAGGCTGTGAGAAACGGGCTGTCTGTAGCCTTCCCTCTTTTGGGTTAAGGTCATTGGTGTCACAGCAGCAGCTTCTGTCCTGCTCTGCTCCAGCAGTGTATGCATGCTGTTAGCAGGAAGTAGGGGAAAGGATTATGGTGGCCAAGGTAAGCTCTGTAACCACAACCTTTTTTTTTTTTAACTGAAGATGCTGTGATGGTGCTTGCTAGCCATTTGCTTTTCTACTTTCTTTTTAAACAAAGTAAATCAGATCTTGTACTAAGGCCCTGCAGTTCAGTTGCTCTCTCCTACAAGTTTTCTACTGTACTTCATTTGGAATTGTCTCCTCTTGCCCCTAAGTGTGAGCAGGAGTTTGGGCTTGAGTGGCTGTTTGGTTGTGACCAAACTCAGGCCTGCTGTCCTTCCTCACCCAAGGTCAGGCAGCAGCCTGGGGATGAAGGGCCTCAGTCCTGGCCAGTCCTGTGGCAGTGGTCACTGGCTGGTTTTTCTAGCCAGGCACAGTGTGCTGCCCTGCAATGGTAGCTGTTGAGTCCATGGTTTTCCCAGACTGGTGGGTGCAGAAAACAGGCACAGAAAGCAGGGCTGTGTAGCTGAGCTTGGCTGGGCATATGGTCTCTTAGTGTTCTCTACCCCTGCCTGGCTCAAAGATCGTGCCCTGGCATTTGGCATTTGGCCTGTGCCAGTGGCCTCTGGCTGCAGCCGTGGTCAGACTGTCCCACCCTCCTGGCACACAGCCACTGCTGCCACCTTCCCTGCCCTGCCCAGCCTCTGCAGCCGCTCGCGCTGCTGTGGCCATTTCTCCTTGGCTTCCCAACATCGAGCCCTGCCAAAGGCCATTCCATGCGGCCAAAACTAAACCAGTGGCGTCTCGGGTCGCTTCAGCTGGACAGATGTACGGTTTGTGTCATCCAGCACCCGCCCGCGTCCCGCGTCCTTCCCGCCCTGCGTGAGGGGGCGGCTCTGAGGGCACTGCCGGGGAGCCGCGGCCGGAGCCCCCTCCACACCGCACAGGGGCCCTACTCCCCCCGCCGGACATGTGGCATACAGTGGCATGTGACAGCGTGGGGTCACACTGGAGAGGGAACGGGCAGGAGTATCCACTCAGCGCTTGTGTTTTGTCCATGTGTATGAAATTTTTGGTGCCCTGGGGAAGCCAGCCCTAGTGACAGCCCAGCCTGCCAATACAGTGTGTTCTTGTCCCCTGACCTCTCTGCTCCCCAGCACCGGGAGTGTCTGAGCTGGGTGCCAGCCCTGGAAACAGCCCCTCAGTGCCCAGACGCCAAGGTGACACCCACGGGTTCACCTGTGGCTTTCCTCCTCTTCACCCCAGCCAGGCTGGAACCTCATGACCAGGGGCTGTGTTACCCCATGGTGCTGCTTTGACTGGGGAAGTGAGCAAGGTCCTCCTGCTGTTGGGAGGTTAGCAGGGACAGGAGTGCCCATCTCGTTTTGCGCAAGGAGAGAGTGCTCAACAAAACCAGTGAGTTCCCAGCCCTGCTGAGGTGGCTTTTGCCACAGAGGTTGGCATGAGAAGCTCCTCCCTGCAGAGCACCAGGAGGATCTGAAGTTTAGTTTGAGATGAAGGTGGAGGAGTGCATGAAAGAGAAAAAATACCCACCAGCCTGGTTACCGTGCCCGGCTCCAGAAGGAAGTTGTGCCAAAAACTGGAACAGGACAGCTTCAGTCCCCAGTTGCCCATTCCAAGAAGTCAGTTTTGTCACTGTAGCCCATTGCCAGGTTTTGTTCCCAGCAGAAACTCACTAATAATGACATGAGGTGAAGGCTTGTAGGATTTTTTTCTTCTTCTTTTAACCTTTATTTAGAAACTAGAATATTTACCAAACTCTACAAGGTTTCTCTGTACAGGTCCCACCAGATGAAGAACACTGAGAGATGTCTGCACACAGCCCTGGCTCACCATACCCATTGCTACAGAGAGCGAGAGCTGACCCTGTGTCCACGATAAATGTACAGCCTAAAGTACTGTACCTGGCATAAATTATGGAGGTATTGATTTGGAAAGTGTTTCCGAACTCACTCCTGTTTGAAGGAGGGAGAGGAGGGGAAAAGGAAAGAGTTGTGTGCTGCCTAAGCCCAGTGGGTACCAAAAATGCCCTCAGGACTCTGCTGAGGGACCCGGTGCATTGTACATCCAGTTTCACAGTATCACCACCAGCTGAGCCCTGGGCAGCACTGGCTCTTTCTCTTCCTTCTCTTCAAATCTTCATCTTATCTGAACAGGGCCATTTTAAGAGTGGTGTGGCTTGGCGTGTGGGTGCCCTTTTTGACTGGTTTATGCTCTATTTGTTTTCTAACCTGGGAAATGTACTTGGAGTAAATGAAACAGGTCTGTTTCCAGAACGCATTAAGAAAATAAGAGAAAGGGGGGAAAAAAAAGGCACTGCACAGGGGGACCTTTGAGGTAGTAAAACTTTTTTCCTTTCAATGTCTGGCACCAGAGAGGGAGAGAGAGTAAGGGCATCTGTGCCTGTGTTTCGCTGTGCGTGGTCAGGGCCATGGATGTGGCTGTGTGTGTCCAGCCCCTGCAGGGACATCTGGGCATGCCAGCCCTACACACAGGGACATCTGTGCGTGTAGAGCCTGTGCCTGGGAGCACGTGTGTGTGAGCATGTGTGGCTTTGCACATTCCTGTGGCCTTTGCTCATGCCTGCAGTCAGTGGCTGGAGAGTATCCGTGGCCCTGGTGTGGGCACGTGTCTCTGTGTTGGGTGGTTTCCACCAAAGCAACCATCCCAGGGCTCCCCTCAAGAGCTCGTGGCCCTTACAGCCGGAAGAAAAAAGGCCATGTCTTGTGACGCCATTTCCTGTCATGCTCCAATCTCACCCTGTAGAATAAATACTGCAGCAACCCTGAGAGGAGCAGATGTGTGAAACACCGGCTTTTCTTCACTTTGTCCCCTTGGACCCTGCTTCTCATGCCAGAGCAGGACCAATGTCTCCAGCCTACCCTGGAGCATCACAGTTGCCGACAAACCAGGGCTGAACCCGAAGCAGCCACACACAGAACCTTTGGGGCTGTTGTTCCCCTGCAAGGCAAAGCCACGAAGGCAGCTGTGCAGCACGGAGAGGGTCTCCCACAGCACCCCCTGGCATGCCCAGGAAGCTGGGTCCCAGAAGTGACAAATCCCTGGGGCACTCCAAGGGGGGCCACCACTTTTCTCCACTTCTTCCTTGGCTACAGGCAAGGGCAGCTGGCCTAGTCTCTTTCCTGCCAGGAGGAATAAATCCCTGAGGAATTTCAGCTGGGTGCATTCCTCTGAGGACACATGCAGTAAGGCTGCAGAGGGGCTGGGGAGCCAGGCACAGCCCAGGCTGGTGCTGGGAGCCACCGTTGCCTGGTCCCTCTGGCAGGGACAAGGACCCCAGTTCCACAACTGCCAGGCTGAAACCCTAACGGGGACTCAGGGCTGTTGAGGGCCAGCCTCGGAGAAGAGCCCCTTTCCCCAGCTGCATATGGGGACACAGAGGACTTTGGTGGGGGTGAACCCAATGCACACAGGGTCAATGTTACCAAGACCTTACATAGAGGAGAAATTTGAGATAACAAAATCCCATGATTTTTGAGTCAGGAGGGGTTGATGCACTTGTAATTGGCTGAACTCCCTTGGAGCAGCTTCCCTGGATAGCCAGACCCTGAACATCTCCAAAAAATGCCAGTGCCACATCCCTCCCTGCCTCCCTCCACTCCTCCACTCATCATGCTGCTGTGGAGGAGGTACCTAAAGCAGAGCACAAACCTCTTTGCCCTCTCTCCATTTTGTGCTAGACTTGTCATGTTTTGTTGGTTTTTTTCTCTTTTTCAGCAACCCCCAACCCAGCTGGAGATACGTGAACCACAATACAGTACAGGAACAAACCCTGCCCATGAGTGCAGTATCTCTGCCCTCCTCACCCCGGAAGGCAGTGCCCCTGAAGGATTTGTGTGCCACCAGCGGAGGCTCACCCCACCCCAGAGCAGGGATCAGTTGTCCCAGCTCCTGCAGTCCCAGCTCTCCAGAGAGACTGAGCTAAAGGACATTGAGTTTTCTTGAGCATGTCAAGTTACTGTGGACCAAGTCCCACATTTGGAGCAGCTCTGGAGGCAGCAGTTTATGAACCACCAACATACTCCGGTAAAAACATGGCTCCTTGTTCATCTTGCTGTTCTTGTTTTTCACAATACCAAAAGTCTTGAAGCCCTCGTGCCCAACAGGTGACACTTTAAGGACCTCCAAGCACATCCCTAGGAAGACGTCATCGATGGGGTACAGCTCCAGTGTCTCTGAGGCCTTATGCAGCCTCTTGGCCAGAGCTCCATCCATGATGAAGCCCCCACCCCCTGCGTAGGGTGGGTAGATGTTTTTGTTGTAGAGGGCGCTGGGGATGTAGTACTTGTTCTCCTTCTTACGGATTGGCCTGGCCCTGTGGAGGACATCCCCCACAAAGAGGTCCTCTCCCTCCTTCTTGTCCTCCAGGAACTCCAGGATATTGCTGGGACTCACAAACACATCATCGTCGCCTTTGAAGATGAAGCGGACATTGTCACAGTAGATGTCGACCCACTTCAGGAAATGGACCTCTTTGAGGGTGAGGTTGAAGAAGCTATCCAGGAAATCCCACTGCAAGATGTCCCCATAGATGTGGTTCTCATAATCTAGCAGTTTCTGGTGGTTGGCTCTCTCCTCCTCCTTGGAGGCGGTGCCCAGCAAGAACAGCGTCCTGATCCTCTTGCCCTCCACGTCCTTCTCTTGGCCCCAGGTCCTGCGGATGGCCTCGCGGCGGTCGTGCTGTGTGATGATGGACTTGACCACAATGAGCAGGTAGACATCCCCGCTGCACTTCTCTGGATGGTTGATCAGCATGGGGAAGTAGCGGCAGTGCCGATAGAGCAGGAACTGCTGGAAGTTGGGCTCCAGCCCCTTGAACCAATCCACCTTGCTGAAGTTCTGGTTGGCTGAGCAGTTGGTAGTGGTGACATCCCAGGATTTTGTTTGCTTTGCTGTCACGCTCTCCTCCTTCACAGGAGCCTTCTCCTTCTTGGTCTTCCAGAAACTGTTGCTGATGGAGAAGGCGTTGTCTCTCTTCTGTGATTTCAAGGGCTCTGAAGGGGGCAGTTCTTTCTGCTGCTGGCCCTGCATGAACTGGTTTGGGGCCATTCCACGCTGCAGCACCGTCACTGTAATGATCAGCAAGAAGGAGAGACAAACTGTTTTGTAGATGGTCTTCTTCCTAAAGGGAAGAGACAAGGGGTTAAGGAGAAGAATATACAGGCTTAAAGAGGCTTGTCTGCAAAAGTACTTCCTTGAGAGGTCATGGGATTCTCATAATCTGTGTTCCATCACCTTTTGAGGAGGAAAAACTTTGTGGGAAGAGCTGCAGGACACCTCAATGCATACTCTTGCCAGCTGCATCCTGCTTGTGGGGTGGCTTTGGGACCATACTTAACTGTAGGAACAGGCACAAAGTATGTGGGGATGGTTGCAGTGTCATCTGGTAACCTCAGTACTAAGATCAGGGAAGTGAAAATGGGCTGAGAGAGAGACAAGTCAGGGTGAGAGTTTCAGCAAGGCAGCTGTTTCAGGAGAAAATCCCAAGAGAAACTGCTGTTTCAGCCATCTGAAAATTGTAGTTTAGGACAAGAGCAGGAGGGAATTATCTTTTCCACAAAAGCCTTAGCTGCAAGACAGACATACCATCCATGGCCTAGACTGGCATCACAGGTTACACAGCACTGAGAAACCACACCATAGGAGTCAATATGAAACTAGCATTGCTGTTTAATTTCAAAATGGCACATCAGGACAAAAAAGGAAAGCCGTTTGAGTCAAATTTCATGGTTCAGTGGGAAAAAGACATCCCTAACCCTACAACCACCTTGGGAGCCAGTATTTCTGGGGGCACTCCTGGGCATTTGGGCAGCTCTTGGGTCCCGTTGCTTCCTTTGTGGTGATAAGGAGCAGCGGATGCTGGGCAGATTGGGTGGGCAGATTTTCCCAGCCTGTGACAAACCAGGTGTCTGCATGTCTAGGGTGCAGGGCATGAGTAGATCAAACCCAGTTCTTCCTGGGGCCATCCTGCTGCTCTCCTCTGCTGCAGACCTATAGCCCTGGGAAGCTGCTGGCTCAGGGACAGACCCTGCTTGGAGTTCATGGGGAGCTTAAGCAGGATCCTCCTGAGGTCCTTGGGACTACAGGAAGGCTGGACTTGGAGATTATTGATGCACAGTTCCTCCCCAGCCTGCTTTTCCATTCAGCTAAAGGTGGGTTTCTCATCCCACTGCCACAGAGGAGGGGAACTGCTCTCTCTGCCCAGCTGCACAACGTAGCTCCTGAGCGCTCAGCTCCCTCCACAGCTTGCACACTGCACCAACTTCCTCCTGCCTCAATCCTGTGTGTTCAGCTGCCTTGGGCCATCTCCCTGTGCAGATGAGCACTGGGCATGGGAGGATAGCAGCTGAGCTCCTTTACTCTACTCCCAACAGCTTCCCAAGGGCAGCCCCATCTCTGTCTGCTCTGACACAAGGTGCTTGGCAGTCCCTGAACACTCTTTTCCTGCCACTGTGCTGTGGAGCTGATGGAGACAGATGTGGCACTGGTCTTGGGATGCCCCTGTGCTTGTCCTCTTCATGTCAGAAGCACATCCCAGCCTGGGTGACACCCACTGGGACAGCCCTCAACCCCCTACTCCTGTCAGAGCCTGAAAAATCCAGAATCATCTCTAGCAGGCAGATGGCACCTTCACTTCAGGACACTCCAGAGAAGGAGCTTGGAGCTGAAATCGAAACATTTAACCCAAGTATTTTCCAGATAGACAAAAATCCCCCCAAAAGCTGCAAAACTCTCCTAGACCTGGGGACTGGATTGTGATCAGAACCACCATGAAGCTGCTGAGTTTTCCTCAGGCTGCACCATAACACCTGTGGGACACCCTATAGATCATCAGACTCCCCAGGGCAGGACACAACACTGTGCTAGGGGATTCCACTCACCCTGAAATGCAGCAATCCCAGAAGGGAACCAGGAGCTTTCAGGAGCTCCTGCCTCTGGCTTCGCTCTGAAGCACAAAGAACTTTTGAGCTCGACGTTGTCATGGGAAAACTGTGATCACTAGTGTGGACTGTGGGAGCGAGCGTGGAAATAAGTAATTAAGGATAAATGGATAGATATTCCTCATCCGGTTTTGTATGTGGCCACTCATCTGAGACTGATGAGGGAGCAGTTCTGATTAGATCTCACCATTCCCTTAACCCTCTCCAGCCCTGCCAGCACAGATTTGAGCTTATTCTTACAAACCCTTCAGTTCCAATAAAACTTTATTCCAAGCACAGCCAAGCAATGTTTAAAACCTCTCATCCATACCTGGCAAGAAAATGCTGCAGAATTTCTGCTGCAGAAATAACCCCTGTCACCCTGTATAGTAATTTCATTTGCATCAATCCCATCCCATCCTGTCCTGTCCCACCACATTCTTACACTCCCTGCCATCCAAGGACAATGAGTGATAAGATACTCAGCCTGAAGGATGGCCAAACGTTCCCCAGTACCCAAAGGACAGGGAATTACTGATACAAATTTTAACAATTTGCATAGGTAGGGCTGTCATTAACTGGCACAGATGGTCCCAGCCTTGGCAGACTCTGCCTAACAGTGCATGGGTGCACTGACCCCCATTACTCTCCTTGGGACAGAAGGTTCTGACCCAGGGCTGAGGGGACAACTCCAGCTTTTATTAAGAGGTGGAGCGTCAAGTGGCCTGGGTATGTTTATAGGTGAGGTGTTGCACAACAGCAGAGAAACTTATTCCTCCTTCCTTCAGTGGGCCCTGTTTCCCTGTTCTCACCAGTGCAATTCCTGCTTTTTTACAATAACCTATTTGGGATTTTTCCTATTGGTCTGACTGCAAACCATGGGGTCCCACCAGGTCCAGCAGGAACCAGGAGACCCACAGCCACCTCTGCCTGGCAGAAACCCTGTCCCTGCACTGCCAGGAAAGCGGCGGGGACTGGGAGGACCCCGAGCCACAACCGCAGGCAATTCCCATATCAAACCAAGGATTTGGGGGGGCCGCCATCGGTGCCAGTCAGGTCTGTCTGCCCCAACTGCTGGTGTTGGTGCCATCAAGAGAGCTTTCAAAAGGTCTTGACACGCTCCTTCTCTTCCCTTTTATCCACCAAGGAAACTTCAAAAGCCTCCCTGTGAGATGGCTTTGCCACCAGGCAGTTAAATATAAACTCCAAATTAGGGGTGGGCAGTATCCCTTTCAGGTGTTGATGCTCGAGGGCAGATGAGGCCCCGGGAGACAGGGGCTCTCTATCCCTATTCCATTCGCTTTGGATTCATGTGAAAACCTCTTTGATCCGCCAGTGCTATATATTTATGTGATAGGGGCTTTTGCTGGCCCCTCAGCTAGACCCAGTCACTGGAGGCACCACCAGTATAGAGTCCTGTCTGTTGGCAGCGCCAAGGATTTGGAGAGGGGATCTTATAAAGAGGCAGATGCTGGGCAGAAAGAACCCAAATGTCCCCAGAAGTAGCCTGTGCAATAGCTGGGTACAAGCACCAAGCGGGGCTGCAGCTTGCCATGCGGGTGCCCGGAGATGCGTTCCCTCCTCACAAAAGTCTGGTTTAAATACCAGGCCGTAAAACCACGCTTCTGGGGAAGGGGCAAGAGCCCAAACCCCGAATATTGCCCCGGCCGAGGGCATCTGCCCCCAGGCTGGCGCTGCCGTGGGACGGGACCCCACCGAGCAGGGCTGGAGACCCTGCTGCCCCCGGCCCCTCCCCACAAACCAGCTCTTTTCAGGGGAAAGCTGAGAAAGGCACCCCCGGGGATTGAGGGGCACCAACCGGCCGCCCCTGCCCGTTGGCCCCCCTCCTGCCTCCCGCC
>NW_005054309.1:2813277-2815596 GCF_000277835.1 Geospiza fortis | reverse complement strand
GGTAGGTTAACTCTTCCCCTGCCCCTCTGTCCCGTCCCCCCCGCCCGCCCCAGCTCACAGACACCTCCCCAGTGCTCCCAGGGCAAGGAGTTTAAGGGTGACACCCCACACGTCCTCCTGAGGACCCTCCCCACTGCTGATGGCACTCTCACCAGGATCTAGAAACTCGGGGGCGTCCTAGTCCGGTTCCTGGTGTACTGTGCCCTCTCTGGGGTGCATTAGCTCTGCCCCAGAGTCTTTAATGCGCCTCCCGGGATACCCACCTCTCCTGGGACCCACGCTTCCCCCACGACCCACATCTCACTCAGGGTCCACACCTTGTCAAGGACCAATACTCTGCCCAGGACTCCAGTCTCACCCAGACATCCATGCTCTGCCCAGGACTCACACATTTCCTGGGACCCACAGCACACCTGGGGGTGTAGGGAGCTGTCGGGGAGTTGCTGCAGCAGGAAGGTGCCTGCTCAGCTTGCTGGGACCTCTCATGGGTCAAAATTCCAATAGCATCACAGCCAGGGGAGGGGTCCTCTCAAACTGTTCCTTCAGCCCTTGTTCAGATGCAGTTTCACCAGCATTTCTGCTAGAGCCGAATCAGTATGAGACATCCCATTGCCCATTAAGAAGCAGATTAAAGACCTTCTTTTCCTTTTAAATGTAACATTTCAGTCCAGGTGTTTTTCAGCCATAAAAATCAGTCTTTCTAATTTCTGATATCTCCCTTTTTTGTCACCCTCCCAATCCCACCAGCTGCTCATGTTTGCCATGAAGCCAGGCTGGGAAGCCTGCAGGAAATTTGCAATATTTCCTTTCCTGTCCAGCAGAGATATCCCGGTCCCTTTCTGAACAGTTCCTCTGCATTTTTCATGATGAGGATCAGGATCTCCTACAGCTCTCACAACCAACCCCCTGGACACACTGAGCTTGTCATGGGAAAGGCTCTTTTTTCAAAGACTGGACGTGTAGAGGGACCCACACAACCTCTGCTACTGAAACAGCACCAAGAAAAATCCATGTCCAGCTCAGCTTGGGGAGGAAGATTGCATTGCTTTCTCCAGATCTGCTTCTCTCTCCTTATCTCAGCTTATCTCTTTCCCAGGTGCCCTGCAGCTCTATGTCCTGGGGCCTGTGAAAGCTCCCCAGGAAACATTGCCCAAACAGGCTGCACCAGCTCTACAGCATCCCATGTCCTTATCATCACCAAAAGTCCATACATACCTTTCCTGATTCCTTTTTAGCCCGTTCCCAGTGCCTATAGGAAAGTTTGTATTCGCTGCATTCAAGAAAATGTTTGTATTTGCTGGCCCCAAGAAAATCACGGCCATGAGATTCACTGAGCATCAGCTTGACCAGAACAGGCTGTGAGAAGGACCTTCCTCATCCCTGCAGCACAAGGGATGGTTAGGCACATGCCAGCCCTTGGCTGGGAATTCACCCCGCTCTGCAAGGAGGGGCTCACAGTGGAGGAGGACCCCACCGGAGGATGGCCCTTGCATGAAGGGATGTGAACAGGGAAGCCCTGAGAGCACAACGACCATTTCATCCCTGCAATTTGCCCTGGGACCATGATGTGGACAGGGATGGCAGCATCCACTCGTTTTTAGCTCTTCAGATTCACCCTGGGAAAGCAGAAAAGCAGCAGGAAGAACAAAATCCAGCTGAAAGAATATTTCTTTAAGGAAGTCTTACTCCACACACATTCCCTTTACCTCTTTCCAACACCCAGCAAGAACAGGTTTCACATGAGCAGCTACAACAACTCTGCTGAGAATGAAACATGAAAAAGAAAAACCTGAATATTTTTATTCACCCCAGCAGACTCAGCCAGCAGCATATCCCTGCCATTCCTGCCCAGCCCTGCCTTCAGCAAAGCAGCTGAACCTGTAGCCTTGCCCCTCCTTTTCTGCAGCACCCATCACCTGTATTTCTCAGGTCTGAGCCATTAGACTGAAATTTGGAGGCACCAGGTGCCTTTTTGGCACTGTGGGCAGAGCTGCAGATTTCTGGATAAGTGCTCTTGGGTGGCAGGTGCTGCTTGAGCATGGAAAAGCCGAGTTCCTCTTCCTTGCACAACACCAGTGACATTTGAGGTGTGCCAGGCCACTGCAGCCCTGGGAGAGCTGGCAGGGCACCTGTGAGGAGCAGCATTTGGACACACTGGTTGCATTGGACCGGCATGTAGAGGGGAAGGCAATGCATGGATCTTCCTGGGTGACAGCTAAGTGACACCAGCTCCTGCTGGCAGCAGCCATCTCCACATCTGATGGTTCCTGTGACCCATTTGGAGAGAGCCAGTCCCAGTGCCACATATTCACCCCCCCC
>NW_005054309.1:2791886-2813212 GCF_000277835.1 Geospiza fortis | reverse complement strand
CCAAACATTATCCCATCTGGTGGCACTGCCAGAGACAGGAGGGGCAACCTGTGGGGACAACAAGGCTTTGGAGCTGGCATCAAACAGGGCTCCAGGACATTGTCTGGGTTAAGGGAAAGGACAAGGACTGGGGTGATACCCAAGTGGCTCATTTAGATGTTCTCAAAGCTAACAACAATGCTTTTTTTGCTTCAAGAATCCTCTTTTAATTTCAAAGTGGACCTGAATGAAAATGTTTTATTTTAAAAAAATGTTTTTTACAAAGAAATAAGTGAGCTTTTTTTATTAAGTTTATGTAATCCCAGAAGACTGGCTAGTGGCAGATTGACCTAGCCAGTGTTTTCCCACTGATGGTTTGGAATTTGTTTCACTGGGGAAAGCTGCACTGGTTTCTTTGATATGGTTTTTTTTGTGTGTGTGTGTGCAAGTGTTGTTTTCTGATTTATTTTCATTCCAGCAAATTATACATACACAGAAAAAACTCTCACTTCTTCTTCCAGGAATTCTCACACCTCCTGACCGCTTGTGCCAACACTGTGGTCCCTGGGCTGGGTTTCCCACACAAGCCGAGGTCCCGTTGCCCTGCGGAGACACACAAACCAGCCCTCTCCTCCCCAAACCTCTGAGTGCCTGGAGCAGGACCAAGGGCTCAGCCTGACCCGAGAGCAGCTGCACAGGGTGGTCACCCTTTTAGGTTTTTCTTTGTTAAACCACTCACCTGTGGTGTACCCTGGAGCAGGGAGGGAGGTCAAGGCTGCAATTTGTTTGGCTGAGCCAGACTCGCACCACATCAAGACTTTGCACACACTCAGGAGCAAACATCCTGGATGTGATAGGACAGGGAATGTTCCTTTCTCCTTCCATGTTTGTTTTATAAGAACCTTTCATGATGCTGTGGTAAAGAGCAGCCCTGTGAGACTCGCCCATCATTGCAGCTCTCACGTGGAGTGCTGGGAGCTGTGAGCGGGACTGGCTCTGCCTCAGTCCCAGGGAAGGTTCCCCAGGCAGTTGGGATTAATTATTAACCTGATTTATTGCTGCATCTTGGAAGGTGAAGCAGACGTCATGGACTGACCAGTCTGACGTGGGACACTGGGAAAGACATCCACCCCCGCAGAAAGCTCTCTCTGCTTGCCCATGCTAACAGAGCCATAAACCAGACCCCAGGCAGGGTGAGTTATTTTACTCATTAACCCCAGTGCCCTGTGGCTGTTTCCATCCCAGTGCCTCTGTCAGAGCAGGACCATGCTGGCACCCAGGATGCAGGAGGAGGTTTTCTGCCTTCCCACAGCCAGCTGCTCCATCCCACTCCATTGGCCTCGGCATCTCACACACTGAAACACTGGGGGCTGCTGAAACACCTTGAGCCACAGCTGAAAGCCACACCTTCTGTCCTGACTGGATTCAAACACTCTGGGATTTGCACGATTTCTTCCAAAAACAGGGGAGGAATGTAAGCTGCTTTGCAGGGTGATGGCTGGGCCAGCCCTTGTTGCTCCGGGGTCCCCAAGCTGCTGTTGCCCTTTGCAGACCCAACCGTGGGATGCAGCTGGGGCTGGCAGGGAAGTGCTCTCCTGGTCACTGTGCCAGGAGCCACAGGAGCAGGGCAGGGGGAAGCACTCTGCAAACCTGGGTGAGCAAATCCCAAACCCAGACCCACCCAAGAGTTTCTGTCCTTGGGCTGCCCCTTCCTCATTTTCCCCAGTGAAAAGGCCCCCTCCAGCCTCAGGGCTGCTGCCCAGTGAGGATGCTGCCTTCTCTTCCCACAGGATTTAAGCCCCTGGGACACCTGGGTGTCCTGGGAGCCCTGTGTGGCTGTGCTGTTGCTTTAAACAGCAGCTGGATCCAGCTGTGACTGTGAGTAACCCTCACCGCAGCCTTGCCCGGGCCTTTTATGCATTTTCCAGTGGTTCCAGAGGCACTTGGCGGCAGCGCGCAGGGGAAACCGGACTCACTGGCTGCTGGCGAGCAGAATGGGAGGGGAAAGGGAAAACATTTCCCTTCCCAGAGGAGCAGGGGGAGCCCAGTGCTGCAGCTTGGGCAGCGGGCACAGAGGGGGCAGGCTCTGGGGCGTGACGCAAACAGCCTGAGGCTGGGCACAGTGAGCCACAGGCCCTGGCTTGTCTCTCCCAGCTCAGTGTGCCCCAGCGAGAGCTGCTGACCCCAGAGTGCCTCAGTTTCCCTTGTGCAGAAAGCCTCAGGGTCTGGGTTTTTCCTGAGGATCTGTGGTAGGATGGCATCCAGGCACTGGAAAAAACAAGCCCACAAGGACATAAGGTGGAGAAATCTTAGGGGACGTGAATGTGGGGTTTGAGGTGGGAGACACTCTCATGCTGCCCAAACCCAGAAATGAAAGGGGAGGATGGGGTGCTTGGCCTTGGGAAGGGAAAGACCTGTCCTGGTGCTGAAAGATGGTCATTTCCATCCTGGACCCTCCAAAGAGGTGGAGAAGAGGAAATCAGGAGTGTTAGGAAAGCAGTGTCATGCCAGCAGTGAAATCAGGAGCCCTGCCTATAGAGATGCTCCTGCCCATCGCAGGGACCATGGGCCAGTCCTGCCCAGCCCTTGCCACCCTGCCTTTTCTGACACAGCAGCTGTGGGCACAGCCTGAAGGTAAAGCCCTGGTTGGGCATCATCCCATGGAGCCGCTCTCCCAGCTCCAGCCTGGGAAGAGCTGGGCTCCAGGTGCCAGCACAGCCCTGGGAAGCTGTGCTGCCTGGGGACTGGCACGGGCCCAGAAGCCATGAGCTGCAAGGAGACAGGAGACGTGTTTTCCGTTGGGCAGGAGAGCGCTCACGACGTCTCTCATGAGTCAGATGGAAAGGATGGCTCAGGAGTCACCTGAGCCTGGCGGCTGCCTGCCCACGGCCCCTCTCCAGCCCAAGTGGAAAAACATACAGCCCCATCCATGCCTGCTGAGACCCTGAGCTCTGGCCGAGCCCCCTCCTAGGCTGGCAGATGCAGAAATGCTCACATTAGCCTTTTTTGGCCAAATTGGTTTAGGAGAGAGGCAGAGACAACTCAGACGTCCCTGGCTCTGTGGCTCTGCTCAGCATTAATCATCACTCTGCTGCTGCTCGGCGCCAAAACCTGGGCTCTGCTACAGCCACTGGTGGATCTGTCTCCAGCAAGAGACGGAGAGAGGGAGAAGGAGGGCATGTGGAGTACAGACTTCCCCTCTTTGGCTGGGGCTACTGGACTGAAGCCATGGCAAAGCTCCCTGCACGCGCACGCAGGGAGGGCAGCACCCGCGGTGCCACCCCCAGGCAGGCACCCGCCGGGCACAGGGGATGACCCTTGCACGGGCACTGCTCCCCAGCCCAGCTCAGGGAGCTGCTGGGAGAGGTGACAACGGCAATTTGCTAGCCTGGGAGTAGCTGAGACATAAGAGAGCCCTCTGGAGAGGAGAAGAGAGTCGGCACACCCAGACGCATTCCTGAGGTTTGGTTTCCATGGTGGGATGTTCACCCGACGGTGAAGTCATTCTATGCTGTGAGCTGAGATGGCCAGTGAGTTAATGCATGGATCCAGCTCCTTCCCTGATTCACAGCAGGAGCAGCCACAGCCCCGTGCCATCCCTTGGGCTGATGGCTCTCACGTGGCTCTGGCATTTCCAGTGGCTTGGTGCAGGGAGGCTCCAGACACTGCTGCTGGGTTGATCCCTGCCTCACCATGGGAAAACAGTTCCTGCACAGGGTGGAGAACAAACTGATGGCTCTCCTGGGTCCTTCCAGCCCATTTGTATCATCACACTGTGCTCCCCATGGTGGTTTGCTTTTCCCTTCATCCTCCTGCTGTCACTGGTGACTACAGGACAGAAATGCACTGCCCTAAGAGGTCATTCCTGCAGGGCCAATGCTTTGAGGATCTGCCCAACACTAGAGAGAGGTTGGGAAGGATGGAGAACTGGGCATCATGGAAGGCTCAGGATGGAAAGCCCATCAGTCCTTGGGGCGAGGTGGCAGGGACGCTCCCTGGCACAAGCAGCTCATGGTGCCAACACCGAGCATGTGGCTGCAGAGTTCAGCCATGGGGCTCCACAGATCAACAAACCAGAGGTGTGGTGGGTGAACTAGCCCTGAAATGTCAGTCAGCAAGTTGATAGGATTATTCCCAGCCTCTGGGGTGGTTTTCTGCAGGTCTGCAGGCACAGGGATGTGGCCAGGCTGCCCAGAGCCATCAGCTGCCATTTGCTCACTCTGCTTTGGGCCATGGCTATTTGTGCAAAAGGGAAATATCTAAGTCTGACTTTTCATCAAAGTTCAACTCCCTCACAGTCCAGTCAGCTAAATCCCCATAAAAAGCACATCCCTTTAGGATGCATCTCCTGATCAACCACCACTGCAAGGGCCTTCTGCACACTCTCTGCACCAGTGGTTCCCCTCCTGCTCTCCCCAGCAGATGTGGGCTCCTGGGCAGGGGAAAGCTGAACCCCAAGGGGCCTCTACTCTTCTCTTGCTCATCTTACAGGAGCACATGATACCTCTGGAAGACAGTAGGACATGCCTAATCCTCAGATACATGATGGGGACCTCTCTGGCTGGTAGCACCACCATGTGCAGAGCTGTTTGCTTTTGAGATAAAACCAGACCTTCCTATACATGCTTGCATCTACTCTAAACCAGAAATCCCTCCGTGCTTCTCATCTCACATGCAGCCAGGCACAGAGGTCCTAACTGGGACCACCAGGAAGCCACTCTCCCTTTGGGACTGCCCAGAGCTATGAGCAGTGTTGCCTGCTCCAGGAAGTGACAAACCTCCTAGCTCTGCCACTGCAGGTGACATCCCTGGGGCCCAGGAGTTGATGCTGGGGATGTGTAAGGGATGTGTAAGGTGCTGGCACAGCCCAGCAGCCGCCTGGGTGTGTGTCAGGCAGAGCGGGAAGTGCACAGCCAAAGTGAGCCAAGGAAAACCAGCAGCTCCAGGGATGTTTTACACCAGCCAGGATGGAGCCCCAGCCCTGCAAGCCAGTGCTCGGGGCACCAAAATGTGACACGTGACAGCTCCATATCCCAAGGACCCCAAGGATCTTCCCAGCCCTTGCCCAGGCTTTGTTTGACTCCCAAGGTCACATTGAAGTCCAGTGATGAGTGCAGACAGACCCAGCCTCCGCTGCCCCCTTCCCGTTCTCATCCCTGACCCCTGGCAGACACCCAGGTGTGGTGCAAGGCTCCCTCAATCCCTCCAGCCCGGCAAACACCACCGCTCAGCCTCCCTGCTTGCTCGGGCCCTCTGCCTGCACTCCACGCTAATGATCTCCATTTCTCCTCCTTTCCCCGGGCAGCCGGCCCCTCCTGCGGCAGCTCTCGCTCTCCTCTCCGGCTCCCAGCTGCCCTCGGGCCGGGCTGACTCACGCTCGGCGCACACTGGGCCCTTTCAGAGCCCTCGGCCCCGAACACTGGCCCAGTCTTCCCGCGCCGCCGGGCCGAGCCCCCCCGGGCGGGCCCGGCTCCCGGCCAAGGGGAGCCATCCACGCCCTCGCTCAGAGAGCGGCTTTCACCGCCCGGGAGCCAAAGCGCTGCCCGAGAGATCGGGGCCAGCATGAGGCACACGCAGGAGCTCGACCCAATGCGATGGACACACAGACCGGGGCGCTTTGAGCAACGGCCAGCAGTTAGAAAAATAAATAGATGTGTTTGAGAAGACAGAGGTTTACAAGCTCCTAATGTGACCATTCTTGGCTTGGACAGATGAAACCTGTCAGGAATCTTTTCCTCCTTTCTGCCTTCACCAAACTTCCTCTGACCAACAGCGGGGCTCTGTCTGTGTGGGGATGGGGCCGGAGAAGGGGCTTCTCTGTTCCCAGCTCCCAAACCAGCAGGGGCAGGGGCACCACCATCCAAACGGCCCCTCACCTGAAAACCTTGCAGAATCCTCCATCTGAGGAGCTGCTGGAAAAGCCACTTGCACTTTCTCAGGGCTGGGGCTGTGCACAGTGGGCTGGAGCCACACTGTCTGCAGGGCAGCACCACCCCCTGCCCTGCCCTGGGCCCTGCTTGTGCCAGGGGATGTGCTGGCCCTCCCCAGAGTCGTGTGTCTAATGGCCAGAGGTGCTGGAGCCTGGGAAAGTCCATGCATGGAGTTGTAGGGGAGGGTGGTGCTCAGGTGTACCCCAAAAGCAGCCTTACCAACCTGCCACAGCCTAACACCAGGGCTTTTCAGCTGCCAGGGCCTCTCCAGCAAGGCGTGCATGCCTCAGGGGACACAGAGAGCAAGGTGAACTCTTGTGACCCTGGGTGACACAGTGGGGATGTGCATGGACACAGCAGCAACCTCCGGGCATGAGACTGCACGAGTATCTTCTGCCTCTTTCCTTCCTGCCTCTTGCTGTGGTTTTCACCTGTCATTTTCTGCTCAGTTTGCCAGAATGCCCAAAATACCCAACAAAACAGATTCCTCTGTCTGTCCAGGGCGATCACCTTTACTACAGCTCTCAGTGCAGATGGGACAAAGGGGACAAAGGGGTCTCACTCACCCTCACACCATGGGCAGTATGGCAAGGTCAGCAGTGCAGCTGAAGCTGTGCTGATTTTCACCTGTAGAGCATTTGGACCTGCACCAAGCTCAGCCCTGGGCTTGGGAACAGGGTTAATGGGACAACCCTGCAACCCTGCCTGTGCTCCACTGCAAGAGGCAGCTGAACAGGCTCAAGGGGAATCACCACCAGGAATTTGCTACTGACTGCCTGACAAACCTCTGCTCTTGGCCAGGCATTTCTCCTTGGACGGTTTGTTTGTCCTCTTCCACAAGTAGGGCAGAGAGGGGAAATCTCAAAATCTTGGTGGGAGGAATGTGGTAGCTGAAGGGCTGAGATGTGCATCAGAGCCACCCTCCCCTCTGGGCACTCGCCAGGTTTCGGTAGCAGTGAAGTCCCTCTTCAGCTCCTGAAATGAAACTGCGAATGAAACCACCACAATAAATGGGTTTTATAAGCCTGGAAAGAGTCATGAGATTTTGCAAGCTGTGCTTAACCTGTGAAAGGTCACCTGGAAACTGCACTCCTGGCAGTGTGGGGTGAAGCTGCGTGTGTGGACAGCAGCAGCAGCTGCCCCAGGGGAGGGACGTGTCTTGTGCACGATGCTGTGGTGAGCACAGCCCACAGACTCAAACTGCCTTGGAGCAGAGAGCAAGGGCTGCTGCATCAGGCTGCAGAAACACTTTCCTCATCTCCTCAGTTATCCTTCCAACATTGCCTGGTTTTGTTAAGGAGGAGGGGGATGGATCCTATGAACCCCTTAGCACAGCCCAAGGAGTGTGTGGGGAGGACAAGACCCAGCTTTCAGGGCATGGTAGCTGTGCCAGATGTTGTGATGCTGAAGGAGGGTGGTGGCAGCCACGGGGGACAGTTCATGGATGAGGTTTGAATATATACAGAGCCCTGAGATTCCTAGAGCCCAGAGGGACCCCATTTCCCAGGCCTAGTGCTGCTGAAGTGGAGGAAGGGCCAGTGAGCATTTCCCACCCCCAAGCCCTGCAGGGCACTGTGTGCTGGGGTCAGCAGGGAAGGAGGGGAGCCCTGCCCTGCAGGCAGCTCCGTTTTGGGCTGGTCCCGAATCCCAGCTGGGTCCCAGTGGAGCAATCTGCTCACAGGGCTGACACAAATATCTCCAGTGCTCCTGCTGGCCTTGGGATCACCCATCCAGAGGCAGAGCCTTGGGCCAAGCCGCAGCTCTGCCAGCAACATTATCTCCACTGCTTGCAAAGGGAGAACCAACACATTTCACACCCACGAAACACAGAGATTCTTTTCTCAATAATCTGGAAAAGCAATTGATATATGTGTGGAGGAAGGGGAGAGGCAGAATAACGTATTTATGGAGCTTTATTCGTCACTGGTTCCTGCACGGCCAGGCTGGACAGCTCTAACCTGCTCCAACCTGCTCCTTTGTGGCAGAACACATTGTTTGAGTAAAACCCAATACCAGCAAACTCACTGATGCAACAGAAACCTGACCAGGATGCTGCCTACGCAAAACAACGCAACAGGAAAAAGTAAAATTCAGGCTTAGAGGGAAAGGAACAGTGCATGAGGAGATGTGTAGCACTGGTATTTTGCACCCCATTAACTGGGGGTGGCAGAGCAAATGAAAACCTGGGCTGGGCGTGCACAGCCCCAATCTTTGGCCTTTGGTGAGGGTTGCACGTTCAGTGGATGTGGAGGAAAAGTCAGATCCCACATAACAGCTTTAGCTGATGTGGGCAGAGCATGGGCTAAGTTTATGCAGAAGCAGGATCAAAACTGTTTCAATTTCACTGTGAAGTTAATAGTATGTAGGAGCTTCCCTCCTGAACCACAGCAGTGGGGGAGAAATGTGGTTGTCCAGACAAACACCATCTATTTCTCACCCTCAGGGTCATGCATGTTAGCTTCAAACTGTGCCTGGAAAAGAAAATAAGAAGAAGCCAGTACTAATCATGTTGACATTTTAAGTCTCCAGACAATCTCAGCAGCCCCCATAAACACAACACTGCTGCTGTTCTCCAGCTGCACCCTCCCTATGCACAGAGCAGCTCTTGCACCCTCACCCTGCCCAAATAATTTCACTTTGCTGCAAGAACACAGGAGACAGCACTAAGGGATCATAAGAATCACCCCTACCACCAAGAAATGGGACCCCCAGATTAAACAATAAGGATTAAAATAGGACCCTTCCTAAAACTCACCCTCTGCCTTTTTGGGCTCCTGGTCCCTGCAGCCTCCCAGCCCTGCAGCCCACACTCCATGGAGGCTCAGGGGGAAGCCCCCATATCTCCCCTGCTTTTCTCTTGCAATGTCCCCATCTCCCCTGCAGCAGCTGTAAAGCTCTCTCTTGCTTGAAGGAGTTAAAATAAGGAGACACTTTTAAACTATTACATTTGCATTTGAGACAACGACCCACCACAAAGGTTTTCCTCAGCTTCTTTGTGATGTGCAAGTTCTGAAAGTAGGTGTGGTGGTGGTGGTAAAGCTTCCATTCCGGAATCTTTACAGGCACAACCTCAATTTCATAGTGATTCAGTCTTTCCTGCACCAAGCCTATTGTATGACCTTCACCATGGTTAAGCCTAATACAAACTGATTGGTATATACACACCTGAACGCTGGTCAAACTCCAGGTTTGAGGTGCTGTAAGAGAATCCTGAATTCAAATGGCTCTAAATAATAATCCAGGCTGAAATGCAGCTGCCTTGTTGATTTGGTGCTACTTCAGCGAACCAGAGGTTTTAGCTTCTTTTCTTTCCCCATTCTTTTGTTTCAGAGCCCAGGTCTGCACAGAAAGCCAGGCACAGCAGCAGCTGTTTGGGGCAGTTACAGATCTATTGCATCAGTTCATGATGAGACACAGAAGAAAAGCTTTTAGTGATTAAAAAACTGATATCCTGGTCCAAAGGGCTGAAAAGGAGCCTGCAACAGCTCTGGCACAGTCAGGCAGTGACATCCTGACTTGGAAGAGCTGCTGCAGTAGCATGAACCTTTCCTGAAGTGGTGAAAAGCTAGCAGCAGCTCCCAGTGCAGGATTGATTTCTTCCATGCTGTCCAGCTGGGGGTTTAAAGGTCCCTGCCAGCAACTCTCTGGAGATGGAGCAGATGACCAAGAGTCTCCTTTCAGGGTTGTATGCCATGCCACATCTCAGATCTCCCCAAAAGTGTTCAGGAAAACCCACAGTTTCTACTCTTTAACGGGTCTGTATCCAGTGACTGGGTGCCAGCCCCTGCTGCCACCCACCCAGTTCCTCTGGTGCCCAGCTGGGCTCAGAGGAGCTTTTGCCTCTCCTGAGCTGTCCTGTGCTTCCACTCCTCACCTGCTGTGGCCAGTCCCATGCAAAGCACAACAAGAAGACCCCCCTGCCCTGCCTGGGGCCAGGACAGAGCTCCCTCTCTCTCTAGCAGCTGCTGTGGGGCTGTGTTTTGGATCTGGGAGCAAAGCAGAGCTGATAAGGCAGGGGTGTTGTAGCTGTTGCTTACACAGCACAAGGCCAGCTCTGTTTCCCACGCTGCCCCAGCAGTGAGCAGCCTGGGGGGCACAAGACAACAGGAGGGGACAGAGCACAGACCCCAGCCGGTCAAAGGGACAGCCCAGACCGTGTGCCAAAGTGCTCAGCAATAAAACCCGGGAGAAAGAAGGAGTTAGACATTTGTGTTCCCAAATAAGAGTTATGCAGGATGGAGTGACTGTTCTGGCTTTCCCAGAATGGCTGAACACCTGCCTGCCCGAGGGAAGCAGGCATGAATTCCTTATTTTGCTTTGCTGGTGCACATAGCTTTTGCTGTACCTATTGAACTGTCTTTATCTCAGCCCACAGATTTTGTCACTTTTGCCCTTCTGCTGCTGTCCCCCATTGCTCTGGGGAGGGGGGGAGCAGATGAGGGCTGTGTGGGGCTGAGCTGATCCCCAGGGTTAACTCACCACACACCCCAAAAGGTTGTGCTGATAACACCCCCTCCATCATCTCCCACATGCCTAAGCAAGAACATATTTCCCCAGGAGCTGATTTTCTAGCAAGGACAGGGTATTCCCAGTACAAACCACACTCATAGCCCAGAGAAAATTAATTCAAGGCAGCACGTGGGTCACACCAGAACCTGTGCCAAGCTGCAGGACCAGTCAGCTCTGCACAAGATAAGGCAGCTTGAGAGTTTACTTCTCTGCCCAGGACAGCTGTCTGTGTTGGGAGAAAGAAGCAAAATATGCCAGCTCATGTGTCCTCACATTGTCCTGTTCCTACTGCCCAGAAATGGATTGAGGGGTGTCTAAGGAAGAGCAAGGTCTCACCTCTGGACAGGTGACACTGCAGGGCTGAGTTGTCCTGAACTTTTCTTACTAGGAAATGGCTTTGCATAAAGTCCTGACGTTAGCAGGTAATGAGAGATTTTAATCAGCCCCAGCACAAAAGGAAGGGAATTCCTGCTAATACCAGAGACTAATTTGGGATCTTTTTGGGATCAGGTCTGTTTGGATGAAGAGGCTGTGGCACAGATGAAAGGGGCTACAACCAGCAAGCACCAAACACCCAGCCAGTTTTCACAGAATTCCAGCTTGGGACAAGCATCTTTCAAAGCCTCCTTTGCCTCTGTATTGCATGAACATGATCCAGCTCCATGGAATAATTCCCATTGCAGGAAAAAATAAGGCAACCCCCCCACTTGAAACAAAACAAAAAGTTAGAGAGAGGGAAGGAAGCAGAGACAGGAAAGTACAAGGACACTCTTCAGAGAGGCCACTGCTGCAGGATAAAGGGACAGATTTTAATGAATGTACTGAGGTTCCCTCTGAAACTTATTTTAGGCACCTGAACAAAATTTACCAGCTTTGTGCAGGAGTTTAAACAATCCCCTGCTGCCAGCAAGGAGCAAGTGCTTGTAGAAAAGTAGCTGCCTCCTCAGAGCTGCTTGGGGGAAGCTGGACTGGGTTGAAACACAGATGATGTTTCCATCTCACTAGGAACAAATAATGAAACAATGACATGTGGAGCAAGGAAATTTCTTTTTCAGATTGGGCTTTCCAGACACAAATGTGTTACTGTCATCAGAAAGGTGTCAGATCACCTGGATTGGTTTTGGTTAAGAAGCCTTGGACTCTGCCCTGTTCATGGACATGACCCAGAAGCCAAATCACTCGAGATGAAATTGGTTCTCACTGCTGCCATTTCTGGGTGACTTGAGCAGTGACACTCTTGCTGACACTGCTTTAGTTGCTGTAATTGAGGTTTCAGTGAACCTTAGGAGCCCCAAAGTGGTCTGAGATTTGTGGAAGTTCACAATCATTTCTGCAATGCTGGCATGGAGCTTTTGGTACAGTTAGGGTGGAAATTCTGGCTGTTTCAAACAGCCCAGTTTCCACAGGCCTTGAGGGTGGCAGGGGCTTAATCGAAACAGAACTGTTTTCCTCAAGTTCCAGAGCTGCCACATTTCATTGCCCAGCTGCTCACTTGGATGAGGAAGAAATAGAAAGGTGCCAGTTTCATGGAAAATCATGGTAGGCCACGATCTGCAGAATTAACAAAAAAAAAGTCATCTGCTTACCAGGAGCCAGTCCCCTACAATACTGCAAATTTGATCCTGGGGGAAGGCTGCTGGAGAAAAGAGTAAAAATTTCAGGGAGACTGTGCTGCTTGACAAAGAATTCATTTGGTGCTAATGGTTCTGCTTCTTGCAACAACATGAACCACGCTCCCAACAGGCAGTGCATGAGCAGACAGGAACAATAAAGTGATTTGTTCTCAGGAAGGATTCAACCTCTGCCAACAGTCAGCCGGATCCAGGCGAGGGCTCGGGCACAGGCCGGCACACAGCAGCCCAAATGAGGAACTCTATCACTTGGCACACAGCTGCTATTTCCAGCACTTTCATCCCATCCTCACTCCAGCTCGACTTTTTCACTCTTCAGAGGAGGAGGACTAAATCTGGATCTACAAAGGCCAGAATTTTTCCTTGAGATCAGTAGAAGGAGGTGTCCTTGAACTCCTAAAATCCCTCTGCAGGTGGTCTGATTGTCAAATGGCCTCAGCATTTGTAGCTGTCAGTTACAGCCCAATATAAAAGGCACCTTAAAGATCTACAGAATAAACCTTATTGTTTCAGGTATCCGCTGCTTTTTATTTGTCCTGTTTATTTGGTTACTCAGAAGAATTAGCTCTCAGCATTATTAAAGGAAAAACAAATAAAATGAAGTAACACTTTAAAAGTCTTTTAAGATGAAAGCCAGCAAGGCATACTGAAAACCATTTTTGAAATTAAAAGCAGTCCTAGGTCACTCGCATGCAGAGTGAACAAAATAACTGACACTCCCAAATCTGTTGCCTCAAAATTATATTAGAATAGCATTGCTCATACTTGAAGATAAGAACAAAACATTAAAGTTGTCACCTGGATTTCTTACTACTTATGTGAAGCATTCTCACTTTCACTGCCATCAATTACTGCCCTAGTTTCTTGGAAACTTGGACCATATGCCAAGGGCTGCTGACAGAACTTGTACCAAAAGGAGGACATGTTCCAGAAAGTTATTAGATGTCCTAGGATGTGCCACTGAGCCTGCTGCTCAGAGAGCACCAGGTCCTCAAAAAGTGGAAATTTGGATCATGATGCTGTTACTGAATACAATGTCACTGCAGGGCAGAAAGGAGCCTGGAGTTGGGAGGAAATCTGCTTTGAAATGTCTGATCCCAACTCCTGACAAGATGTCAGGCTACAGAATTACAGGTCTGATAATAGCAGGGCAACGTTCTACCTTCTGCACCCAGAAGTTGGTTTCTTTTTGAAATCCATCAGCAGCAGATTGCCATAGCTTGGCCAGAACAGTCTGGTCTTAGTCTGTTGTGTTTGTCTTGAAACATCTTGCTATTTTTCACCTGTCAATAAACTCTCAAGAGTCTCCCTCCTTTCACAATTTCTATGAATAGGTTGGGAAAGTGCAGCCTAGCCCAGAGAAGTCCACGTGGCTCAGCCACAGAGGTAATTTGGCACAGGGTTCCTGCAGGATCAGTGGAGGTTTGCAAGGCTGTAATTGTAGATATCCTCTATTACATTGATATCATATAGATATTATAGATATCCTCTGTGCCATGCCCACACCCTCCTCGGGCTCACAGAGCACAGGAGGTGCCCGGGGTGCCTGGCAGGGCTCACACACTCCTTCCTTAGAGTCAAGCAAGGAGCACCCCCCAACTCTCCCACATTTCCTCTCCTGGGAAAGTGCTTGTTCCAATATTCAGTCAGACTGCAAGCAAGTGTGAGGATGGTTCAAACTGCCAGGAGGTTCTGTCTCAAAGATAAATTCAAGCCCCTAGCAAAAGGAAGTCTGGATATAGCTAAACACCTGCAAGGAAGACATGTTTGGTTCTTGGCTACCACCACACCAAGATGTGCATGAACACCACGCAGAGCTCCTTATCTCTGCACTGCCATCTCCCCCATGATTTATAAAGATTAGTGAAACTTTGTTTAAAGGGACAACTCAAAGCCAAACCAAACCACTGTCCCTTCCCATCACAGCAATATTTTCCCTCCAGAGAACTTCCTTGCTTGTCTTCCCTTACCCACTTAAATTGTACAACAAATAATACTTCTGACACCAACCCAGTGTCGCTGGTGGCATCCCACATACCTGGGCTCTCATGAGAGACCACAAACAATGAGTGGTTCATGCCTGCTTTGCAACACCTCTGAGTAAACACCATTACCTCTGCAGAGGCAGGCCAGGCTGAACTGAAGGGAGCTGTCTCCCACTTAGATGGAGATAAAAACTGCTGGGGACAGAATTTATCAATAATAAACCAGAGTGAAATGTAAAGAAATTCATACAAAAAAGTTGCATGACCCCCAACCCAAATATATCAGAAGAGAAAGAAGAAAAAAAAACCCTTTAGGAGCATTTTTATTTAGTCATGGAAAGATAGTCCAGAATGAGCCCTCTATGCAAACTTCAGTATCCTTACACAGACTCAGATAACACTCTGCATAAACAAAATGACACTGAATATACAGCAATTACATCCAAAAGGCATGGTAGCATCACTTGGGACTTTGGTCCCAGACAAACTTTCCTTGCAGATCCACGTGTCGTTTGCAATAATTTTATTTGCTCTTTGTGAAGGAAATTACAGCTACTCTAAGTGCAATCACACCCCTCCCACAAGGGCAGCAATTTCCACTGCTCCTGTTATGAATTTCCCAGGAGGGTGTTGAATCTAGCAGCTACCTCTTCAAGGCACATGCAAAAGACACCCAGCAACTTTTCAGAGTGAGGTGCTGAATTTGCTATGTGTGTGCTACTGACCTTCATTCAGGGACCTTCCCACCCCAAAGAGTGCAGTTCTATGAACAAAGGCAGAATTGACATTTTTTATTAGCTTCAAATCTCCTGACAGCCATCACAGGGGCTTTTTTGTGAAGACAGAGGAAAGGAGGACATGTTACTTCCTCAGCCTCTCAAATTACTGTTCAGCTGATAACTTATTTCTAAGCACATCCATAGTTTCGCTCAGGTATTTGGAAAATCAGGATTCTCATGCATTAATATAAAAATAGTCTTGGATTTCAAACTCCATGCTCACACAGCTAAGAGAACATGGGAAAATATACATACAGAGTTCTGCAATGCAGCAGGCCTGAGCAAGAAACACACAAGCACACACACTTCAGTTGGTTCCCTTCAGTCCAACTCAGCAAGGTGCATTTTAGTTTTCATGAATCTTGATCTGCTGGAGCAGCTGCCACACCTACCAACCATCTTGGGGTGTCTGGCAAGGGGTGGTGAAGTTTTAACTCATAGAATCAGTGAAGTTTTGGGGTTGTTGTTACCCAACCCACCCAAAAAAATTAGTCTGCTCTCAACACTTTTCAAAAGCTGCTCTCCATCTTACACAATCAGATCTATCATGAACATAGCACAGATCCAACATGAAGCACAGCATTGCTGTAAGGTAAATAAAACTCAGCTGCTGGAGCATTCTGTTATTCATGTATGCAAATGAACTGCTCAGCACTTCATTCACAACTTGGCTGTTGATGCTACAGTGCTGGAAAAAAACAATTTCAGAGGAAATTCTGCCTATCCTGGAAAGCCAGAGGTGAACTTTTATGGCTGTTTTCCATTACTGCCTTTTTGTGAACCAGAGGACATTTTCCCATTAGTTGTGTTTATCAGCTCTGAGAGGAGGCAGATGAAACTAAGCACAAGTCAGAGATTTTCTGTGACTCCTTTGTCTGGCATGGGGATCTGTGGGACAGAGGCTAGCAAGTGTCTGGAGTCACTTCATGTCCTGAGTAGTCAGGGAGCTAAAGCAACACCCATACTCTGCCTGCTTGGTGTCACTGAGTAGTAAATGGTAACTTCCACATGAATTGACTGGATTTTAAGGAGGTCAGGAGGTCTTCTCCTACAAAACATCCCCATTCTAATTTAATGTCTATCCAAAGGGGTTTCCTGAACCTGTGTGTGGGAAACACAACTTTCTGCAAACATTTGACACAGCATCACTGATCTCAGTGGGTCTGAAGCAATGACATCAGTGGCCTTGGCTCTTCAGTTGCCACCACAGAGCAAGAGGCCCATTTCAATCTCTTATCAGAGGCACAAAGCTTTCTTCTGGCTCTACAGAAATGGCTTTACAACTCTTTACTTTAGGGAAAGGCACTGTCACTACAGCAGTTGCTTTATCTTTCAGGCTGTGTTCCACCTGTTTGCTCTCCAAAACCAAAGCCTTACCTTCCCCATTTTCATACTCATTCAAACATTTGTTTCTGAAGTCTGACTATGGCAAATACAATGTCAGCTTTTTGTACATCTCCTCCTCAGCAGCAGCCAAGTCCCAGTGTAAACTGCATTTATGTGTCCTAGCAGCTGTCACATGAAGGGGTGTTACTCAAAAGCCAACCCCCAGTGAAGACTTCAGTGTTTCCTGGTCACTGTTACTGTTGAGAAAAAACAACAAACAGCACTAGCCTTGTAATTCACTCGCAGAACTAACTGCTGCTTTTTATTTAGTGGAAGGATTCCTGATCTCTCTTGTCTGGCCAGCACTTCACATGCACCAAAGACCAGCACGAATTCCATAAAGACATAAACAGTCATTGCTCTGAAGTGAAGAACATAAAAAAGCCAACAAACACCAAAGATGATGGAGCACAGTTACATGTAAAGAGAAAGTTGCTGCTGATCTGTTCACATTCTCATGGTTTCTTCTGTGAATGAAGAAGCAAAGCTCTTCATTCCAGGGGGAAAAAAAAAGATTTTTCATTCCACAGATGTTAAACAGTAGAATTAACAAAAAAATTGCAGAAAGAAGTAATAGGAGTAATTGCTGCAGATAAAAAGCTCAGAGGTGAGCATGGATGGTGCCTTGGGCACTGTAACAGTGTTTTTCATCTGCTACAGGTCAACCAGAAGCTGATAAAATACCTCCTCTTCAGGGTCAGGAAGATCTCACCCCACACAGGAGTGCTCTGGGCTGGAAGGCTCAGCACATGTGGCAGACACTGTCCCTCTTCACACAGATCCCTTGAACACAGACACCTCCCAACCCAGTCACACAAGCAAAATTTTAAAAAAGCAATTGGCAGGCTGCTTCAGCAAGCAATAAGTAAAAAATACATTTTCTTGGTAAGACTCCTGGGCTGAGCCTACATTCTGTTTCCAAAGACCATTTACACTGACACAGAAGGCAGAGAGCAGGAGTTCCTTCTCAAGGTGGCAATGTCACTTTAGAGCAAACAATCAGAAAATATCCATCTCCTGTGTCAGTCCTGGGCTGCTGCTGAGACTCAAATTCTAATAACAAGGCCCTTGTCTTAGGCAGTTTTAGAGGCCACAGACACATCCCATCAGATAATCCCCAGTCCCTGTGCAAGGCCTGCAGTGCCAACAACCTCACTCTCCTCTGTAGGTCACCAGTGAAGCTCATTACAGGAAGCTGGCTCTGTCCTTCAGCAATGTGACAGGTGATTCTCGAGGAAAGGAACTGTTCTCACTTCCTGTAGGACTGGCTGCCTGCAGAAAAACATCCAGAAAGGGTCTGTCAGCTGAAAGCAGGATTTATTTACAAGACAGAAGCTGCCTGAGGGCAATGCTTGTTCAACTTGTACAGGGACACAAACATCACAAAAAACATGCAGAGAGGCACTTTAACTCCTTTAACTCGTGATGCTGCAACTCAAAACTGCAGAATGCATTTATGGCAGCCCCTTTTCAGGGGATATTGAAAGAACTGAAATGGCATCACCAGGGCCCAATTACACTCCTAACAAAAAACATTCCCCATTCTTCTGGTAGAGATTTTTGTACTGCCCTAGCTGCAATGTGCCTTAGAACTTGGTACACTGCAAACAGCTTCAGCACACCCATGCAGAGTTGCCTGGAACAGACAGAGAATAAGAGTGGATTAAACCACACAACCATGTCCACATGGAACACAGTTGAAAATGTCTAAATTTGGAGGTGCCTGTGCTCCCTGTGGAACTCTATTTTCCAGCCATGCTGCCAGTGTCATCCCTGTACCAGCCTGGAAGTGGAAATCACAGAGGATCCCAGCATAGCTGATTTTATTTCATATTTATTTTATTTCATATTTATTATATGAAGAGCTTGCTTTTGCTCTAGAGTTCAGCTAATAGCAGGGGCTGCATCTCAGGCAGGAATCTGGCCCCAGGCCTGTAGCTGCACTAAGTACCTGGGCTTCCTCTGCATTCCTCAGGCATTCCACACACTCCATGCTCCAAGAGGAGCAGTCCAGCTGGTTCAGGTAGGTTTACATAAAATCAACTTGTTTCCAGAAAATACACCTGTAATAAATACTAAAATCAAGCTAAAAATGTGCCTCTAAAATAAGTGAATGCAGTAAGTAAAATCAGAAAGTCATCTTTTTCTCATCATGTCCATCAGCTACAAAAACTTGCATTTCTTCAGAAATACTAAGAAATCCACAAATTAGTCTTCCACTGGAACAGAGTCTCTTGATATGTAAAATCCTACATACCTATGCAGCAGGTAAATGGGAGGCAGCAACTGCTGGAATCTACTGATTGCTGATATCTGTGCATCTGATACCATTTTTGACCTACAGATGAGTCAGCTAGGAAATTAAAGGAGCAGTAAGCACACAGCTTTACTGGGGAAACATTAGGGGCTCACTTGCTTCAGATCTCTTCCATGCATCTCTAAGTAAAAGCTGAGAATTACCTTTGAGAAACTCGAGTTTCAGTGTAAGTGCTTAAAACCCTTTTTAGTCCTTAAAAAATCTGGTCCTTACAACCTTCATGTAACTCTTCCCACCTATAAACACCTGTGTGAAAGTTCCTGCAGGATGGACAAGAACTAATTGGCGGTCTGTGACAAGAAGGCTGGACACATGTACACAGAGTGAGTGGAAGATTAGTTGTTTGCAAAATAATTTATTTGCTATTTTAACAGGAAGAGCTTAACATTTAATTGCTGACACTGTCTTGTGGCACATGTGGACAGATAGAAAATGATAGCCTGGATTCCCAAGCAAAAAACTGGGAGAAATGGTAAATGGACCACAGCAGGTTGGAATGCTTGCTATACATTCAGCATACATTCCCAGCAAAGACGTATAGTGTAAAACAAATAAAACAATAAAAGTTAGAAGAGCTCAAGTATCTGGACTAACAGATCACATATACTGAATCCACAGAGGACCCCAAGTGATCTACTTTAGAGCAATTTAAAAATAAGATATATTTAACACTGTGCCCCTGGAAAAGGATCTTGCTCCAGAGACTCCTGAAAGCAACACTGGTCTGTCACATCTTTCCTAGGACACTCTCCCCAGGAGTGTAAAGCTGCCCTGAGAAACTAGAACATGCAGAAGATTTTTCTGTGCACACACACACACACACACACACACACATACATACACACTCTGTACTTTTTGTTCCTTCACTAGGGCTTTTCAATGGGCCAATGCTTTTGGAAATGAACCGAAACAGGAACCAGGGACAGACTCCTGGGTGTTAACACCAATTCCAGGCAGGGCAGAACAGTGCTGCTGTCACAGGAAACAGAGAGCACTCGTGTCAGAGGTAAAACCCAGGGCACATGCAGCAAAGGTAAAGCTGAAAGAGCTGCTTTACCTCAGCACAGGAGTGTTGAAGCAAGGAGCCTCCAGGTCAAAACTTCCTTTCGCCACCAAGAACATTCCCTTCCAATGCCTCACCTGTACTCCCTGAACGAAACCACACCACTTCTCTGCATGTGCAACTGTGTGGAACAATGAATGAGCAACACAGAAGGCTCAGCGTGCTCTTTCCAGCTCTGTTAGTGGTTTACTGGGTTATTTAAACTCTCTTCATTTCATTTTCTCTATCTGTAATGAGTAGCTAATGATATACACACATTTCGAGTTTCTTGGGAAGGTATTGACTTACTATGTTTGTGTCAAATGTTTCAAGGTAACAGTTACAGCTAAAGAATAGAGCTAATGTTGCATTGTGATCAAATAATCATCACTAAACTTGTTATGATGCCATGCTCCTGCCATTTTCACTGATGATGGACACAGAGTTGTATTAGAATCCAGCTTTTCCTATCCACACACGTGAGAAAAGGTTTGTTCATTACTGAAGAATGCACCTTTCTTCTCCCTCCACCCCAAAAAACTCCACAGCTGACACTCCACATGTGTTTACTGATGTGTAAGCATCCAAGATCAGTTTTTCCTCTCTACTGAGCTTGTGTTGCCTGGCTCAAAGCAAGAGTCCATCATTTTCCTCCATCCTCACGTCAAAGCCACCCTTTCTTCTGAACCCCCCAAAGATGAAGTTCTTTTTATAAACTTCTGCAGGCCACAGCACGGCCACATGGCTCTGGAGTACCAGTCTCCAGCAGAAAGGAGACTGCAAGAAGCAGCACACTGTGCTTGGCTCCCTGCTTACCAAGCTGCCCTGAGCCATCTCCTGGGCTGCCTGACATCTGTTCTAGATTCAGCTGCAGTGTAGACACACCCAGGGATCCGACTTCAAGTTACACCCTAACCCTAACCCTAACCCTAACCCTAGGCAGGTAAATCAGCCTAGGGTTAGGGATGGTCCCAAGGAAAAAGCTTGGAATAGGGCTTTGTAAGATTTAATGACCAGTCTGCAAATCCAGAAGACACAAAAAACCTGAAGAAAAAAATTCTAGATTTTTTAAATGAGAAATTTTTAATCACAGTCTTGAAGTTCAGCTGCTACTAACCAGCTTCTCATCTTATTACTGTATTTGCTCACGTCTCTTGTTCACATCCAAGTCAGCATTAATTTAAAGATTTAGACGTTTATTCAGTGTTATGCCACCATTCCTTCTATCTCTACAGGAAGGAACTTGAAATACTTAGATGAATTGGTTCAACCCTTGAAGCAGGTTCTGTTACAATTCCTGTCTGGGTACCCTGAAATAAGTTTGGAACATTGCACTTGATGATCTGTGTTAGCTGGTTAAAGTCACAAGTGTCACATCAATGTGCTTAGATGGAAAATGTGGCCTACTTGTGATTGCCAACTTAAAATGTTCTGACTAATATCTGGAAATTTCACTCTTGCAAATAAAAGGGCACTTTACTACATTGATTCATCTGTAGGTGTTACTGCCACAGAAAATATCTGCTCAACTGTGCCAATAGTAAAATTTGCCATAGAACTGCACCTGGAGGATGCCCATAGGCAGAGCAATGACAGATTCAGGTCTATTCAGTGGGATGAACAAGTGTCTAAAGAAAAGGAAAAACTCTGATGACATCTAGAGAAGGTCTAATCTGAGACTCATAAGCTTCCCCAAAAACTTCTGAGAATTTGGGTCACTTTTCTCCACCCAGAGACAGGAAAAAGCATGTCTTTTAACTGCTCACAT
>NW_005054309.1:2766204-2791865 GCF_000277835.1 Geospiza fortis | reverse complement strand
TAATTACATGGTTGTACATCCTGCAGATGACAAGCACAATGTCATACACTCCTGGCACATTTGTAGCCTACCACTTCATTCCTGAAGAGTTTCTACAACGCTCCCTCCTTTCCCACCCAACAATGACAAACAGAACGATGACATTTTCCACTTACTCTGTCTACTCCTTGTAGATCCTGAGGAGCTTGGATGGCTTGATTGTAGGGGTCCAGACTGAGAGAACTGGGGGGCAATGGTTGGGACCTTTCCCTTCCTGGGGCTGCTGCTCTGCCCGTCAGGAGTGCGCAGGATCTTGGGTTTGCTGGTGAAGGCCAGGGCAAAGTCACTGGAGGAGGAGAGGGAAAGGGTCAGCAATGCATGGAGAAACACATCTGCATAGTGAGGCTGCAAGCAAGTGAAACCTGCAGTACATGCTGGGACAGCCTGGCAGGTGCTCAAACCTCAGAGAGGCTGCAAATGGAAAGGAACATGGCACCACAGGCACTGCCTGGGCCGTGTGCTCACTGCACAGCCTCCAGCCTGGCTCTTGACCTGTCCGTCCTACCCAAACCTCACTCTGCACAAGAGGAGTGAACACGGGTACTTAAATTACCTGCAAACCAGGAACTGAGCTTTAGCTTGTTTTCTGTTGTGTTTATCACATCCAGTGACTCGTTCTAGGGTGCAAAAAATACACAGATATGCTACAGCACAGGAACACCTCCTTTTAGGGCACAGACACCCGGATTTCTTCCAGGTACAGGTCAGTCTTGGCAGACATAGGCAGCCTCCCTGGCTCCTGTCTGAGATAAGATTTGTAGAACGCCCTGAAGGCTTTGTCAAGAGAGCAAAAAGCTGCGATGGCATCTCTAAAATAAATTCCCTAAACACACAGGTTCCTTGCTCACACTGAGAACATAAAGCAGGTGCTGCTATTTCACAGTCTGCAAAAATACCATTCTTTAAAATTTAGTCAATAACTGTGTGGGGATACACTGCCCTTCCTTGCCGCCAGCATAAATATAGCTTTTCACAGTTAAAAAAATGGAGGCTACCAGGAAATAGCAAGTCTCTAAAATAATTCTGAATCTAAATTAATGTTTGCCCGAGTGAGTCGATTTTCTCTTAAGAGGAGAAAAGGTTAAACTAAAGTAACAGCTACATGAAAACTTCATCATATTTAAAAAGGGAAATAAAAGAGCCAAAGGCAGGACATCGAAAGGTGCGTCTAAAAACCGGCGATTCAAAATAGAAAGTCCCCGTGTTATTAGCTCCATCAAAAGAACCCTTTGTGACCATCAGAAGGGGTGATTAGGGGGATTTTCAAGATATTTGATCTCCCCTCCTTCCCTGGGAATGCTGCTGAGTCAGTACTGATTAGCCCTTCCATAGCCCTGCTTCACCTTGCCGGGAGATTTGAGCAAGTGTTCCTTTTGTATTTTAAATAGCATATTGTCTGTATTTCGCATATGTATATGCTGCTGTTGAGGGCAGAGACGTGCTAACTGCTCTGCTAAGAACCATCTCTGCAGCCCTCTGACTATTACAAGTGTTAATACTTGTCTCAGCTTCAAAGGAGGAGGTGGGCGATGGCAGCAGAAACAGATTGGTAAAACAACCAAAAAATAAGACTGGCTAGATAAAACCTCAAGGCGTGGACCACAGAGATATTTAAACATCTTTAGCTCCATATAGCAATATAGCAGTGTCATTTTTATTGCTTATTTTGTCATTTAACTCAGTCTGACCCGCATCAGTTGGAACAATCATTTGTTCCTGTAGAAATAAAACAGCTGCAGCAGAAATGTCACTACTAAGGTCTCATTCTTCTCTCCAATTGATTTTGCATCCTTTCACTCAACTCTGAAGTTGGCTCCCAATTTACACTGCTAAGGAAGAGGGGAAAGGGAAGTGTCCACTTCCACAGCCCAACTCAGCCCTCCTTTTCTCATACATACCTCTTCTAGGAAGGTCTTGGTATTTGTCAAACAGGTATTTGCCTCCAGGAAGGAGGCAATTCTTACAGTGGACAAAACTATGAGCAAAGAAGTGATTTATTAGTCCTGTTTGTTTTGCAAACAAATTATAGTCTGCGTCCAGGAGTGAAAGAATGAAAAGGCAGGTCTAGTTGCAGGTATTGCAACACCAACATATTAACAAAAGACCCTTGACATAGAAAACCCTGTGCTCTCTTCAACTGAGAATGGCTGCATTCCTGTATCTGTAACTCAAGGCTGTGTTTGGAAATCCAAATTACGGCATGCATGCTGAGGAAACACAGGGTGAAAAGATATGATCTTCCTCTGCAGGATACTGCACCTGTGCCTTCACTTCTATAAATCCCATCCTGAGATTTATACATATGTTTGTGAACAAATATTAAAAATTACGGGGAACACACCTTTTTAATAATAGGTTATGTAGAGAAGCAAAGCATCTCACTAAGGTGGGGGACAAGATGCTGCCAATTTTACTTGCTTCCTGGAAGCAAAGCCTGAAAAATAATATCCCTATCTCCACCACAAAGCAAACAATTTGGTCATAAATTTGTATGGTCTGTTTGTATTTCTATTATGTGCTTAGCTACAGTTACAAGAGACAACAGAAATAAAACCAGCAATGCTGGCCCAGAGGTATGACTCCTAATCACTTCAGTTGAAAACAGTGACAGTTTGTTGACAATGTATAATTGCTCAGATCTCCCCATGGAAACAGTACAACTGGGGAAAAAAACCCAATCAAACAACCAAAGCCACACCAGCCCCCCAAAAACCCCCAAACCACACACTGGCATCTTTAAGCATGAAGGAAACAAAGTTCTAGACACAGAATCTTTCTGAAGTGCTAGAGCCGAAATTGACACAAATAACCAAGCACTTCTGAAAAATTAGGCGCATAAAGAGTTGTAAAAGCTTTCCTTTAACACATCTCCACCCATTCTGTGTTTTAGTTCTGGAACATATTTGCTTTTAAAATTTGTCTACACTGTTTAAAACTTGGCCCAATCTAATTACCTATAGGAAAAAGCTGTTAATGTCTGAAGGACAAATGCAGGCTCTGAAAACTTTGGTAGACTTTAGTCCAATTGCTAATTAATTCCTTGTTCTTATCCAAGATATAACATCACAGTTGTACACGTGACAAAGGCTTCACAGAGGGCTTAAGGTGAACAGGATAAGCAGGATAAGGAGAGCAAGACCTTGAATTTTACAGGAATGATTTCAAGGAAGAGTTGAAACCCATTGCTGGGTGATCTCATAAATGAAGGACTCTGGTGAGCAGTGCTAGCAACTCAGAATGTTTAAGCACTCTTAACCCAGTTAAATGCTTCATTTTTCTTCCTTCTGCATGTTAATTCCTGTTCCCACAGTCCTACCTATTTCTTTACTAATAAATGATTTTCATGGACTACTGTTGAGTCATATAAGGAAGCAATCAGGAAGTTTTGTTTTCACAAGGCTGCATTGAGCATACATGTGAAGTTCATTAATAATGTCTTGCTTGAGACTTCCCTCATTCTGAACCAGATGCTTAGAAATGGAGCAGCTGCCTCTGGCACAGCAAAGGGTATTTTGTTTGGCAAGCACAACCACAGCTGTCTCAGGCCAGACTACATCACACATCAAGTAACTTCACAGATTGTCTTTACAGCAGCATGGAATTAGCTGGTAAATCCTGTCAGACTCCTCTCACAATTTTAGGTATTCTCTGGATAGATCATACCTGTGTGATTGACCATTTATTTTGTCCTCAGTGAAGTCAGCAGACTGAGAAGATAAGGTATCACCAGCTGGGATGTGTTGGTCCATTCTGTGGCCTGATGCAAATACTTCAGATGACTTCATTTCAACTGCTGCTTAAAAAAGAAACACAGTTCAGTGAGGAGTTGTCTCCTTACAGTTTTATTAGAAATACAATCAAGTCACAACTCCTGCTGTATGAAGGAAACCTTGAGGTTTTGGCAGGCTACTGAGTTTGTGTGGCAGAGTATATTAGGGCTCGTCACCTGAGCAAAACAGCTGCAAGTGTGATAATTTAAGCCCTCTGCAGTTGGAAAATAAAACTGGCTACACTGTGCACTTGCAATGGGATAGGACCATGCAGACCTGCAGTTAACACACATCAGCTACATCCAATATCTCATTAAAGCCACAGGAACACAACCCCTTGCAGTTGTTGTACATATCCACAGTAACAGTTCTGTTAGACTCAATTTCTGCCTTACTCTAATGGGGAAGTGAAAGACACTCAGTTTGCTTAGAACCACAAGGCTACCAAGATATGCAAGTTCAATGAAAGTTTAGGGAAAATCCCTAGCTCCATTCCTGCCATGCTCAGGACAGGCTGCTGTCCTGGTTTGCTCTCTCATGCTGAAAAGAATGCAGATCAGGTCACTCTCAGACAAGCATTTTGCTGCCCAGCACATGTTCTGTCTGGCATTCAGCATAGTAAGTGTAGGAAGATGACCAGGGCTCATCTTTGATCACAAGTTTTCTGCCCACAGGAGACAAATAAAAAAGGGTGCAAGAATGATTGATTCTTTACCAAAGCATAAAGGGGGAGAGGATGGACCCAGACAAAATCAGACCAATTCAAGAACAATAAAATATTTCCAGGAGGACATTAAAGAAGGATGCTCATTTTTGGTAAACAAAAGAGGATCAAGGTTCCTTGAGGCTAAACTTAGCCTCCTTGAGATAGCCCCTTGAGGAGGCTAATTGTTCACATGAAGTTTTATTCTGTTTTTTTCACTCATTGCCTCTTACTATTCATTTTGTGACTTGGCTGCATGAAACTCTGAGTCCCAAGGTACTCATGTGATGCTGGGAAACAAATATTCTGAAATAAGCAGGCTCCTGGTACTGCAGAATGACCATCAGACCAAGATCAGAAGTCAATAAACAGCATATTTATTACACAGCAGAGATGTTTGGCAGAGCATCATGAAAGCCTCTAGAAGCAGTACCATTATTTTTACACATTTCTGTTCCCTGCTGTATCTTAGAAGGCAACAGAAGAGAAAGGGCTTATTTTCCATTGTCTTAAATTAAAGCCTTTTTAATTTAAATATTATAATCCCCAATGCCTTTTGGAAACGTGGAGATGTTCAAAGACCCAGCTCAATTATCATCCTGCAGAATTAAGTCCTGTCACTGAAATAACAACCAGGGGGTCCAGCAGTGCAGTCCCTCTTTTCTCTTCTTTTTTTCTTACACCTCATTTCTAAATCTCAAAAGATAAGAAAGACAAGCATATATGTCACTGCTACTTGGAAAAACCCAAAACAAACCTCAGGCCATCTTTCAAGTAGCTCAGTGTTATTTTAAAGCCTGAATTAATGCTAGGGAAAATCTCCTCTGTCACAGACAAAAATTATTTCTGTTTTTACATTTATAATGCATATAAACTAGCAGTATGTTGTATATTCTGACCTCACAGATTTTTCTGCAGGAAAATAATATAATCTAGTAGTCTTATTAGTAGCCACCTGCATATAATTTTGACTGAAAGCAGCTAACAGAATGTTTTAAACAGAGGCTACAAGCAAAGTTCTGACAAAATGAAACATTTAAGCTGGCAGAAATATCTTCAGCATGAACACTTTAAATCAATATTCATCAAAAACTAACAATATTTGCTTTGCTGACTGACTCAGGCTGCCTGTTTAAACCTCTTCACAAATCTCTACAAAACAATCAGACAGCATCAGTAGCACAGCAAAAGTGACAGAGGTGAGTGCATGCATCTCACTGGAAAGAGATCAAAATCTGTTCACTTGGGCTCTGGATGGCTGCAAAATGCCTTAGGAACTGCATCCAGTTACACTTTAAAACACCTAATAGGAACGCCCTTGATAACTACTTGGTTTAATTTCCTTTGCAAAGCACAGGTATGTAAAAATCCTTTCTTTTTTTCCTTCTCTGCAGGAGCACTGCCAAGTCAGTATGCTTTTACTTGGTTTACAACCTTTGCTGGTGTGAGTTGCTGACCAAGGGCAGCCAAACCCCCTGAGCTGTACTCAAGGTGTTACTGTGCACAGTGAGGCTGAGAACAGCAGCTCCCATTGCTGCACAACAGCAAGAACCCAAGTGCCCATCATGGACAGGAGCTTCTCCTGCTCCTGTCCTCCTCTCCTTCAGCATGTTACACTTATCAGCTCTGGGCATTACACAAGTGAATTCCTGTCTGCAAGACCTCAGTTACTTTTCTCAGAATCCTTTTCATTTCCTTTAGGAAATTTTAAAAAAATAGAATTAAAAGTATGCTATTCCTTTACTGCTTCAAAGCATATTTTTCAGAAAAGAAAAGGCACACTTAGCCTGAACTTATTAATAATTCTGTCCCGGATATGCTGCAAGATCCTTTATCTATGACTGCTGAGCAAATTGCCTTAGATCTATATTGTAAATGTTAATGAATCCCTGCAGGAAGGTTGAAATTCCAACATCCAAAGTTGCAAGATCTCGTGGATATCAGAAGTTCAGCAATCGAGTAGATCAGAAGGCTATAACCTTTTAAATTCCATCACATGTTTCTGAGCTCTCAGGCCCAGCTGAGTTTGCATTCATTTCAGCTGAAGCTGCAAGGGCAGAATCTTTAACAGCATCACCCACAATGCAGCCACACAGCACCAGGCTGCCCATCCTCCACAGCCCTGGATGGTCTGAATGCAGTTGCAAATCTCAGCAGATAACTGCAGCTGCCTTCAGCTCTAACACTGAGATCCAGCCAACAGAGCCTGCAGGTGCCAGCAGACAGTGATTCATTTAGATCCAAACAAGGGATATTTGATCAAGCAAGGGCCTTTGCCTGTTGGGAAGTGCACTGCCTCTGGCTGCAGCTCCTTCCCTGGGGAGGGGACACTGCAGAGTATCCTTCACACAGCGGAAGCCCTGAGATTGAGCCTTGGCACTCCCACAGGAAGCAAGATGGAGTGAGGCAAGTGAGACCATTGGTGTCTGCTGGCCACACGTTCCCTTCTGTGGCCATTCTTCAGCTGCAGGGTGCCCCAAGGCCCTGCAGACTGACCCAGGCTCTATAAACAGAGGGCCATTCCCACACTACAAAAAAAGAATCCCCAATCTACAACACACAGTCCAGGCCCCCCACACCTGCCCCAGTCAAGGAAGATGTCAGCAATTAAGAACAGCACCCACAGGCCATCCTTACATGAGGGGGAAATGCAGAAGTCAGAAATGCTGGACTGTCTCCCACCACAAGTGGAAGAGGCACCACTTGCTGGAGACTGCAGCTTCTCATCCCTGTCGTGACAGGAACTGGAACCATTTTCTGGCCTGGAGGAGAAAGGTGAATGCAAGGTGAATGCTTACAGTATAAAAAGTTTAATCAGAGTAAATTCTAATTTCTTCTAATTGCCTGTAATGACATAATACACATTGAAGTTATTTTAATTTTCATATTGCAAACCAGTACTAAGGATGTAATTAAACTGTTTGACTGTAGCTCCCCCAAACCAGCTGACATCAAACATATTTGAAATTAACATTTTTTCCTACTGCAATAAAGGAGCTGAGGAAAGGAAACTAACTCCCTGCAGTCTGAAGACCCAAAATACCACCATGACACTTAAAGAAAAAGACTGTAGAAATGGCCCTGAGAGATCTTCAATACTTAGCTTTTTCAAGGATTTAAGATTTGCTTCTGAATGTTCCAAGGATTTCACTTTAAAGAGCAATATGCAACACTGACTTAAAACAAAGTAGGCAACAAATAAAACACTTGATTTCATAAGTGAAGTGGATCAGTGGGAAACTGAAGCAGCTGAAGGACAGAACAGGGACACAATTGCTTACTAGTAAGCAATAAAACACAGCATAAGTGAAAGGGTGTGAAAAGAAGAAAGAAGTTGGCAGACACGGAAAGTTTCCCTGCCCAATACCAGGTTAAGGTAACTAAACCACATTTCTAGTAAAAAGGATGCAGTCCAAGGAGGCAGTTAATGATTTCACAGCTAAATCAGTTTCTAAGGAAATAGCTAGCAGAATATTAAGTAGTTCAGGCCCCCCTGAGTGATCTCAGCCAGCGAGTCTTTAAAGAAGGAGGGAAAAATGAAAAAAAAAAAAAAAAAAAAAAGAAGGCAGCTTTCCAGTATTTCCTGATTCCCTCAGCTCCATACAGCAAGAGCTTGTCCATACAGGGATCCCATGACAATTCATCTGAAGTAACTAGAGCCTTGTCTGCACTGGGAAGTCATAGAAAAATTAGCATGAAATGGCTTCTTCATGTGCAGTGGCTATTCTGCATTAATTTTCTGTGTGAATACTTCTATTCAGCACTAAAGATCTTCACCCCCCTCCCTTTTGGAGGTATGAATCAACAACTCAAAGAGACACGTTATAGTATCTCCTCAACTGCTTCCTCTTTCATGATGTTTTTAAATGGAATATATTACATTGAGTCTCACATGAAGAACTTCAAACAAGTTATATTCACTTCAATTTTGAATGGCAGCATTTACAAAAAATTTTAACGTAGTTTAACCACTCTGCTGAATACGAGACTTCAGATAATTCAAATGAACTGTCCTGGATTGTATCTGGTAGACAAGCTGTATCCAGGGCAAAAATGTCTAACATTTTTCGTGAGATTTCACATGATACAAGCCACTTAAATTATTTAAACTACAAAATACATCCCGTTCAGATATTGCTTTCAAATTAAGGCAGCTAAGTCTTTATTGTCTTCCTCCTGCAATAATTTCCAAGTGAGTATTTCCTTATTTTAGTAAATGAATTTGTACTAAAATTAGAACAGCATAAAAGCCATCAAAGCTTGTCCTTTTTTGCTGCAAAATGTAGTTCGAGGACGTCTTCATCTACTCACTGCAGTTTCCTGCACACAAATTAGTTAGGTACAAAGGACAAACTTCTCATTCAGGGTGGTACTGCTTGTTTCCTGCTTAAAACATGGGAGCATCAAACACTCATAGTATTTCTACCATTTGGGCAGAGCAGGAGGGAAATTAATTTTCACTTACTTTCACAGTGTTGGATTTCTGCTGTTTATATTTCTCCTCTTTAGTTTGCATAGTGAGGCAATCTGTAAAGGCTGCTTCACACCATCAAACTAACACTTCTCTTAGACCAAGAGCTACCAGAACCAGCATGATAGAAATGTGGTTTTAATTTGTATCCAGCAGTGACCTGCAGCCGTCTTGCAGAGGCACAAGCTGCACAACTGAGAGGATTCAAGTTGTGCCAAATACAAGACTCCAGTCACTCCAGGATCCTGGGGCATTTAAGTAAACACCCTGCCTGGGTAGAGGGTGCCAAAGAGAGGCAGCAATCACTTCCAGAGATTATTTCTGATGCAAAAATTGCAGTACAGTACATGACACAGGGAAATAAAAGCCACTCCCATGGGTTTGATACCATTTTTTTGACTTCCCAGAGGAAAGCAATTTCATTTTCACAAGCTTGGTTTTCTCTCCACTTATAAAGCAGGAAGGTAAAGCTTAGACACTCCAGTGATAATGATGATTTATTCCTGAAAATATACTTTCTAAATAGGCTGTAAGGCTGCCAGTCAGGGACTGAAATGGTTCAGGCCTTAAACATTATGAGGAAGGAGTTTTGCCCTATAGCAAAAACAGTTTAAAGAAGCTGCAACCACAGAAGCCCCCCCTCCTTGAAGATGCCTGGCTGGAACTTTGAACTGTGAGTTAAGCAGCTTAGATAAGATAAAGATATGTTCAATCACCTCAGGTCTAGGGAGAAGCAAACAAGGCTGAGAGCAAGGAATGCATCCACAAGAAAGCCTAATGCAGCAGAGAATCATCCCTGGCTGGGTTTGGGGTGAGGGACACCACAGCCCACAGAGGCCAGGTTTACACAGACTCCCCCTGAAACGAGGTGGGGAGGCGGTTTTGGGTGTAGCCTCTGGTCAGAGGCACTGAACATCCATCCTCCCTTACACAAACTGGCCCAGCTGTGTAAACCCCCATCCCCACAGGCCACATCCATGGGACACTGATGTGGGAGGCAGCTGAGGGGGTGTCACAATCCATCAAAGAGCCCCAAAGCATTCCTCAGACTCATTCCGAAGGCCTTGCACCACAGGACTGCACGTGAGGCAAAGTGATGCAACAGCCACAGAGCCTGCTGCAATAACTGAGTCAAAGTGCCCCCCCAGGGGAGGTACCTGGGCATTCCCACCTGGCCTGGCCATGTCCTCATCCATTGCATTCTGTGCTTTTTGGGGCACCCTCAGCACCAAGAAGACCAGAGCTGGAGAGGATCAACAGAACATCCTTGGGATCCATGGAGTGGTGAGACTTTCTTTAATCTGTCTCTGTCACTGTCTTTCTGCGCCTCCACTTCTTTTCTGTTTCTTTCTCTTCCTTCTTCTCCCTCTCTCTCTCATATTTATTATCAAATAAAATGCACAATATTGACTTTGGCATATGGGCTCATTAACACATTAATTTGGGCAGACGAATTTCTAGTAACTTTTAAAAACAGGACTGTAACACTGCCCTAACAGCCAATTCCACAGGATGAGTCCAGGTCTCCAAGCCCACCATGGGGAAAATACTGTGCAGGGGAAGTGGGACCTTGAACTCTAACACTGACTCCACAGTAAAGTGGCAATGTATATTGAGTATTCACACTTTGTTAGTCTTGTAGTGTCTCAGATTAAGTATCCACAGAAATAAAAACATTAAATCCTCACAATAAACATGCCTGTATCATAGCTACCAAATCCAAAATTATGCAACTGAAATTTTAAAAATCATTTTAATTTGGGATCTCATTGATATCTTACTTCCTCACTCAGGACTGTGAACAGGACAAATCTAATCTCAGAAATTAAGATATACTTGTTCTAACAGAAGGCAGTGAATATTCAAGGAGCTCTACATGGTAAGACTCCTTTATTCCATTTACAATAAGCCTTCTACTCTGACTCAAATCACACCAAGAGCCAAGTGCCATAAACACTTCTGATGGAAAATGTATTTCTTCCAAAGCAGGGAAACACAACATAACAAGATTTTTATCCTATCCATTTTCTTTTTCCTCTGTCCTCTAACAAACCTCCCCAGAGCAAATACGCTTTATTGCTTGTGAAGTGGAAGACCCCAGGCATTGTAGACATTTGGTGCAACTTTCCAGTGAAATATTTTACAGAAGATGCAAGAACATGTGGGATATAATGCAAATTTAAATCAACCTGATCAGTATATATTCATTGAACTATTTTGAGCATGTGACCTCAGCCAGTGGACCTTTCTCTGCCTGCAATGTTTTGCTCCTTTTTTTGAAATTATCCACAATGAATGACAATGGCCATGCACTTTTAGATAGAGAAGGTTTAGCTATTAGGCATTGTTATGGGCTTCTTTTCTTTGTTGTTATGCTTTTTAAAAAACCTTAAAAATCCAACTTCGTCTGATTTGTTTGGACTTACATTTGATATGCAGTTCTGTGATAACCTGGTGTCACAGGTCTCTGGAGAGGCTCATCTATACTTTGATGGACACCAGCAAATTGCTTCTTCTTAGTTTTTGGAGTGTGAGTCATTATCTGATATACAGAAAATGAATAAAAAAAATTAATGCAGTGGAAAAACAGGTATTTGAAGCCATAGAGAAAATTCTTTAGAAACATTGCAGCAGAAACTTAATTGCATTCTGGTGTCACTGCATAAAACTTCCTGGAATCACTGAAAGCTCTTTCACAACATCTTCTCTCAGGTCACTTTTCCATTGCCAGGATTCTGGACTTTTGAATCCAGAAGGTGCACATTTATAATAGAATGGGTTGGGTTGGAAAGGTTCATAAAAACCATCCAGTTCCAACCCCCCTGCAATGGGACACCTTTCACTACATCAGGTTGCTCAAAGCCTCATCCAGCCTGGCCTCAAACACTTCCAGGGATGGGGCTGCCACAGCTTCCCTGGGCAACCAGTGCCAGAGCCTCACCATCCTCACAGGGAAGAATTTTTTCCTTGTATCTAACCTAACCTACCCTCTTTCAGTTTGAAGCCATTCCCCCTTGTCCTATCACTACATGTTCTTGTGAAAAAGCTCCTCTCCAGCTTTCTTGTAGACCCTTTTAGGACTGAAAGCCCACAATAAGCTCTCCCTGGAGCCTTCTCTTCTCCAGGCTGAATAACGCTGCTCTCTAAGCCTGTTTTCACAGGAGAGGTGCTCCAGCCCTCTGAATATCTCAAATTAGTCACAGCACACTAAATGGCATTCATACAAACTTTATGCTTTTTTACTTAATAGCTTTTTGCTGCTTGAAGTAAGGCAGACAATACTTGATCCGGCACAACGCCTGCAGGAGCAGTTGACTTTTCAACTTTTCTTTTTTCTAAAATAATTTCAGACCAGCAGAATGTTCCAGTTATTAACCTGCTCAGTACTTTGCTTTGTGTGCTCAGAGTCACTGGTGTAGCGCTGGAACCCTAAGGCTGCCTGTAGCTTATTATTAAGCCACAGCCTGACCACCCCCTGTGAAAGGGTAGCTCCTTTCTCACACTGGTTCTGCCTCTCCTGAGCAGCAGCTCATACACAGACTGTGAAAGATCCAGACTGCTCTGCAGGTAGCACCTGCCTCTTCAAGGAACAAACTGAATAAAGTGATGAAACTACTGAAATGAAACACTTAACCCAGGAAATTAATTTTTTAAAGATTCTAAGGAGTGGTACTCACTCCCAAGTACTCTGTTGTTAGCAGCTTCTCTCCTGAAAGCTCCCCCAGCTGAGGCAGCAAAACCTCATCTTTGTCCAGATCAGGCTCCAGGATGTCATTGTCCTCCTGCAAGGCAACAAGAAACTCAGGTGTGCAAGGAAGCTTTAAAGCTGGTAATTAAAAAAAAAACCCCAAAAGCTGGTACAAAAAGCTTGGAATCAGTATTTCAGGATAAAAAGATCATACAACGAGGCAACAGCCCTCTGTTGATTTTATTCCACAAACCCAAATGTAACCAACTACAAGTAAAAACTACCAAGAATTCACTCTCTGGTGCCCATTTCTAGAATAGCTATGGGTGATCCATCTTTCATGGAAGATCTGCAGCTTCTACAGATCAAAAAAACCATGAAATTTTGAAGTTTGAGGGATTCCTCCAGCAAACCAAAACCAGTAGTACAAGAACAAGACAGTACTTTTGCTTGTGTTTTGCTATTGAGAAGAATTCTCTCCTGTCCTGCACAAGATATCCTAAGACAGACCCACTCCCGATGAAGAAAATGTTCTTTGCTTTTGAAACCTGTTGTGACAGTAAATGTAAATGACTGTCAAAAACAGTAAATGAGAAAAAGTAAAGGAATCATTCTAAAAAAGTATATTGCATAGTTATGTAGAGAGTCTGGCACAAATTCCATTAAAAACAATGTCCACTGGACTCTGATGAACTCCAGAGCACAACGAAAATGAAGATGTGAGATTTAGACTCAGTTTTAAATAGTCACAATCAGCTTTTAATTTTCTGGAAAGCTGGGTATGTGTGAAAAATAACACAGATGATGGCAAAAGGACAAACACTTGTAGACTAGACAAAAATCATCTGTATCAAGCAAAAAACAACCCATCACCTCCCACCCAAGCTCTATAAATAGGTCTGAGGGACTTTTTTTTTTTTAACAAGGTTTCTTAATGCAGCCAATCTGTTCCCTGACATTATTTAACCTGCCAGGTAACCGAGCCTGAAAGTGTCCAAGCGTCCCCCCTCTGCCTCCTTGTACAAAATAAGGACTTTGCCCATGTGCCATCACTCCACTGCTGAAATAACACAATTGGTGCCCTGTTCCCCACTGCTCACAGGCTGCAGCAGATGTTGGAAGCCAAGCCCTTTAGGGTAATGGCTGGAAGCCCTGTGATTAAGCCCTTTCTTTTGATGTGCTCTGTGGCTGAAGTGGATTTTCACACTGCAGCTCTCTGATTTTATTGCCAGGTGCTGAGTGACAGCGGATCACAGGGTGTCTGATAAATCCTCACTGTACAGGCACCTCACACAGCTGCAGCTTGTAACCAAGCTTTGGAATCAGAGCTACAATATCACATATTCACTTTAACAAGCAGCTTTTCAAGATGGTCCAAGTCAAATAAAAAAACAAGCGCAAAGATCAAATATTGAAGATAAATTAAGTTAGTATTAACAGACCAGTCAAGAGAATATTGAGCACCAGGAAATACACACTGTGACTGTGGGTGTCAACACACCCCAGAAGGCTGACATCTCAGGGCTGGGTATGTACTCCAGGAACCAGTGTATCTTAAGCTCTACACTAGTTAATTTAAAGCTTACCAGCCAAACACAAAAGCCAATTTATTTCTCAATAACAGCACACACAGAGACATTTTTTATATGGTTATGTTCTCCAGCGTTACGCAGTACAGAATCCTGAACTTCTGAAATCACAGAATTTTCCTCTAACAGGCTCAACTGCATCTTAGCCACAGTGTTTAGGAGAAAGTAGTCATTACCACAAGATCTGCTCAAAGCCAGGAGAGAATTCATCAACTCTAAATTAAACACAGATAAAAGCAAAAAAACTCCATGAAAGGTAATAGTAACAGCACTGGGAACATTGCATGCTCTTGCAAATAATTAAAGCTGGAGCAAAACCTGCAAATTAAGGCTGCATGAGAGTCTTTTTGTTGTTTCTTAAGTTGAAAAGGTATAAATACATGTATTGAGCAACAAATTCTAACATCAGTAAGCAGTCTGACAGCATGTCACTAAATTCGCAACATATGGACATATCCTGAAATGTATTCAGTCTGTAGTGGTTTAAAAGTTACATAAAAGTAAGATTTTGGATAAAATTTTCCAAAACTTTCTGTTGCCAGATCACAACATCAGATGTTATCACAGAACACCATTGAGAACAATAACTCACTGCAATTCTAAAATACAAAAGAGTTCAAATCATTGAGGTAGTGAGTCAACAAATCATTGTTTATTTAACAAAGTAACAACATTATGCATTACTGCCATTATATTTGTAAACTATATTTTCCAAACTGAGGGACTAAGAAAACAGATGTCCTTGTAGCAGAACAGAATTATAGTTTCCAGCAGCAATAAGGATTCAGAACGTGTTGCAATTAATGTTACACTAAAAACAGTTTCAAATTTGGCTTTTCTTTTTAATATAATGGCGAAGATAATGAAAAACTGGAATTGGACACAAAAGCCTGCAGTTGTTTTTTGAGTCAAACAATAAGAAATGCCAGAAGTCCATTTTAATCACATGATGGTCCAGTGGCAAAAATACATTTCAAAAGGACTTGACCTAGAGCCTTTGCTGGGATTGTAAGCAGCAGCAACTCATTTAGGGGGTAGGACTGAACAAGAGAATTCACCTTCCTTTCATTCCCAGGAACAGGTAAAGTGATGGAAGTGTTGAACATTATCATGCAATTCAATGCCACACCTTTCAGGAAGGAGCTCCTTATTCACGTGTTTTCACAACAAAACACAGTATCCTTTAAAAAAGTATATTAAACTTCAAGCAAAGGTATTATCAGCTTGGATTCTCACTATACACCCAAGACACTCAAAGCCTTGAAACGTCAGTTAAAAGGTGTAAAGCAGCATTTTAAGCAAAGTGAAGTTTTAATGATTAATCTCCAGGAAGCTCATCTTGCACCACAAGCATTGATTTTCAGTTGGAGGAGTGGAAAGATTATAAAAAACAGACTTCAGGATTGCAGGAGGTGAAACAATTACAATAATCTAATCCTACAAGAAAAGTTTACTGTATTCCCTTAGAATTCACTTAGAACTCTCCCCTAAGAATAAAAAGGGGAGAGTTGATTGTTAAATAAAACTTATTTTCTAGCTCTAAACTTAGAATTTCCACACAGCTCTAACTTTAGGCAAAGGGATTATTATTAGCTATTGTGCCACAACACAAAAGGTATACACAACACAAAAACTGAATAAATAATGCAACCAGTGCAAGGCTTCCCTGGATACTGCCAAGCAAAGGCTGGACCCTGCATGATGCCGCACCCCATAGCAGCTGAGAGCACACCGCACCTGCTGCAGTCAGGATATTTGCATTTTTATCTGCTCCCAAAACAGGAAAAGGTCAATGTGCACTAGAAAATGCATGCTGTCACGCTGCAGTAACAGGAAAAAATTTCGATTTCGTTTTCCTCAGTCACTGTCATTCCCATTAATGTGCAATGAGCTAATAGAATGTGGACACAACTAAATATTATCTGTCTTATTCTTTGTTGGTTGAGGACAAAAAACTTATATTTAGTCTAAAAGCATGGTTTTCAGTGAACTTCTAATACAAGAACACACACATACGCACACCTAAGTATGCACAAATACTGTTTCCAGGACAACTACTATAGCTGTTCTTTTAAATTTCTCAAGCAAGGCTTCTGAATAAAATAAAAATGCAGTAGGGTAGATTTCCTCAAGATAAAACTCCCACGTAACTGCTGACACTGTATTTTCAAGCCTCCACTGTGCACTTATGGCAATGCAGAAATGGCAACACCACAAGTGAAAACTGGGTATAACATTTCCCTCACAAGATTTACATCTTGCTTTAATTAAGGTGATCCAGTATGTTGTGTTGTCTACACCCATGGCTCTATGAAGACAGTTTCTTAAAAGATGTTGAAATACGGGTGTAGAATGCATTTATTAGCAGAGAAGGAAATGCAAAGCTAATCATCTTATATTTATTATTATATAGTTTCTCATGCTTATTTTATTTTATTTTCTCATGGGACTTATTTCTTATTTGTAATAACTGTTTCCCTTTCTTACATTCCAGCAATTTATTAAATATATTTCATAGTTTTTAAACAACAAATGAAGTCACACCCTGAATAGATAATGATACCTTAAGAAAAAGTGATAACCTGTTTATAAACTATTCTGGTAATATACTTTTTTTTTAACTGCATCCAATAGGTCTGCTTGAAAGCAAGATTCCTACTGCTACAGTAACTCCTCATCTCTTCACTTATGTCCAGTCAATCCTTTAATTATCACAGAAGTGGTGAGTTGCTAAAATAAAAGAGTAGGACTTCAAATGAAAAAAAGGTAATGGAAAGAGATCCAATTTTCTTGTTAATGCCAGAATAATTAAGTAAATGTAAAAACCAAGAGCAAAACCAGAAAACAATGTCTGGTTTATTGACACAAATATTTTCTTTCTAGAAGGTTAAGGATTTTTCTAAAAGGTGCCAGAAAGTCTTTACTTACTTCCTCATACTCCTCTTCCTCATCATCATCAGACACAATACTGTCATTGAATGGCTCTTCTAGAAAGAAGCAAAACAAAATGGTGTCAGTTAAGTTACACATGTACAACTTAACAGGATCTCATTATTACCTCAGTTTTACAGGAGCAAGATTTAACCTGCTTCTCATACAGACATTTCTTTTTCAGGACAGCTATTGTAATCATTTGATCCTATAAGCATTCTACCAGAAATCACTGAATTCAATTCATATTTTGGAAAATGGCAGAAATAGAAACACTCTGGAATAGTTACTTTCTCAGAAAATCCACCATGACACCTCACTGTATTTACTGACAAGACTTGAATGAAAGTGTGTGCACTTGCAAGTTTGTCTATTTTTCAAATATTTTTTAATAAGAGACTCTATTTCTCCCTAAAATTACTTTAATATTATACTGCTTTTGTACATAAAAAGTTAGTACTCCTCCAGAATACTTATTGTAAGTTTTGGACAAAATTATTTCCTCAGGAAAAGAGTGGCCAGGCTTATACTGGAAATCTGAATCATCAGTGACTCCGACAAAAGCTCTTAAAATGCGATTTTCAGGTAGAAGAGGAGCGGTTCTATAACCTTGAAGAACAAATATTGTATAGTGGCAATACAGTACATAAATATTTTATTTGTTCTTTTATAAGGTAGAATTTGTAAAAGTTCTAACTTGCAAAAGAACAAAAAAAAAGGCTGTGTTCTCTTTCCAAAAGCCAAACAGAGCAGTTCAACTTGTTCTATGTTTACTGTACAGAAAGATGCAACCAGAACTAATCTCCTTTTCATTATTTGCTTTCTCTTTCTTCAGTCTTCCTTTCAGTCACAGGCAACAGAAAATGGAATAAATATTCCACTTCTCAGTCTGTATTAACAGCATCTACAACTCTGATAACCCATCAACATCCTCTCCAAAAAGGATGGTCTCTGCTCCCTATTCAGGATAAGCCATTTCACATAAAGCTACACCTCAATAGAGCAAGAGATGAGCACAGACAGACCTAGTCCCTAAATCCTATTTTACAAATTTCTACTGCATTTTTGCAGCTGGCAGCAGTCTCTCATTACTATCAGACCACTGCCATGAAAGAAAACAGCAAAGGTAATTTTATTTATGATCCCAAAACTTTGGAATTGCGTCTTACTCAGCCTTTTATTTCTTCTTTATTACTACAACATAAAGGAAATTTTGAAATACATTACTTTCAAATCCTGACTTTCATTATTCACCCTCTCTCAGACCATCACACCATTGTTACTCTTTGAGGTTTCCAATGCCAAGTAAAAACATGAGCTTTTTTATGGCTTTTGTGAAAGATTTAAAGCTCTGATAGCTGCCTGTGTTCTGACCTGAATTGAGTTGCTTGATAACAAATTCCATCTGTCGAACCATCTCTTCATTTCTTTCCTTGATAAAGCAGCGCAGAATTTCTTCCATTCCCTGGATGTAGCAGAAAACATTGGAAGATCAGTATTTCATGTCACCACAGTGACAGAGATCTGTTAGCTAAAATATCTTTTTTTTTTGGTCAGGGAAGACAGAGGCAGTGTGAAGCAAACCATGGTGGCCAGCTCCAAGGATGCACAGACAAAAGAAATATGTTTTCTACATTGCTTTGAGGCTTAAACAGAGACATGTCCAGGATGAACAGCAAATTTTTACAATAGATCTGTTGCTTTTGCCTTCTGAATTCCCTCCACAATAGTCATCAGAACAGGGTAAAATTTGCATCCACAGAGACAACAGTGCAAGGTTCAGAGAAAGGAAGCAGAAAACAGAACCAGCTTTGACTTTAAACCTGGTCTCTCTCTTTATGGCTCCTTATAGCCTTGATGTTGTGTCTTTAATCATTTATGATCACTTCCAATCCTCTGTGAGATAGAACATCTGACAACAATTATGCCTCCATGACTCTCTGGGTTAGTTCTTAAGATACAAAGACATGCTGCTGTCCCAGGAACAGCTTCCTCGGACACAGAAGTTGAAACACTGTCATTACCATTAGACTAACTTTCACAGGAAATCAGTTCCTAGTTCTGAAACCTTCCTCCTGCTCCTTCCCCAAATAACCGTGTCTACAACAGGCAGAAGGAAAAGCAGCAAGAAGTCCTTTTAGTGGCTACTCACTGGTGCAGAATAAGTGGAAGAAGTAGCAGGAGAGATGAAAGCATCTCCTGGGACCACAAGGAGTCTACAAAATGCTAGAAGGACACACAATTCTAAAACAACATTTAATTTATAATTCAGACAGAATCCTTCACTCTACTGGGGCTCCACTCCTGGGAAAAAGACCTGGAAATATGGCAGAAGTGTTTGAGAGAAATAATTCATACTTCCCTGAGGATCAAAGGGGAAGGGTCTCTTGTGGGTTCCCTTCTCAAAATGCCTTGGCTCCCACCTCACAGCCCTGCTGTGCCCTGTCTGGGCCATCTCTGGCAGAGATGTTGATCTTCATGCTCTGCAAAGCAGCACTTCTTACCATTTCTCTGGCTTCTTCTCGGACAGAAGGGATGGCCAGAATACTGTACAGTACTCCATTCACATATGACTGGACCTAAGAGGAAGGAATAGTAATACCATGAAGAAAAACTCTTCCATTCCTCCCAGCTGACTATCAAAATATAAGAGCAAAAGTATAAAATTACTATACTTCAAAGAGTTTAACCAGGCTAGACTGGACTTGCAGCAATTCCCACATGGGAAGCAAATATTCCCACATGGGAAGCAAAAATTCCCACATGGGAAGAAAATTTAGGATGCAAATATACTGTGATATGGTTGACCTAAACCAGTGTGCTGCATGCCAATTTCCCAAACAGCCCCCCTGCTTCTGATAATGTATTCTTGCAAATTTACCTAGCCATAAGGAAAAAAAAAAGGAAAAGAAAGAGAGAAAAGCAGAAAAAAGGTTAATTTCTGACAAACACTAATAGCAGTACAAAAAACAGGACAAAGAACAGGGAAAAGTCCCTGCCAGCATGAACTCAAGACAGACTTCAAGCCTTGTAGCCTCAGGCAGGACAATAAAGCCAAAGCAGCTCCATGAATGTCACAAGTCTTCTACTTTCTTATAGCATTCCTTAAAACCACAGCAAATGTGCTCCCCTGCACCTGATGTTTTGCATCACACATTGTTCATCTCATGAACAGTCAAGCTTGAGATGAATTGGTGCATGACATTTAAGCAGCATCAGAAGCTGCAATCAAGGCACATGGACTGCATGGTAACTGCATCCAAAGCTGCCATTCTTAGCTGCCAATGTTTGTTAAAGCAAAACATGCTTCTGTTTAGAAAGATCTCTGCTCACCAAAATAAAATATATGCATTTGTGAATTTTAGGCAGAATTCATGCAACTTAATTTACAAGGATCTAATAAAGGAAACAAAACCAATTTATTTTTTACATTTTTTCCTTTTTTCTTTTTTAAATTTTTCTTTCCACCTTTTCATTAACCCAAAGTTTGATGTACAAATACCTTAGGATTCTCATGGTCAAGAAGACCAGAAAGAACTCTGAGCATGGCGTTTGGGATACTTGCACATATTTTCTTCCCTGCAAAGGGAGAACGCATAAATAAGCTTGAAAAACAGAACAGATCAGAGCAAGTTTCTTTCTTACTTTTTAGAATCAGTATTGAATATAGTTTCCACAGAGCAATACTGTTTCTTGTTCCTGACAAATGCTGCTCAGCACAACTGAGTTGAAATCAGTGAAATTACTCTGTATTTATGCAGTTGTAGTCTTGGACAGGATGCAACACAAAGGGGATTTAAAAATTTACCAAAGGCATTTTTTTGCTTACAAGAAGCAGATGATTTTTCACCCTTTTTCACCTTACTTTGCTTTTTAAAAGGAAATTTAATTTATGCTCTTTTTAAGTCTCTGGATACAGAGAGGATCTTATTTTCCTGGGGGGAATGTCTGCTTTGTAGAAGTGAAAGCAAGGTGAAGGTTAAGCTCCTCACCCTTACTCCTCAACCCAGTTCTGTCTGTTTACAAAGAAATCTCTTACACAGAGTTTGTAAGTGGACACAAAGTGTCCTTTGAAAGGTGGGCCTGAATGTAGCAATGGCAGCCTTCACATACTAATATAAAAAATCATCAAATCTTAAAGGGTGCCATTGCTTAATTCTTTAGAATTCCCATAACTGGAATCTTGGGAAAGGAGATTTGCTCAAAAGCATTGGTTTTAACACTCAAATATCTCTGGTTGTGGTTCCTGCTGCTGATTGTAGCCCCTTGAAAGAATCCTGGTAAAACAGGAGAAAAACATTCACAATCTTCTCTATTTCTTGGAATAAGGTTGTAATTCAAAATGTAAGACACCTGCACTCCTCAGACAAAGATTCATGAGCAAGGCAGCACAATACTCCAGGTTGTAATCAGACAGGCAATCTGGGTCTATTAGAACATCAACCAGCCAGAAAATGAGCCCATCCTGGATCATTGCTGACTGCAGTGTGCGCCTAGGATTAAAAAACAAAAACAGATTGCAAATCACAAATGTCACATCACAACATAAAGAGCTTTCATATACATTTATGGCCAGTACAAGCATATTAAAAATACAATAGCCTGCCCCCAAAAAAATTAAATCCCTAAACTACCTGTTTTGGCAGAATCACTAAACTAAGTAATTAACAAAGCCTGAAGAAATTGAAGATGGAGATTCCTATATGGTTAGAGGACTAAAACATTGTTGGATAGATCAAAGGGTTTTGTCTTTTGTTTTATTTTGTTCTTTTTAAACCTGTGAACTGCTGAGGTAAATTTCTTCATTGTTTTCTAGGGCTTCATACTCCAGCTAAAATGGCATTTTCAATTGTCTTTTTTAATTGGTTTAAAAAGGCAGCTGCACACAACAGATCCATAAAACAAATTAATTACTTCTTCTGTCACAGGTAGCCATAGCACTGTAGCACTTTTGTACTGCCAATTTGACAAATGAGGTTGTTTGCTTGAATCTATTTGCACTTTTCTCTAGAGATTCTTAAATCTCATGCTCTTTTAACTCAACTTGTAGTTGCCCTCAAAGACTATGGTGAATAAAATGCCAGGTGGCCAACCATGATCTACAATAAAAATTCTGCACCTTACAATACAAAAAAAGAAGTATATACTGGTAGAAAAGTCTTACTGAAGAACAGAATTTTTCATAACATTATTTCCAAGAGTCATTATACTTAAATTGCAAAGATCAAAGCAGGTGCTTTCCTGGCTTTGGTCCTGAAAGCTCATATGTTTCTTAGTGCTGGATATTGCAGCAGGTCTGTGGCATGGACTAAGCAAAACAAGGGAGCATGCGATCACATATTAAAAAAGTTTCCCTTATGTCAAGTATCTGGAATTAACCTTCTATAAGATTGTTACTTTTTAGAAAATAAAAAACTTCCAAATTTTCAGTATTCCTCCTGACTGCTGTGAAAACAGAGCTCCTATCATATTTATTTGATAAATAGAGCATGCCCTTTACTGCTTTTGTGTATTTCTTTTGTGGTGGGCACATGAGTCAGACTGCTAATGCAAAAGTAACAAGACAGTCTGTGCATAGACTGCTCCAGGAAGGGGGTCAACAGGATAAAGATGAAATCCCTGAAAAATGTTTGCAGAAAGGATAATGAAAACCTTATGCTTTGGAATGCAACACAACTCTTTCTTCCGTGTAGGATTGTCAGAGCTTTCTACATTAAGATTTTCACTTTCTTCAGTTAAGGAACACATACTAAGCACACAAGGCTGGGGCAGGAGATGCACATTTATTTGACAGCTGGTAGGAAGTCAGGTTAATTCAGTCAGCAAAACTGAATTCTCCTCCATAACAAGTGACATTGCTTTCATCAGCCATCAGGGGTTCGGATGATTGTTATGGGAAGATCAAGTGCTCTTCTTTCCTCCCTGAACAGAGCCTAACTAGCCTGTATTTCCTCCCCTGCTGTCACCACCACACGCTGTGCTTTCATCACCTGAGGCTGAATTTCTGCAGAGCCCCCAGAACATTCTCCCATGTAAGGGAATCCTTGTCTTCAGCTTTCAGTCTGTCCTCCAGCATTTGCAGCAATGTTGGGTTCTGAGAAAGGTAGGCACGACCTGGTGCAAAAAGTGATGAAAGAACAGATGCTGAGATAGCAGCTATGACAGAAAACCTTCCCCTCTTTGGAAAAGTAAGCAGGATTGACCTCAGTTTCCTCTTGACAAGCCACAAACTTGTGCCAAGATCCAAACAAACCTGCACAAAGTTGTGTAGCAGACCAGTCGCATTCAATCCAGACACTTGGGGTATCAGAGGTCCACAATTGTAAATCAATACCACACAGAATCCACTTTCAGTATATGCTTTCTGATCTAGCAGTTTTGTACAATCAAGAAAAAGAATAGAAATGTCCAAGGAGCTTGGGAAAGTCAGGTGCCCTCTTGCTACTGACTTCAAATGAGATTTCAGCACCTAGCAATACTTAGCTCCAAAAATAGCAACAAACCAAGAGCTAATCTGGGACAGGCAGAGATACAAAGCTGGATATATATGCATCTGGATTGTTAGCAGTGATGCACAAAGATTTATTCAGGTGAGGACCAGGAAAATGCAGGAGCCACAGTAATTACTATTGCACAACCTGGTAGCAGGTCTGGCCACAGAAAACCTAATTAATGGGGGAAAATTAATGGAAAAAAATCCCCTAATTAATGGGGGTTTTTCTCTTTAACCCTCATGGAGAAACTGAAGACTGTATATATTAAAGGCAGTATCTGAGTAAGTTCCCACACAGATCACAAATCATCAAAACAAGTCAGAAATACTGAATATACAGTGTCAAAATGAAAACTTTCCAGATATTGAAAAACTGTTTTGAATGCATGCTACAAAAGATAGTGAATCACTAGAAAAAGGGTGCAAATAAGGCTCTAAATTACCACGTGCACTGACATGCACTTGTGAAGCACCAATAAGACAGCATTATATGAAATTGTTATCTTATTTTTTGCAGTGAATCTTTTACCTTCTATCAGTGAAGCAAAAGCATTGATGAGCCTTGCCATATACTGTCTGACTACTTCACTCTTAGAATATAATAATTGGAGGACACTTCTCTGAAAAAGAAAGCAGATGTTAATAAATCACAAAGAAGGAAAACACAAAAGTTAGTCTTACTATAATGTTTTAAAAGCTTCAGTAAACTTACACAGAAAAAACCCAAACCCTTTGAATGCATACTGATGCATTTGAATGCATGATGATGTACAATTTCTTTTTTTATTGGCAACAGGCTGAAGGACAGATGAAAAATGAACAAACAGGCAAAGTACAGCTTCTCATCTGAGTCTGTTAAAACACCATTAAACTCTATGGTGTAGAATGGAAGTTATATTGAGCCAACACAGTCCAGTTAAAGCTGGTACCTAAAATTAATATTCAGTCAGTGACAAAAAAGCCCCCACAAACCAAACAACTTAGCTTTGCTGATAAACTTAAGTGCAGTAATATTACCTGAACAAGAATGCTTTTCTTTGACAACAAAGAGTGTGGGAAGCAGCTCAGTAACTTACCAACACCACCACACTGAAATTATTTATCTGCTTCATTTCAGGCTTTACATATAACTTCCCTCTTACAGAAATTTAGAGGGAGAAAAACTGATGGTTGATTTAATAATCCTTTATGTTTCCTAGTGGTACAAGAGACTGTTGCAAAGACAATAAAGCCACAGTAAACCAAGTAGGCTCAGTGCCTTGAACCACTGGGAAACTCAATTATGCACAGGAATGAAAAAAGTTGTGCTTTTCTTAGCAACAGTACTGGGTTATCAGGGACTGAAACAACTTTTCAAAATCAACACACCAGAATTCCCATTTCTAAAGAAAGGTGCCAATCCACCTCAAATTCACAGAAACACAGTTGATCATTGCAGGTGCAAAATGACACATTTCATAGCGGCATTGGGACTGAAGTCCTAATTTAGTTCTTATCTTTGATCAGTGAAATGAATTGAGTGTATTATTTAACAATACACAATCACTCAAAAAGAGACACAGCATCTGATAAGCAAGACTTAAAGGGCCTCAGGCTTCGGTTCAACCCACAGAAGTGAAGCACAGGGAGCTAAATGTATCACCCAGTTTTGGCACTACCTTTTTTTCCTTCTCCTCTTCCAGAAAGCAATAAAATTTTATGATCAGCACTTCATAGACATAAATGAACAATACCCCACAGAAGCTGGACAACTGGCAACTCAGTTTCAGCTGACCTGACAGTTGCTGTGGCAGTCCAGGAGGTCATTACTAATGTAGGCTTGCATGATAGTGTCTCTCTGTTCTCCAGGATATGATGTTGTCAAGCGCTAAAATAAATAACAACATAAATAAACAAGAGAAAAAAAACCACAAAAAGCCAAAACTATGGATTGGTGACCCCTGGAGATTTTAAAGGTGCTGATACTCAATAGCTGAG
>NW_005054309.1:2763676-2766176 GCF_000277835.1 Geospiza fortis | reverse complement strand
AATGAACTGACCTGACCTCAGCTCTATGATCCACTACAAAACTGTTATTTGGGAGCTGTCATCACTGTCCATACAGGAAGGATACAGAATTACTTTCCATAAAGTTAAAAAAGCCCCTCTAATAGTTACAGATGTGGTGCTTTTCTTAATCATTTGAGACAGAGCATTGGGCAAGAAGCATTTTTGGTTAGAACAAACAGATTGTTTTTATGTGAAAATGGACACTGAAACTTGATCAGAATTCCACTATTATCAACTTTCATGACTGTCACTTTGAAGACATCAGCTTCCTTTTCCGCAGGAAAATGTAACTTCCTGTTGTCACCTGTAATTTTTCTTATATGTCATTACATGAGCCAAGTCAACCAAAAGGTAGGTTTCTGTAAAATATTGATTATAAAGGAAAACTGCTGATTAGAGTCAGGTATGTCTTGGATACAGCAGTATTTATATAAATATAAACCAAAAGAATATGTGGAAAAGGGAACTGCCTAAAATAACAATTTATTTGAAAGCACATCAGAAATTATTTCCACTGAATATCCCAGAAATCTGGGAAATCCTTATGTGAGAAATCTGTCTCTCCTCAGATGAGAAGGACACTGCTACACTACAAATAGACACCTCCTGCCTGGGCTGCCTTCATCATCTCAACAGCCTTAGGAAGCTTCACCAACAGGAATTTGCCTGTGATGTTGAATTCATCACCAGAACAACCATCTTGTTTGCAAAATGGATTTTAGTTTGGATGCCTCTTGTCCTTACCCAGCGCAGAGCCTGCAGTAGGAGGGCCTTGAGACGATCACTCCCTGAAATCAAATCTTTCTTCAGCTTCTCATAATCCAGAGAGGGCAGCAATGGCACATCCTGCACCTTCCTAAAGGAAAAGACATTCATCAAAACTCTCTCTCCTCGTTCAGTGCAGCTGATGTTACTGAGGTGAGAAGAGCCAAAACAGGAAGTCTGCTTCAGGAAAAGAACTTCCAGATTTTCACATTTTTATTACTTTTGTTACCATTATAGTGTTAGAACAATAGACTTGTTAAATTTGGGGTTATTTCTTACTTATGCATGCAGCTTGCTTACCATTACAACTTGCAGACAGCAAACTGACAACAAGCCACCTGATGATCTGAGATTTTTACTGGCACAAAACAGTGCAGTAACATCCTTTTTTTCCCTCCCCTACTGGGCCACAAGGGCATGAAAACAGTTAGAAACAGATGCAGTAAAAAGCTGCAGCTCCATCTCCACCTCCAAGTCCTTATGCACACAGAAATGTCTTCTCCAAAGCAGAGCTGGTGTGCACTGAATGGATTTTTACAGCCTGGAGTATGCTGAATTAACATGAGACTTAATACAGGACTACTTTCTATGCATCAATACTATCTTGCTATTTTGAAATTTAGCACCGCAATAGAAGTTTCCCTTAAGAAAACTGCTTCCAGTCAGTGTTTCAATCTTCATATTTACATATAATCTACTAAAATGTTTTAGTATCTTTCCATCCTACCACTTTTCAAAACAAATTTTATGTCCTATGTATAATTGTCCATTATCTTGTAAACAACAGGATAAAAACAGTGTCTCAAAAATTTAATAAAACTTCACTTTGAATATAACATTTCTATTCAGTATTACAAGCCAAAATTTATTATGTCAGACACAAAAAAATCAAAGTTAAGACACCCAAAAATCCATATTAGTGATTCCCCCTTTTCCTGGATTTGTGAGAATCAAACCAATTACAACAATAGGACTGAAATATGTGGAAACACTAAAAATAGAGCAACAACCTCACATGTGTGGAATGGCAGATTTACTGGATTAACAATATTCTGCTGAAATTAGAACATTACTGAAGCTGCTCAGCAGAAGAACACAGATCACACAATATTTGCATCAATGTTCACTGAGGTCAGAGGCAGCACAGAGGAGGAGTGAGTCCCATTTGAGGACAACTGGCAGTGTGTACTTACAAACCCCTCCTCTTCTCTATAGACAGAAATGGAGCTCAGCAACAAATACTTACATAGAGGATAAAGATGCTCTTAACAGTGTGGAAGCCTGAATCACAAAAAGAAAGAAAAAAGGAAATTACAGCATATAAGTCCAAATTTCACATAATGTTATTAATGAGGTCCAAAGTGAATTCTTTCACTAAGATTCTGCAGCTCTTTTCCTATAAAAACCTGTGCTGTAAACCAGAAACACAGCTGAAGAAAGAGCACTTCAGTGTTTATCTTTCTTTTCCCTTAGAGTGTTTTACAGGTCAAAATCTCTTTTGTTATGATTTGGCTATATTATCCTCACCCACATAGTCCAAAAATTACCTATGCTTGAAACATTTTAAGAAATAGTAATAATAAATGAATAGAAACCACTATCTGAGCCCGCTGAGGAAGATGAAGAACTTGCTAAGCACATTCACTGTCTTCATAAATTTTCATCTCTTTAAAATTGCAATAATATTTCATTGGAGACCCAGCATGCATTCCTG